>NC_053027.1:180224052-180562051 GCF_003073215.2 Triticum urartu | reverse complement strand
TAAATTCAGTAAACTGCGATCAAATTTCATCAGTTATGATACTTCACCTTATGTAGCAGTGAGTTTCTGAAGTTCAGTGTACTGTCCTTCAGTTCTTCCATTTACAAAACAAATTTTTACGTGCTTAGTTTGAGGAAAGGATATTCCTCAGATTGCTTCACTAGGTTGTGACCATTTCCTTATCCTAATATCCTACTTATGCATTGTTTCCTGCAACTCTCTCAGGTTATGTTCAGGCAGAAGCTGAGTTTCATGGAGGCATTTCAGACTCAGCATCTGAAATATGCTCCTCGTTTGATCAAATCAGTCGTAAAAGGTATTAGATCAAATATAACTGATGGTGATAATGGAACGACTGAGCCAGCTAGAGAGTTGCTGGAGCGGCTATTTGCGAGGACACAAAGTTTAGACACTGGTGCTTCTCATGATAGTGAACTGAGCGTGAGCATTGAGGTCCTGAAGTCTGAATTCGAGGGTGCCTTGTCTATCCTCAGAAACAAAGAGAGGGATCTTCGCAGCGCAGAGAAGAGGGTTTCCGATGATCGGATAAGGTTGAGCAAGACAAAGCAGGACCTTGATCAGAGAGAGGAAGCGATCCGCAAAGCTTATGTAAGGCAACAAGGAATAGAGAAAGCACTGAAAAAGGCAAGTAGAGATCTGGCGTTGCGAGTGAAGCAGATCAGTAATCTGAAGCTTCTGGTTGAGGGGCAAGACAGGACTATTGCCAGGTCACAAGCTTTGCTTTCTCAGAAGGTAACTGAAGTGGAAAATCTCAAACGAGATATGTTCAAGAAGAACGAGGAAGCAGACCTGATGCGTTCAGAGATCAGGTCCAAAGAACAGCTGCTTCTTACAGCTAATCAAGCTATTGCGCAGCAAGAAGCAACAGTTAGGGAGCTGCAGAGTGAAATTAAAAGAAAGACAATGGATATCGCCAGATCAAATGAATCGAGGAAAACTAATGAAGAGAAACTGAAAGTTGCTGAACAGGAACTTGAGAAGCAGAGTTTAGGATGGCTAGCAGCACAACAAGAGTTAAAGGAACTTGCACAACTGGCATTCAAAGATACAGATGATATCAAGGGTATTATCACTGACTTCAAACGTGTGAGGTCTCTGCTAGATGCTGTACGCTCTGAATTGATCTCTTCAAAAGATGCTTTCGCTTCCTCTCGCAGACAAATAGAAGATCAAGCGGTTCAGTTGCAGGAACAAGTACAGGAACTCGAGGACCAAAGGGTATTACTGATGTCTTACACCCATGATTTGGAGGCTGCTCAACTGGAGATTCAAGGGAAGACACAGGAGCTCAATTATGCACAGTCTCGTTGTCATGAACTTGAATCACAGTTACTTAAGGAAATGGAGAAGGTCGAGTCTCTAGAAGCCGAATTAACGAAAGAAAAACAGAGCTTAGAACATAGAACTGAAGAAGTAGGCTTTCTTCAGAAGGAGCTTGTTCAGAAAGAAAATGAGTGCACCAAATCACAAGAACTTGTTAAAGTAAAAGAGTTTGAGCTGTTAGAAGCCAGACAGGAAGTCCAAGATATGAAGTTAAAGGTAGAGTCTATTCAATTGGCTGTTCAAGAAAAGGATTCAGAGCTTTCTGATACACAGAGCAGACTAACTGAAGTCAGCAGTGAAATTGTTGAGCTTCAGCAGTTGCTAAATAGCAAGAAGGATCAACTGGTTCAGGCTAGAACTGAATTACATGATAAAGAACAACATATAGAAACACTGGAGAGTGAGTTGGATAGCATACGGCTCAGATGCTCGCAAGCTGAATCCATGGTTCAAGGGATGGCTGAGCTCACTGGCGATCTTGCTAGTTCCGTAAAAGCCGGAGAAATGGACATCTATACATTACTGGATGATGAAATTTCAAGCACAAGTACAGCCCTCGAGTCCAATTTACATAAGCATAATCAACTGGAGGCTGACATAGAGATGTTAAGAGAATGCTTGCGGCATAAGGACATGGAGTTGAGAGCTGCTCATGAAGCACTTGATGCCAAAGATCAAGAGCTGAAGGCAGTACTTAAAAAATGGGATGTGAAGGAGAGGGAACTACGTGAGTTGGAAGAGTTACCGGATCCCAGTGCCACAAATGAACTTGCTGGTTTTTCCAGTGAGACAACAGAGGGCGGCATTGTAGGAGAGATGGAGCTGCCAGAGCTTCAAATTGATGCTGCGGAGGTCGAAGCACTTGCTGCTACGACTGCATTGAGGAAGCTTGCGGATATGACTAAGGATTTCTTCAAACACGTCAAAGCTGATTCTGGTATTAACTTGGTTGCATCAGAGAGTCAAAAAATCATTAAATGTGATCCTAAAATGGAAGTACACAAGAAGACGGATGTGATTCTTGAAGCTGAAAAAGAAATAGTTAGGCTCTTCTCATTGACAAAACAGATTGTCACTGATGACATAATAAACGATGTTGAGGAATGATAGCTTCAAACTAAAGCATGTAGTCTTCCAATTCTATCAAGGTAGATCTTCCAAGATAGCTTCAGAGTAGAGATATACCAGATAGATCGTTCGAACATTTATGGACAGCGATGTCGCCCAGAAGGATGAGATCTTCTCTGGTTGATTTCACAAACTGCCATTTTGAAAAAGGGTAACATGTTGAGCAGAAGCTGGTCATCTGATCCTTTGTGCTCTTTTTGTAATGTGCCTCAAACTATTCCTCAGATCTTTGTTCAATGTGTTCCCCCCTAAATATACATGGGAAGTTACTGATATGGCAATTGGTGCTGGTTTTCGTCATGCCAAAACTACTACTGATATTGTGGTGAATATTTCCATGTGCAGCAAAGTTGGTGCAGCGGTGTTTTACTGTTTCATTGCAACTTCAAATAATTTCAAATCCCAAAGCTACTAAAGTAGATGGCTATCAAGTACTCTCTCTTCTTTCTTCAAAAAAGTTAAATACTCTTGTCTTTCCACTTGCTTTCGAAAACTCCGTAGTTCAAATTTACACGGGATGCTTGAGCATCAAACTGTTAGAAACAAATGGGCCTAGCCCACGTACAGTGTCTGAAATTTCAAATAGACGCCCATAAACAAATAGCAAGTGGTGGTGCTAAAGTTTAGAGGAAGTGTTTCACCACTTTATATAGGGTGTTCTCTTTTTTTTACGAGAAATTTCCAATCTATTCAGCTTTAATCATGACAGTACAACAAACACCAGAAATAATAAAAATTACATCCAGATTCGTAAACCATCTAGCGATGACTACAACCACTGAAGCGAATCGAAGGCGCGCCGCCGCCATCGTCCCTCCCTCGCAGGAGCCCTGGCACAACTTGTAGACAGTCGGAAGTCGTCGTGTTAAGGCCTCATAGGACCAACGCACCAGAAGAGCAACCGCCGCCGACGAAGACAAGTTTAGATCGAAATGATCCAACCTCCACACTAAATGATGTGTTGAAAGAGAAATAGAAGATCACACGCGCGCTTGCCTCGCCTCGCCTGGCCGGGCACGATTTTCTTTTTCCTCTTGGCAGACAAGTTAATTATTTCTTGTCCGGTAAGTATATGACTTAGAAACCAAGTTGACTTGAGATCGTGATCGTGACACGATACCGCTTCTGGTCCTATTATGGTCCTATTATATATACCGCTACCAGCCGCGGCCAAAGACACAACGAAAACATCTAGGGTTTTGCCACATCTTGCAACTTACGGCACCATAGTAGTCTATTCCATCCCGAATGCCGGCGTCGGCGTGCGCGAGAGGAGGTCCCCGGAAGCGTTCGTCCTTGCGATTCTTCACCGCGAGAGAACGAATTAGGTTTTTGGGAAGTGCTCTGCGTGACTGCTCAAGTTCGTCATCACAGATCATCTTCTGCCCAAGTCGTGCAGCGCTACTCATCGTCATCTACAACACCGTTAGCAAAAGATCTTCGTTAACATCGTCATCAACAACATCGCTCCCACAGTAGCTAACGAATAGTGCGTCCATTGTAATTTGTTCATATCTCTATTTGTAGTTGTTGTTATATATGTGATGATGCCGTGCATGTTATCCAGTTTGTCTAGTATGCTAGATTATTGCATGCTATTTTTTGTACTATTCATGAATTATTTACTGGAATTAATAATGGATTTGCCTAATATTTCAACACAACCGTGTATAAGCTAAGAAACTTGAGGCTTAGAGTTTAACTATGAATCATCGAACCAAATATTTAAATCCATGCTGAAGAAAATCAAGGTCTTGGTCGTTCTAGCACGCATATAATTGGTTAACAAAAAAGTACGTCGTCATCTTTTCGGAGACTGTTGATATTGATAAATGTGACTCAAAAATGAAAACAGACAAGAAGATGGTGATCAGATGTTGTTGCCCACTTGGAAGAAGATCGCCACCACCCTTTGGGTGTGCCCCCACGCTGCCACCTCGACAAGGCGGCAGCGACAACAGGGTTGATCAAAACCACTGATTGTGAGCCGAACAAGGGTGAGGCTCCTGTCAGGCTGTCACCGCCTCAGGGACAGGACCGGGGTACAGGGAAAGAGGGAGCTGGCGGAAGGTTGGTGGTGGTACCTCACAACTCTAGCCTGGCCTCCCTCTTAATTTTCCTGTCCTTCCCTCCTCTGTCCATCTCTAGCACTTTATAAGGTTATTATGGACGGTTATTATTTAGGAACCAAAATATTCTATGAGTTATAGTCGATATTTTTTTACGATCTCTTTACATGAACAAATTCTACCCGCCATCTTCAAAATTCATCCATTCATAAACATTCCAGGATAGTTTGAAGGTGTGAAAGTTGCAGGTTCAAGTGTAAAATTATCGATTTCGAAAAAAAAGATAACTATCGGCATCATCATCGATTGATGCACACAACCATATATGACTTCCCTACTTATAAAGATTGGAGTTGATGGTCTTCTCGCATCACCCACCTGAATCCCCCTCCTTTCGTCTTCTTGCATCACTCAATCACCTACTCATGTTGTCTCTCATCACTAATCTCATTCATGTCAACTGCCAAAACCCAACTAAGGTAGCCTACAAGGTTTTTTGAGTAAAGTAAATTACATCGTGTTTCCTTTGGTTTTGCGATCGTAGCACAAGCAACTTGCCAGTAAGTAGTGTAAAATAATGCTTAGCATAGACGCCGAAAACTTCGTCTTGCGAAAAAGAAAAGAAAAACCCAAGGTCATCAACATTATTGAACCTACCTCATGGTAAAATCTCCCCACAAACCTACCACCAACTCCATAACTATGTTTCATAATTCAACGACGAGCGACACGTGTCAGAACAAAGGAGCAAACTCCAAGACAACGCGTTCAACAAAGAATTGATGCTCAAATGCCTATGTTAGTTGATTCAACCAAAGTCAAACCTAGTGCTATGATTCCCTAAGTAGAATTTTGAGTCAACACTTGCAATAAGGATACAAAGCACATACGATGATGTTGCCTGATCTAGCTAGATGGCTAAATCATAGATTTTCAGCCCGAAAAATACAACCTCAATGTCGCAACTAGGTCATACAACTCTAAACCGTCTCACTTGCACTGAACTTGTCACACGAACAAGAATTCAACGAAAGAGAAGACATCACCCTGTTGCTTTCGGCCAACAAGTTCTTCCTTATGATGCCCATCTTCCCCAACGAAAGAGAAGACATCACCGCCGCACCCCCGTTTGGTAGATGGATGGCGTGCGCCATAACAACATGTAGCAGTATCCGCCACCACGTGTGTCATGCCCAATGGCACCTGTGAGTGGAAGAACCACGATGCCGCATGCCACACCACCTCACTGTGATCACCATTGTTGTTCGCCTCCATGACATGCTGTCACGACCTGATGATGACATGACTACCTTGAATGCAACCAAAAAATATTACATACATGTATATTTTTAAGATGGTTTCTAATAAAAATTATGCAATAATTTATTTTGTTCTCCGGTGTCGGCGTTCTGGGAACGGGGGTCCCCAGACTTGCCTGCCTGCGGCCTGCGGCATGGCTCAAGTGGGGGCCCAGCATGGCCCATCTTCATCAGCTCAAGCTCAAGACCCTCGCGAGGGGACAAGCCTCGCGGGGCGGACGACAGGAAGCTTCCTCAAGAGCGGCCTCATCAGGCAGGCTCACGAGGAGACGGAGAGATCAATGCAAGGGTACCTCGCGAGGATCCCATGACGCAAGCCATGACGATCGAGGCCAGGCGGGCGCCAGCCTGCGCAGAGTCCTTGTTTCCCCTTTGGTGCAAAGGGGGTAAGCACAGGCCAAGGCATCAGGCAAAGGTTACCATTCCGGTGCAACGAGACCAAGACCAGCCGGACGGCCGGACAGAGGTCACCATGGAGCCCAAGACGGCGTCATCACCAGTGCTTTTGGCAGCCGAAGACCACCTTTGGTCAGGATAACTTGTACTAGATGTTCCCCTTCAAAATGGCCAATTGTTGGCGCCCTTCCCACTCAATTATTCGGGGAGAGGCCCAGGGCCTGTATAAATAGAGCTAGCCACCACAGAGTAGAGGCATCGAATTGAGAGGGAGAAGAACAGTGAGAAACCCAGTAGAGACTAAGTAGAACACACCGCACCAGCTCAAGAACACCCCTCGTGAGGCTGTTCTTCCCCTGTACTGTCCATCATCAGCCCAAGAGGCAATCCACCACACCACACACTGGAGTAGGGTATTACACCACAACGGTGGCCCGAACCAGTATAAACCTCGTGTCTCTTGCGTTGTTCATCATTTTCATCTTAGTTCGCACGAGAGGATCAGGCGTAGATCGGTAGGGGAGAGATCTCCGCGCGCACCCCAGTGTTCGAACCTCAAGGGTCTGCCAGAACCCGAGATCCGACATTTGGCGCGCCAGGTAGGGGTGCGCCGGAATCTTTCTTCTGCTGTTCGCGTGTAATCTTCCGTCGTGTCCATGGCTGACGCTCGTCGGGCTCGCGCCGAGCGCCGGGCTGCTCGCGCCACTCGCGTCACCCAGACGGCGCCCGTCGGCGGCCCCCCTCGTTGTTCCCCGTCGCCCGCCGCCAACGCCGCCACCGGCCCGGCGGGGAACGAGCAGCAGGCCTCGTCCCAGCATCCTTCGGTGCGACGGGATGGCCGCACCGCCACCCCGTCGCTGACTCCAGCTAGCTCGTCCTCCCATGCTCGTCGCGCACCCATGGATGCGCACGCCTCACTGCTCTTGGCGCGGGAGCTCCTGCACTATCGCCCCGTCGACGACCTCTACGAGGACTGGCTCGCCCGCATCACCGAGCTCGTCGGTGCCGCAGGGGGCTCCCCCTTGCGGTCCCTCTCGCTGCCTCGCCCTCCGTCCCGTGCAGGGAGCGAGGATCAGGAGGCGCCTCTGCCGCCTCCTCCCCAAGAAGGTGCCTTGGCTCCAAGGCGCGCAGCCCCAGGGCGGGACCCTCCACGTCCGGTGCCTGCGCAGCAAGAAGGGAGCTGCCAAGAGATCCCACATCCCCGGGAAGGTGCTCGCGCGCTCCCAGCGCCGGCGCGCCAAGATCGCGCCCCAGCGCCTCCACGACAAGACCCCGCGCTGCTCCCAGTGGCGGCGCATGGTGACCCGCAAGAACGAGTCCAGCACCAGCAAAGGGCGCCGGTGGCCACGGCGGGCTGCCTCTCCTTCACCCCCGAGTTGCGTTTCAGGAGCGCCTATGGCCTTCGGCCGTAGGACACTGCGAGGGACCACCTCACAGCTACGTTCGCATGCCCTTCGGCCTGCCGAGCGCGGTCGCCGCACATCAGTGCCTGTTGAGGAGCTTTTTGAAGGCTCGGGAGATCAGGCATCGCGCGGTCCTGGCGGAGGTGGCGATGGTCCCCGAAGATCTGCACTTGCCACCGGAGCCTCCCGAGGCCCCTGGGCCTGGGGCTCATGAGGGCCGACGTCTTCACCGCGCATCGCTCACTTCCTCAGCATCACTTCATCTTCAACAGCATCAGGTGACATCTTTCAGAGTTCTACCTTTAGCTGGGAGCGCCCACAGGGCTGCACCATTCCCAGGCCGCGTGGGTCCGTCCCCGCGGCATGTATCCATTTTGTTTATGCTCTTTACTTACCTTGTTGGGGGCGCCCTTCGGGCTGCATCATCCCCACGCCGCTCGGGCCCGACCCAGCGGCAGTTGCTTTTCCAGCATTTACCTTAGGATGAAGTTGTTCTTTCACGTTTAATCTGATTCCCATAATTATCACCTACTGCTTGTCGTCATGCAAAGTGATTGCACGTTAAAAGGGGGGCGCCTGAGCATCGTGACTCATGGGCTCTTACTGGCTCTCCAGCCCTCACCCTCTGGCCTTGACCCACGGCATCGCGACCTGTCATACCAGCGGCGGCTGAGCTCGCTCGAGGGCCGGGACCTGAGGACGTAGAGCATTTGCATTCTAACAACCCTGCAGGAACACACCAATTGATAAAGGCCCAGAGCCAGGCGCAACCCGCCTCGAGGTAGGGCCTCGTGAGTCCTGCGCTGACTCACGGGTGCCCAGATACACCTCTCCTAGCCCTACCGTGCTGGCCACGTGTCAGGGCGGGGCTGTACACGCCCCGGGGGCTCCTCCCGGAGGGGAGCCCCCTCCCACGCACCAGTGGAAGCACCATCCTCCGCGCTGGCTGACGACACTGCCGAGGAGCGGCTATGCCCGTACACATACAGAAGCGCTATGCTCCGTGCTGGTGATAAACAACTGAGGGCGGCCCACGGCCATACCAACCTCAGGGAGCCCAGAGCTCAGTGTCCGGCACCATCGCAACGCCTCCCCTCGGGAGTGCCGCACGAGGGGGCTGGACATGGGGGCTACGCCCGGGCCTCGCCCGAGCGCACGCCACCCAGCCAGGTCCATTGGACCTGGTCATCGCGCGCCACTCCCCGAGCGGAGCCAAGGTACGAAACCCGTTTGAGCGTCAAGGGGGACTCCTGAGCATCGCGACTCAGGAGCCTAACTTGCCACGTAGCCCCTCACTCCTTAGTCCCATCCTTGGTTTCCGGTCGGGGCTAACGCTGGGTGAGGTACGCGTGGGGCCGGGCCCTGCCGACGTAGAGCGTAAACAAGTAGGAGAGGAGAATGCAAATTCTAGGAAATTCAAAGAAAACATTACAAGCCATAAGATTGTTCCACAACGCCAAACACAAGTTTAAACGCCTCCGCGAGGCATGGTGCGTGTTGCAGGAATAAAAACAGGACAGAAGCCGCGCAAGGATCACTCTCCAGCGGCGCCGCCTCCTGAGGCCACGGAGCTAGCGGTGCCGCGCCCGGGCAGGATGCTGAAGGAGCGGAACTTCCCCAGCAAAACCTCGGCTCGGCCTTTCACGGCCTTAGCGGCAGCAGCGGCACGGTCGCCGCTCACGAGCTCCAGCAGGCTGTCGAAGTCGACGTTGGGGTCACGCAGGTAGACATGGCCGAGGACACGCGTCAGCGCTGCAGAAGACAGGGCGCGCGCCTCGGCCTCGACCGTGGGGCCAAGTCCGTCTGCGACATCCTCAAGCGCATCAACCAGGAAGGGGAGCAGCTTGGCGGGGCCGTCCTCCGCACCAGCCAACGGCTCCTCCAGGCCGCTCTCATACAACATCTTCAGTATGCCATGAGCCTTCTTCTCCAGCTTCACGAAGGCCACCCGGTCCTCCGTCAGGACCTTCGCCTTGGCGTCCAGCTCGGGCCTCTCCGCCTTCAGCGACCGCTCCAGCGTCTCCAGTCGGCTGTGGCGGTCATCGAGCTTGGCGCCCCGGTCCTTGACGGAGGACTCCCGAGCCTTCATCTCCTTCTCTCTCTCCTGGCGGCCATGGGCCTCCTTGGCGAGCTCGTCGCGCAGGCCCTGCAGTTCGGCCTCAAGCGTCTTGCAGCGGCCCTGGGAAGTTGCAACGTCGCCCAGGGCAGCATCGTGAGCGGCCTTGGCTTGGTTAGCGGCCCGCCTCTCCTCGTCGGAGGACGACACGGCCTGGCTCAACACCGCTCGGACGGAGGCAGCAGAACGGGCCCAGCCAGAAGCTAGCTCCAGGCGCCCGGTCACCAGACGAGGGTCCGCACTCAGAAGATCCTCCCGCAGCTGGCTCACTTCGCTGGCGACCTGGTCCAGGACGGCGGCTGAGGAAGCAGAAGAAGCGGGAACTGGCGGAGCGGGCGAACAAGACGGCGGCGTGATCACGGTTTGGCGAGAAGGAACGCCCTGGGCCTTGGCCGCCCCGACTGTAGCATCGGGCGCAGTCGACTCCATAGTCAGCGGGGCCACGGGGGCTGGCTCCTCGCCGAGGCGTACCAGTCGGCCTCGCGAGAGCGATCGAACTAGAGAGGCGCGAGCCGCGCCGTCTTCCTCCCCAGCGGACGAAGGGACCGCCCCGGCAGAAGGACTCGCCCCAAGCGGGGCCGCAGAAACCCCTCTCAACCTCTTCGCCGCAGGTGCCGGCCTAACAAGAAAGCATGGACGTCAAGCCCCGGCGGCAGAAATCAAGCAAAGCAGGAATCGGGCACTTACTGGTCGTCGCTCACTGACACAAGTAACCTCCGGCCGAACTTGAAGCCCGAGAGCCTGCGGCTCGGGTCAGCCTCGGAAGGCTCGGAAGCAGAAGCCACGTCGGGAGGGCTGGGGCTGGTTTCAGACCGCCCAGGGGTCGGAACCGGCCCTGGTGGAACCAGCCCCGACCTGCCCTTCCTTCTGACCAAGGGACAGTCCTCCCCTCCTCGCCCGGCGCCAGCATCGTCATCATCCGGCATGGAGTGGAGGGCCCGAGACCTAGGCCGAGGGAAGGACTCCCCCGACTCTTCGCCAGTCGCCTCGAAGACAGACTCTTCCTCCTCCGCTTCTTCTTCCTCCTCACTCTCGCTGGAGCTGCCAGAGGACACGTTCACCATCGCCAGCGCCGCAAGATCTTCGGGAGCTGCCGCGGGCACCAGCCCCTCACCGTTGAAGGTGGGCATGGCGTTCACCACCTGCTCCCAGTCGTCACGAAGGAACAGGGGGACGGGGGCGCCCACCGGGCTCGCCACGTCTCCCCCAACCAAGGAATGGAGGGCCGCGAGCAGATCCTCGTCGGTCAGGGCCTCGGAGCTCAGGCGCAGAGCGGCATCTGCTCCTCTAAGCCTCCACAGTGGGAGCGAGTGCTCCTGGAGCGGAGCCACCCGGTGCTCCAAGAACTCCCTCAGGAGCGTGGCCCCGGTCAGCTTCGCCGCCCCCAAATTGCTTGGCCTCAGGTCCGCGTTCATCTTCCTCAACACCGCCTTCGCATGAGGGTCGACGAGCTCCGCGCGGGACCATGCGTCAACGGACTTAGGCTGCCCTATGGGCAATACTAGACGAGGGTGGAGGCGCCCGACAGAACGAGTAGAAGGTGCTCCCCTTGCCCTCAGGCTGGTCGGAGCCGGCCTTGAGCACAGTCGCCCCCTCGCTGCCCTGCGCCCCCGTCATCAGGAGCGCGGGGGCGAGGTTCTTCTCCGACAAATTCGGGGAATCCAGGGCCGACGAGTACCAAGCATCAGCCGGGGACTTGCGAGGCGCCATGGCATGCCGGATGCGAAGAATTGAGACGGATCTGGAGGATTTCAGGAGCAAGAGAAAGGATAGCGAGAAAGGGGATTTAGGGCAAGACGGACGAGAGCAGGGCAAGTAAGCCTGGCCAGGGCACCCTCTTTTGTCAGTCGTGCAGTTGCCGAGGCGTCGTGGGAAGCGCAAACGCCCACGTCCAATCAACCGCCGCACGACGCCCAAGGCCGCAGGCTGTTAGGGCCCGCGGCGCTTCGCGCTTGCCCCTTCGCTTCTCTGCTAAGCCAAGCCCGCGCGCACCTTCGGCCCGGGGGCTACTGTCGGCGTTCTGGGAACGGGGGTCCCCAGACTTGCCTGCCTGCGGCCTGGCTCAAGTGAGGGCCTAGCGCGGCCCATCTTCATCAGCTCAAGCTCAAGACCCTCGCGAGGGGCCAAGCCTCGCGGGGCGGACGACAGGAAGCTTCCTCAAGAGCGGCCTTATCAGGCAGGCTCGCGAGGAGGCGGAGAGATCAATGCAAGGGTACCTCGCGAGGATCCCATGACGCAAGCCATGACGATCAAGGCCAGGCGGGCGCCAGCCTGCGCAGAGTCCTTGTTTTCCCTTTGGTGCAAAGGGGGCAAGCACATGCCAAGGCATCAGGCAAAGGTTACCATTCCGGTGCAACGAGACCAAGACCAGCCGGACGGCTGGACGGAGGTCACCGTGGAGCCCAAGACGGCGTCATCACCAGTGCTTTTGGCAGCCGAAGACCACCTTTGGTCAAGATAACTTGTACTAGATGTTCCCCTTCAAAATGGCCAATTGTTGACGTCCTTCCCGCTCAATTATTCGGGGAGAGGCCCGGGGCCTCTATAAATAGAGCTAGCCACCACAGAGTAGAGGCATCGAATTGAGAGGGAGAAGAACAGTGAGAAACCCAGAGACTAAGTAGAACACACCGCACCAGCTCAAGAACACCCCTCGTGAGGCTGTTCTTCCCCTGTACTGTCCATCATCAGCCCAAGAGGCAATCCACCACACCACACACTGGAGTAGGGTATTACACCACAACGGTGACCCAAACCAGTATAAACCTCGTGTCTCTTGTGTTGTTCATTATTTTCATCTTAATTCGCACGAGAGGATCGGACGTAAATCGGTAGGGGAGAGATCTCCGTGCGCACCCCAGTGTTCGAACCTCAAGGGTCTGCCGGAACCCGAGATCCGACATCCGGAACAAAAATATTTCACCTATTTTTATTTCATGCCTAATTGCAGAATTATCAGACCTGTACAAACCACGTGTGAAGATAAAGAAAATAAAATAACTAGGTTTGTTCAAGAAATCCTCTCACATTACTTTTGGCTTAAGCAGCCCCCCCCCCACACACGTTTTGAACTCAGATTCGGACTTGCACAGACCTACCTGATTTCAAATGCTTACAACTTTTGCATCCGGACTCTGAACTGAGTGAATCTTTTTCTTTTGGAAAGCTTACCTCTTGTACTTCCCAACCTAATTAGATTCACCATCAAATTCCTTGCGGGAGCAGAGATAAAGAGAAAACGGTGTGATGCTACCTCAAAATCCAAGTCAAAAGATGATGTGTCTTCTCCACTTGGGCACATGTGCCTTGTACGACTTATGGTTAGGTTTTGACTGTCTTTGGACGTTCTTCCACCCTCTTGGCAGCCATCCCTTAGTTGTATAAGAGTAGATCAATCTCATAGCAATTTCTTTGGGTTTTGTTTAGTTAACAGTTAGTCACCACTGTAACTTTGTGTACTTCGCTTGTGTCCAACGACCATGCCAAGACTATTTTTGGAACCCCACTTGCATCAATACTTTATCTATATCCACAATATTCAGATTGTTTTTTTTATCATACTCTTGCTTGTTCTTCGGTTGCTTGCAGTAATAGACCTTTGTGGTAGGGCTGATCATGCTTTTGGTATCGTCAGTAACCTCCAGGAGATTGGTTTAGTGATTGCTAAGGTACAATATGATCACTTGTTTGTAGTCGAGTCGTCAAAGCCTTTCTCCACCAAAGCGATAGTTACCCATCATCGGAAGATTGTGACACCTTTGCCCTACCACAACACGACAAGTCACACCGCAAAGCACTGACTGACCTCCATGCCATATCCAATTGTGGCCGTCCTCAATCCATCATTGTAACCCTTGCTGCTGCTAGCCATGGATGAGAACCAACTCCCGCACCATGAAACTAGAGGAGATAGGGAAGAAATCTTCCCCGCCACGTACTGAAATTAAGCTCCTCGGTCGTGACATGTCGGCACTGCTTGTGCAGCTATGGCTACGAGTCTTCCAATCTTAGTATGTTCATGTCTTAGGACAAGGATTGATCTTGCTAGCTGCGAGGGAGAGATTAAAGCAAGGGACTACCATCGGTAGGCGCATCCCGGCGCTCCGATGCAGCCTGCTGGAGGAAGAAAAAGAAGGGGTTGGATTGGAGAAGGAAGAGAGGTGCCAAACCATGGATTTCAATCCAATGACCGGGATTGTTCGCAAAAAAAATAAAAAATCCAATGACCGGGACATAATCGACTTAGAAAAAAAAAATCACGGCCCAGACAAAATCGACTTACAATGAATTTTTGTAAAGCAACTTACATAATCGGTTTCATGAAATATGCCTCATGCTTATTTTATTCAAGTAACGATAAACGGGCAGTACATTGGACAAACTCGTCACCGTTGACGATGCAAAGCAACTATGCATCACATGTTTATTATGCAGAGGCTAGGGGTAAACCCTCCTTTTCGAAAGAGAACCTACACCTTTATACGAACAGTTGGACGCAGGTAAAGATCATTCTTCCTTCGGATGGTGATGCCCATCTCCTCAGTCATGTCTAGCTCGCTCGGGGCCATCCCGTCCGGGAGCTCCCAGTCGAAGTGGTAGAGCAGCACGGCGAGCACGATCTCAATGCTGGCCAGTCCGAACGCCAAGCCAGGGCAGAGCCTGCGGCCAGCACCGAACGGTATGAACTCGAAGTCCGTCCCCTTGAGGTCGACGGTGGAGTTCTCGAACCGCTCCGGCTTGAACTCCTCCGGGTCGTCCCAGAACTTGGGGTCCCTGCCGATCGCCCATGCATTCACGAACACGACGAAGCCTTTGGGCACGTCGTACCCCATGATCTTGCACGTCTCGTTGCACTCCCTTGGAACGAGCAATGGCAGCGCCGGGTGCAGCCTCAGGGTCTCCTTGACGACGAGCTTCAGGTAGGTCATGTCGGCCAGGCCGGCCTCGGTCACGGTAGGCTTCCCGCCGAGTTTGTCGCGCAGCTCGGCCTGTGCTTTCTGCATCACTCTCGGGTTCCTCATCAGCTCTGACATCGCCCACTGGAGTGCATCTGCTGACGTCTCGGTCCCGGCGCCAAAGAGATCCTGTAAGGTGCGCAAGTGTTGTTTAAGGATCAATTACTAGTCTGTTAATTAGTTCGTGAACAGAGTGAACAAATGGGATAGTGCATTAAGCACGGGTAAAATCACTTACTATCGTGACAGCCTTGATGTTGCCAATGGTGAGAGGCACCTCGAGGTCACCTTCCTCGTGTATCCTCATGAGCTCGTCCATCAGGTCCTCCTCCTCTCCCGTCACGGCGTTCCTGGTCGACGGTGCAGCCATGGCCTCCTTTCGCTTCTGTCGCTGCCGGTAGGCGCTCTCCACCAGCTCGTAGGTCGTAAGGTAGCCCGCGTGGCCGCGCCGCCTCGTGCCACCGAAGGCGTGCACGAGCCACGATGACGGGAACCACTCGGCCATGGTGAAACCCGATGCGATCTTGACGATGTCCGCCAACACCACCAGGAACTCGTCCCTCCTCTCGAACCTCTCGCCGATCATGGTGCGCATCGTCGAGTCCGCGATGACCCAAAAGATCTGCTCGCAGAGGTTCACGGTTTCTCCCGGCGGCGTGGCGGCGATGGCGGCGACGAGGCGGCCGGCCTCCTCCTCCCGCACGCGGTGGAACGAGTGGACGCGCCGGACGCTGAGGAGCTTCACGATGGAGATCTTGCGGAGCTGCCGCCACAGGGCGCCGTACGGCGCGAAGAAGATCCCCTTCCCCATGGGGCGCAGCTTCTGTATGGTGGGTGGATACGGCCGCCAGGCGAACTTCATGTCGTGCACCTTCATGATCTCGCGGGCGGCGTCCGCGGACGAGACGAACACGGTCGGGAGCTCCCCGAGCTGGAGGTACATGAGCGGCGCGTTCAGCTCGCGCGCGATGTCGGCCACGGCGCGGTGCGCGATCGGGCTGCGGAGGAGGTGGTGCAGGTTGTGGATGAACGGCAGCGACGACGGGCTTGGCGGCAGCTTCAGCGCCGGCGCCGCCGTCGTGGCGCCACGCTTCTTAAGAAGCTTGAGGAGGACGAGGGCCAGGAAGGCGCAGAGCCAGCACACGAGTTGCTGCATGGCCATGGTTGGTGCGTTAAGGTGATGGAGCTAGCCAGCGATCTGATCTGCTAATTATATGGCCATTTCCCGTAGGAGCGGAGCACGAAATAACCATCAAGGTTGGAAGCAGCTGGTTCCAACCAAACTCCACTACACTAGTGCCAAAGGTTGTTAGTTGGCAGCTTGGCGCCGGTGAAGGTCGTTCCAAACCGAGCTCATGCAAGGCGAGCTGATTATGTCTGGACTCTGGAGCAGTAATGTTAGGTTTCAGGTATGTACATGGCCAGGTTACGTGCTTCTTGATGGTGTGAAGTTGTGCACTAGCTGTAAAGTTTCAGTGCAGATGGGATGCGTGGAATGGAAGCGTAGGCAAGCAGGGGCGCGTGCATGTTCATATAGGGACGAACAAGCCAACAACGTACAGGAGAACGGGCAGTTAGCGCATGCATGCACATTTTTTTTCCACAGAGACGCATGTGCTCATATACGCGCAACACACTCGCCCCTATGAACACACATGTACACCATATCCCGATGAGGCCAAATTCAATGTGGGACCCATCCTGTCCGCCCGCGTTCGTTCGGGATAAACGGACAGAGCAGGCCTTCCAATGTGCGTCCGCAAACGGACCGTCGTCCGTTTTTTGTCCGCTTTCGACCCATTTTGGGCCCAAGTTTGGGCCGAGTTTGCGGCCGAAGAGACACGCGCGGACGGTGCGTGGCGCCTGCTCATGTCCTCCCCTGGCCCGCCCGTCGGGGAAACAAACCCCCCTTTTTTCTACCCCCTGCTCCAGACGCCCCCCCGCCACTCTCGTCCCTCGCCGCCGCCGCCATTGCCGCTGTGCAGCTCGGCCGCGCGCTCGCCACAACCCTTGTCGCAGTCCCCGTTCCCTCGATGCCCCGAGCTACCCAACCACGACCACCTGATTTGCACTCCCGACGGTCGGATTTGGAGCAGATCCGGCCGGACTTTAGCTCACCCGGTGCGGGAAGCCGCGCTGTGCCATGGACTGGCCGGGCATCGGACCAGAAGGCCCCGGCAAGGCCGCATACAAGTACTGACTCCGCCTCTAGCCGCTCGGATCTACACCGTCGGCGTTTCGCCGACAGATACACGAACGGCCGTCGGCCGGGCTCGTTGCTGGCCCAAAAGCTCGTCCGCGCACCGTTGCCACTCATTAAGTGCGACGACTGCCGAAAGAAATTCTTGCGCCACGTGTCTACAACGCCGGAACATTCCGGATGGGTGTACATCAAGTTCTCAACCGATGGGGTATGTGCTACTTAGCTTCGGTTGTGCTTTCGGATTTCACTAGTTGAACTAACTTAATTTTTTATTGTGTAGAATGGATGCAATTTTTCATATTGAGAAGAAGAATAGATCGATATATTGATAGAGCACAATTTAGTAGGTGTTCGGCACTTTTAGCTAGAATAGAGGCTAGAGATAAGACTAGTGCACTTGTTGCTAGAATAGAGACTATACATGAGACTAGATGCGAGGAAGCAATGTCTACTTCTTTAGACTCAAAGAAGAAAGAAGCACGCAAGATCGAGCCTCCGCAGATCAACAACGAATGCATCGAGAAGGCACTAATCCAACTTACAGGAGAAGTTATGGAAGTTGGATATCTTCTAAAAGGTTTTTTGTGATTCTTGTTTTCTTTGGTCTTACTATTCTAGTCAAAATTTGGTGATGTGCTTGCTACCTCTTGAGCACTGTGTTGGTTTTTTCTTGAAGAGGAAAGGGTGATGCAATAAAGCAACGTAAGTATTTCCCTCAGTTTTTGAGAACCAAGGTATCAATCCAGTAAGAGACCACGCGTGAGTCACCTCGTACCTACACAAACAAATAAGAACCTCACAACCAACGCGATAAAAGGGGTTGTCAATCCCTTCACGACCACTTGCAAGAGTGCGATCTGATAGAGATAATAATAATAAGATAAATATTTTTGGTATTTTTATGGTATAGATTGAAAGTAAAGATTGCAAAATAAAATAGATTGGAAACTTGTATGATGGAAAATAGACCCCGGGGCCATAGGTTTCACTAGTGGCTTCTCTCAAGATAGCATAAGTATTACGGTGCGTGAACAAATTACTGTCGAGTAATTGATAGAAAAGTGAGTAATTATGAGAATATCTAGGTATGATCATGTATATAGGCATCACGTCCGTGACAAGTAGACCGACTCCTGCCTGCATCTACTACTATTAATCCACACATTGACCGCTATCCAGCATGCATCTAGAGTATTAAGTTCATAAGAACAGAGTAACGCCTTAAGCAAGATGACATGATGTAGAGGGATAAACTCATGCAATATGATGTAAACCCCATCTTTTTATCCTCGATGGCAACAATACAATACGTGTCGTTTCCCTTTCTTGAAGAGGAAAGGGTGATGCAGTAAAGCAGCGTAAGTATTTCCCTCAATTTTTGAGAACCAAGGTATCAATCCAGTAGGAGACCACGCGCGAGTCACCTCGTACCTACACAAACAAATAAGAACCTCACAACCAATGCGATAAATGGGTTGTCAATCCCTTCACGACCACTTGCAAGAGTGATATCTGATAGAGATAATAATAATAAGATAAATATTTTTGGTATTTTTATGATATAGGTTGAAATTAAAGATTGCAAAATAAAATAGATTGGAAACTTGTATGATGGAAAATAGACCCGGGGGCCATAGGTTTCACTAGTGGATTCTCTCAAGATAGCATAAGTATTACGGTGGATGAACAAATTATTGTTGAGAAATTGATAGAAAAGCGAATAATTATGAGAATATCTAGGTATGATCATGTATATAGGCATCACGTATGTGACAAGTTGACCGACTCCTGCCTACATCTACTACTATTACTCCACACATCGACCGCTATCCAGCATGCATCTAGAGTATTAAGTTCATAAGAACAGAGTAACACCTTAAGCAAGATGACATGATGTAGAGGGATAAACTCATGCAATATGATGTAAACCCCATCTTTTTATCCTCGATGGCAACAATACAATACGTGTCGTTTCCCTTTCTATCACTGGGATCGAGCACCGCAAGATTGAACCCAAAGCTAAGCACTTCTCCCATTGCAAGAAAGATCAATCTAGTAGGCAAAACCAAACTGATAATTCGAAGAGACTTGCAAAGATAAACCAATTACACATAAAAGAATTCAGAGAAGATCCAAATATTGTTCATAGATAAACTTGATCATAAACCCACAATTCATTGGATCTCGACAGACACACCGCAAAAAGAGTTACATCGAATAGATCTCCAAGAAAAATCGAGGAGAACTTTGTATTGAGATCCAAAGAGAGAGAATAAGCCATCTAGCTAATAACTATGGACCCGAAGGTCTGAGGTAAACTACTCACACATCATCGGAGGGGCCATGGAGTTGATGTAGAGGCCCTCCGTGATCAATGCCCCCTCCGGCGGAGCTCCGGAAAAGGCTCCAAGATGGGATCTCTTGAGTACAGAAGGTTGCGATGGTGGAAATAGGGTTTCGTGGTGCTCCTGGATGTTCGCGGGGCATATGAATATATATAGGAGGAAGAAGTAGGTCGGTGGAGCAACAAGGGGCCCACGAGGGTGGAGGGCATGCCCAGGGGGGTAGTCGCGTCCCCTGCCTCGTGGCCACCTCGATTGTTTCTTGACGTCCACTCCAAGTCCCCTGGATCATGTTTGTTGAAAAAATCACGCTCCCGAAGGTTTCATTCCGTTTGGACTCCGTTTCATATTCCTTTTCTACGAAACACTGAAATAGGCAAAAAAACATCAATTGGGGCTGGGCCTCCGGTTAATAGGTTAGTCCCAAAAATAATATAAAAGTGTAAAATAAAGCCAATTAACATGCAAAACAGATAATATAATAGCATGGAACAATAAAAAATTATAGATACGTTGGAGACGTATCAAGCATCCCCAAGCTTAATTCCTGCTCGTCCTTGAGTAGATAAATGATAAAAACAGAATTTTTGATGTGGAATGCTTCCTAACATATTTCTCAATGTAATTTTATTTATTGTGGCATGAGTGTTCAGATCCGAAAGATTCAAAATAAAAGTTTAATATTGACATAAAAATAATAATACTTCAAGCATACTAACTAAGCAATCGTGTCTTCTCAAAATAACATGGCCAAAGAAATTTCATCCCTACAAAATCATATAGTTTGGTCATGCTCCATTTTCGTCACACAAGAATGCTCTCATCATGCACAACCCTGATGACAAGCCAAGCAATTGTTTCATACTTTAGTAATCTCAAACTTTTTTCAACTTTCACGCAATACATGAGCGTGAGCCATGGATATAGCACTATGGGTGAAATAGAATATAATGAAGGGGTTATGTGGAGAAGACAAAAAATGAGAAAGTCTCACATTGACGCAGCTAATCAATGGGCTAGGGAGATGCCCATCAATTGATGTCAATGCAAGGAGTAGGGATTGCCATGCAACGGATGCACTAGAGCTATAAATGTATGAAAGCTCAACAAAAGAAACTAAGTGGGTGTGCATCCAACTTGCTTGCTCACGAAGACCTAGGGCACTTGAGGAGGCCCATTGTTGCAATATAAAAGCCAAGTTCTATAATGAAAAATTCCCACTAGTATATGAAAATGACAAAACAAGAGACTCTCTATCATAAAGATCATGGTGCTACTTTGAAGCACAAGTGTGGAAAAAAGGATAGTAGCATTGCCCCTTTTTATTTTATTTTTAATTTTGGGGCCTTTTTTGGCCTTTTTCTTTTTTTTTTCTTTTGGGACAATGCTCTATTAATGATGATCATCACACTTCTATTTATTTACAACTCAATGATTACAACTCAATACTAGAACAAGATATGACTCTATATGAATGCCTCCGGCGGTGTACCGGGATGTGCAATGACTTATGAGTGACATGTATGAAAGAATTATGAACGGTGGCTTTGCCACAAATACGATGCCAACTACATGATCATGCAAGGCAATATGATAATAATGACGTGTGTCATAATAAACGGAACGGTGGAAAGTTGCATGGCAATATATCTCAGAATGGCTATGGAAATTCCATAATAGGTAGGTATGGTGGCTGTTTTGAGGAAGATATAAGGAGGTTTATGTGTGATAGAGCGTATCGTATCACGGGGTTTGGATGCACCGATGAAGTTCGCACCAACTCTCAAGGTGAGAGAGGGCAATGCACGATACCGAAGAGGCTAGCAATGATGGAAGGGTGAGAGTGCGTATAATCCATGGAATCAACATTAGTCATAAAAAACTCACATACTTATTGCAAAAATCTACAAGTCAATCCATGGAATCAACATTAGTCATAAAGAACTCACATACTTATTTAAAAAAATCTACAAGTCATCAAAAACCAAGTATTACGCGCATGCTCCTATGGGGATAGATTGGTAGGAAAAGACCATCGCTCGTCCCCGACCGCCACTCATAAGGAAGACAATCAAATAACACCTCATGTTTCAAATTTGTTACACAACGTTTACCATACGTGCATGCTACGGGACTTGCAAACTTCAACACAAGTATTTCTCAAATTCAAAACTACTCAACTAGCACAACTTTAATATCACTATCTCCATATCTCAAAACAATCATCAAGTATCAAACTTCTCTTAGTATTCAATGCACTTATATGAAAGTTTTTTATTATTCCCAAAAGAAAATTACCATGCTGTTCTAAAGGACTCTCAAAATAATATAAGTGAAGCATGAGAGATCAATTTCTATAAAATGAAACCACCACCGTGCTCTAAAAGATATAAGTGAAGCACTAGAGCAAAAAAACTATATAGCTCAAAAGATATAAGTGAAGCACATAGAGTATTCTAATAAATTCCGATTCATGTGTGTCTCTCTCAAAAGGTGTGTACATCAAGGATGATTGTGGTAAACTAAAAAGCAAAGACTCAAATCATTCAAGACGCTTCAAGCAAAACACATATCATGTGGCGAATAAAAATATAGCTCCAAGTAAAGTTACCGATAGACAAAGACAAAAGAGGGGATGCTTTCCGGGGCATCCCCAAGCTTAGGCTTTTTGGTGTCCTTGGATTTTACCTTGGGGTGCCTTGGGCATCCCCAAGCTTAGGCTCCTGCCACTCCTTGTTCCATAATCCGTCAAATCTTTACCCAAAACTTGAAAACTTCACAACACAAAACTTAACAGAAAATCTCGTGAGCTCCGTTAGCGAAAGAAAACAAAATACCACTTCAAGGTACTGCAATGAACTCATTATTTATTTATATTGGTGTTAAACCTACTGTATTCCAACTTCTCTATGGTTTATAAACTCTATTACTAGCCATATATTTATCAAAATAAGCAAACAACACACGAAAAACAGAATCTGTCAAAAACAGAACAGTCTGTAGTAATCTGTAACTAACGCAAACTTCTGGAACCCCAAAAATTCTAAAATAAATTGCTGGACGTGAGGAATTTATATATTAATCATCTGCAAAAATAATTAACTAAATAGCACTCTGCAAAAAACATGGCAGCAATTCTCGTGAGTTCTTAAGTTTCTGTTTTTTACAGCAAGATCAAAAAGACTTTCACCGAGTCTTCCCAATGGTTCTACTTGGTACAAACACTAATTAAACACAAATAAACACAACCTTAATAGAGGCTAGATAAATTATTTATTACTAAACAGGAGCAAAAAGCAAGGAACAAAAATTAAATTGGGTTGCCTCCCAACAAGCGCTATCGTTTAACGCCCCTAGCTAGGCATAAAAGCAATGATAGATATAGGTTTTGCCATGATAATGATAAGGTAAATCGCGAAAAATCATCTCATACTCCCTATGTTCAGCAGCAAGTTTTCTTTGTGGCAAGCAAAGTAATCAAAAGGGCTAAATTTAATGGGACAAAAGTCCCCAAAATCAAGCTCTGGAGGTATTGGTTCCTCCTTTGGCCCCTCATATTGCACAACCAATTCATCATTATAAGCATTCTTTTGGAAAAAAGTCATGAGTCTTTGTTCAAGGGAAAAACCCAACCCATTGTTCTGGATGGAAAATTATCATTAAATTCAGAGATCCTATCAATAAGAACATCGGTAGGAACCTTTTTTCTAAGGTTTTCATTAAAAGCAACATGATCTAAGGATCGTAAACGCATAATGTCTTCTTGATAAAAAGGGATTGCTTCTATGGGAGGACGGCCAGCATCCACCCTATAATGCGCAAAAATTTCATTGGCTTCTTTTATTATAAATCTAAACTCATGAGCTAAAAAGATGGTTGCTGCTTGCTCAACAAAAGAATGCTCAATATTAGAAATTCTAGGAAAATCCTTTGTATGGAAGGATGCATATGTAAAAATTGTCTTTCAAGTTCAACTATGAGCAAAGATATAGCATCCGCAAGACTACTAGTTTTATGAAGGATAGATCCGCTCATGGTGGGCAAAGCACCGGCACAAGTAAAGAAATCTTGAATAACTCCCTTCCCAATAATATTACCGCTACCAATCCGAAACTTTTTAGTATGTAAAATAGTAGGATTTTCAAGAGGATCATCAATAGCATCAAAGTTTTCCATATTATTATCCTTATCAACGATAACCTCCCCAGTTTCAGACATGATGGCAATAAATTGCAAAAAATAACGAGCACACAGAAGGCAGGAAGGAAAAAGAGACGAACGGAAAAGAGAGGGTGAAAGGAAAAGAGGGCGAATAAAACGGCAAGGGTGAAGTGGGGGAGAGGAAAACGAGAGGCAAATGGCAAATAATATGATGCAAAGGATAAGAGTTGTGATGGGTACTTGGTATGTATTGACTTGGCGTAGATTTCCCGGGCAACGGCGCCATAAATCCTTCTTGGTACCTCTTGAGCACTGCGTTGATTTTCCCTTGAAGAGGAAAGGGTGATGCAGTAAAGCAGCGTAAGTATTTCCCTCAGTTTTTGAGAACCAAGGTATCAATCCAGTAGGAGACCACGCGCGAGTCACCTCGTACCTACACAAACAAATAAGAACCTCACAACCAATGCGATAAAGGGGTTGTCAATCCCTTCACGACCACTTGCAAGAGTGAGATCTGATAGAGATAATAATAATAAGATAAATATTTTTGGTATTTTTATGATATAGATTGAAATTAAAGATTGCAAAATAAAATAGATTGGAAACTTGTATGATGGAAAATAGACCCGGGGGCCATAGGTTTCACTAGTGGATTCTCTCAAGATAGCATAAGTATTACGGTGGATGAACAAATTATTGTTGAGAAATTGATAGAAAAGCGAATAATTATGAGAATATCTAGGTATGATCATGTATATAGGCATCACGTCTATGACAAGTTGACCGACTCCTGCCTGCATCTACTACTATTACTCCACACATCGACCGCTATCCAGCATGCATCTAGAGTATTAAGTTCATAAGAACAGAGTAACGCCTTAAGCAAGATGACATGATGTAGAGGGATAAACTCATGCAATATGATGTAAACCCCATCTTTTTATCCTCGATGGCAACAATACAATACGTGTCGTTTCCCTTTCTGTCACTGGGATCGAGCACCGCAAGATTGAACCCAAAGCTAAGCACTTCTCCCATTACAAGAAAGATCAATCTAGTAGGCCAAACCAAACTGATAATTCGAAGAGACTTGCAAAGATAAACCAATCATACATAAAAGAATTCAGAGAAGATTCAAATATTGTTCATAGATAAACTTGATCATAAACCCACAATTCATCGGATCTCGACAAACACACCGCAAAAAGAGTTACATTGAATAGATCTCCAAGAAGATCGAGGAGAACTTTGTATTGAGATCCAAAGAGAGAGAAGAAGCCATCTAGCTAATAACTATGGACCCGAAGGTCTGAGATAAACTACTCACACATCATCGGAGGGGCCATGGAGTTGATGTAGAGGCCCTCCATGATCAATGCCCCCTCCGGCGGAGCTCCGAAAAAGGCCCCAAGATGGGATCTCTTGGGTACAGAAGGTTGCGGTGGTGGAAATATGGTTTCGTGGTGCTCCTGGATGTTCTCGGGGCATATGAATATATATAGGAGGAAGAAGTAGGTCGGTGGAGCAACGAGGGGCCCATGAGGGTGGAGGGCGCGCCCAGGGGGTAGGCGCGCCCCCTGCCTCGTGGCCACCTCGATTGTTTCTTGACGTCCACTCCAAGTCCCCTGGATCACGTTTGTTTCAAAAATCACGCTCTCGAAGGTTTCATTCCATTTGATATTCCTTTTCTACGAAACACTGAAATAGGAAAAAAAACAGAAATTTGGGCCGGGCGTCCGGTTAATAGGTTAGTCCCAAAAATAATATAAAAGTGTAAAATAAAGCCCATTAACATCCAAAACAGATAATATAATAGCATGGAACAATAAAAAATTATAGATACGTTGGAGACGTATCAGTGCTTCCACGTATAGAAAATCAATGATGAAAATAAAAGATATGTGTTTGCAAAAATAAAATGCACGCGGATGGGATGCGGCTGAAATGCGGCTGTGCGTTGGGCGCACGGCCTGCGCATCCACAAATCCAGGCGGACACGACTCCATTGCCACCCCCAAATGGACGAAAAGCGGACGAAACAGACGTCTGTTTGGGGTCGCACGTTGGAGTTGGCCTGAGCACCTCCGAGAGACTAGGATGGCATATCATCTTGAGATTTTACGAAGTCACCATAGGCGCCTCGTAGTCGACGGAAATGTCTCCTCTCACTAAACGCGCATCGCCGGAAATCCTAAAATAAATTCAGGATAAATGCAAGTACCGGCATTTGAACCCTGGTGGGCTAGTGATATCACTGTCCATCTAACCATCCAATCGCAGGTTGGTTCGCCACATACATGTACATTTGATAAGACGGTCTTATCTTAATTATGCTAAGTAAATCTTTTTGTTTGCGGGGCACGTGTAATAGAACTATATTTTTTACGAAATACAGATGTAGACGTTCATACAAACATAAATACACTCACCCATTTGAACGCACACACGTACACCATATTCCTATGAGCACTCTCGGGAGACTGAGCCGGCATACTACAGGCGCCTCCGTATTACACAAATGTCTTCCCCCACTGAACGAACATCACTAGAACAGGAAAGGCTACTGGTGGTGTCCCGAAATCATCATTAATGGTGCACTCAGCACACTGTTGGTGTCAAAACCGGCGGATCTTGGGTAGGGGGTCCCGAACTGTGCGTCTAGGATCGATGGTAACAGGAGACAGGGGACACGGTGTTTACCCAGGTTTGGACCCTCTCTATGGAGGTAATACCCTACGTCCTGCTTGATTGATATTGATGAATATGAGTGTTACAAGAGTTGATCTACCACAAGATCGTGATGGCTAAACCCTAGAAGCCTAGCCTATATGACTATGGTAATGAGTCTATCCTTTTCGGACTAACCCCTCCGGTTTATATAGACACCGAGGGGATCTAGGGTTTACATAGAGTCGGTTACATAAGAAGGAATCTTCATAGTCGGTCGCCAAGCTTGCCTTCCATGCCAAGGAGAGTCCAACCCGGACACGGGTACAGTCTTCGGCCTTCATGTCTTCACAGCCCATCAGTCTGGCCCATGGATAACAGGCTGGATGCCCGAGGACCCCTTAGTACAGGACTCCCTCAGTAGCCCCTGAACCTGGCTTCAATGACGAGGAGTCCGGCGCGCAGATTGTCTTCGACATTGCAAGGCGGATTCCCTTCTATCCGAACTTCAAGATAGTCTTCGGATGCGATGATAGTATCCGGACCTGTCACACATACCATACATAACCGTAGAGAGAATATATTTTCACATGAGTCTAATCTGCTGACAGTTTTTACAACATGACATTACGTCTATCCGGTCATAATTTCGAACCGTTTTTCGTCTGCCGCTCCATGTTTCAAGACGCGGTTGCTATCGACACGTCTTGTCAAAGCGAAGATCGTGCCCCCCTTATTACGGGATTCTCATCAATACGGGCATGGGTGACCCAACCGTGCCATTTGCACACCCCTTGGGAATAGGCGAGTTTAAGGTGAATGGGGAGACGCTTGATATTCATGGCCTTTATAAGGGGATAAGGATTCCCTTCCTTCACCCGCACCTCAGCTCCTCCTCAGTCCTTCCGTCCCTGAGCTCCAGCGCCCAAGCTTTTAGCTTTTCCCTCAACCAAGAAAGCACTCTAAAAATGTCCGGATCCGGAGCTGGGGGTAAGTGGATGGCCTCCTCCGTCAAGAAGAAGGATATCAAGGCACTCCGAGGGGCCAGATATCTGGCCAAGGAGATCGCTCACCGACTCCCGGATAAGGGACAGATCGTCCCTACTCCAGAGCCCCACGAGAGGGTTGTGTTTCTCACACAATTCATCCGCGGGCCGGGCTTCCCTCTTCACCCCTTCGTCCGTGGACTGATGTTTTACTACGGTCTAGACTTTCATGACCCAGCCCCCAACTTCATCCTCAACATCACGACATTCATTGTTGTGTGCGAGGCCTTCCTCCGCATCCCGCCTCATTTCGGCCTATGGTTGAAGACCTTCAATGTGAAGCCGAAGATGGTGAGCGGCCAACAAGCAGAGTGCGGAGGCGCCATGGTGGGCAAGATGCCCAATGTTACCTGGACCGAAGGCTCGTTCGCGGAGACGGTGAAAGGGTGGCAATCGGGGTGGTTCTATATCACCGAGCCGCGCGACGCCAACTGGGTGGCGGCCCTCGAATTCAGATCTGGATTCCCGATGCGGCTCACCTCCTGGCAAGAGAGGGGCCTAACCTGGGGTCCCTCGGACGAGCTGACTGGGCTCCAGACGTGTGTCCAGAACATGATAGATAGGAAGATCAAACTCGTCAACGTGGTCCAGGTCATGCTTATTCATCGGGTCCTTCCATGCCAACGCCGGACTTGCTATCTGTGGGAGTACGATCCAGCCAAGCATCAGACGCTAATAGAGCTCTTCGGCACGACGCAGAAGAAATCTGGAAAGTGCTCTTCAAGGCCGGCGAGAAGCCACCGCCCACGACCGAAGATCGCGGGCTTAGCTTTAAACGCGAGGCTAACTCGGCAAGTTTTAATGTTTTCAAGGCGTACCCTTTACTAGCATATTTTGAGAAAAAGCCTAAGCTTTCCTACCCGTGTTTTCAAGCCTGGATCAAGATAGCGGAGGGGATTAGCTGTCCGACTCCGCTGCCGAAGACCAAGAATTCTCATTACTGACGAAAATGCTTTTTCCAGCACCTTATGAGGTGCCAGAGAAGACGGCTAAGAAAGCGGCCAAACGGGCCAAGAAGGGCCCTCGCCAAAAAGGCGTTCCGGACATGATGTCCGAAGACGAGACTTCCCCTTTGTCCGCTGATGATGACGATGAAGAGGAAGAAGACATCGACTCCCCACTTGAGGTGGAGAGGAAGAAGAGAGAGGTCCCCACAAATACAGAGGCGAAAGCTCCTAAGAGGGTTAGAGGCTCCCACGCGGATAACTCCGTGTGGGATGTTGACAGCAGTCCAGAGCGACCTCGCCGGACCAAGCCTCGGGCCGCCTCGTAAGTACCAGGATCCGAAAACGTATGGCCTTCCCGGTTTGTAATATTGATATACCTTAAACCTTGTTATTACAGTCCAGCACGCGATGGCTCCCCGCGATCCTCATCAGAGGGATCGCTAGACTCAAAGGAGATGGCTAGCATGTCTCCGCCACCTGCTCATTCCGTCTCTCCCAAGGGTGACAACGAGGTGGTGTCGCAAAAGACCTTCCCTAGGGGGTGGCTTCCGGAGATCGTCGGGGTGGCGCCCCAGGACGATTCCTCAATTGCCGGACGCATGGGGTAAAAAGCCCCTACGGGGACTGGTGATGGGGGCCGGGTTCCCTTCGAACCTGAGCCGGATACCATTCCGGAGATCTATGCGGCTCCAGAGTCTAGCGAACGGCATGCCCCGAAAGGAGGGAATGTGCCTATTCCGCCGGTGACCTCTATCCAACTAGAGGCACCGGATAACCTACTGGAGGTTCTAAGAGGCGCCTCTATTGTGGATGCACACCGCGCCCTTATGGGCACGGTAATAGAGAAGGTCCAGTTCATGAAAAGCGGACTGACCGAAGCCTGCACTAGCCTTCTATCAGGCTTTGAGGTAAGTAATGCGTTCGTAGGAAGAATATCACAATATACACAGTAGCCCCTGATGCTCTGTTTGGTGTTCGGAAAGAAAAAGCCGAGCAGAGGATCAAGAAGAAATATCGCAGGAGTCTAACATAAGTTGTCTTTGTGAATAAGAAGGTGTCGCTGTAGGCTGCCACCGCTCATGCTGCAGAGGTCTCCGGACTGAAGCGGAAACTGGAGCGGACCGAGGAAGAGCTCGGCCTCGTAAAGAAGCAGCTAGAGGATAGCCAAGGTATGTACTGACCTGCTGGTACCTTTTAAGAAAAATGAATAGTCCATCCAGACTGAGTTGTCATGAACTTTATTAGGGGCCACGACCGAGGTGGCATCCCTCTAGAAGGTGTTGGCCGAGGCCGAGGACAAAGCGGCCAAGGAACGTGCTGCGTGCGAGAAGCACGAGGCCCAGGTCGGCGAGGCGCAGCAACAGCTCCAGGGCGCGATCGAGAGATTTGAGTCCTTGGAGCGCGATTGTAAGGCGCAAGAGCCGAACTGGCGAAGGCCCGCCGGAGCGCACAGGATGCACGAGCCGAAGCCCAAAATGCCCTCCAGGAAATTCAGGCGGCCAAGGAGATTGCGAAGGGTAATTGTTTCACCATGCAAAGCAAGTATGTAGAAGAAACGTTCCTTGTACTTATCCGAATTTGGGTTTTCTAGGGGTGTTTACGGATCTGCCGCGCAATATATCTAATGCTGCCGAGCATTATAGAGCCAAAGAAGGGATGTCTACGGAGAAGCTATTCTGGTCCTAATATCTTGGACCCGAATATCCGTTGTCCTTTAGCGACCAGCTAAAGCAGTTGGTCGAGCTGCACAGGTCAGCAGAGCTAGCCATGAAGGACCTGATAGTCCGGCTGTGGCCTGCCGAGCCTATACCTAGCAGCTATTTCAGACTTGTTAAGCGGCTTGTAAATGCCTATCCGCGGCTCGAAACCGTGAAGCGGTCGGTCTGCATGGAAGGTGCGCGTATGGCCTTTGCCCGCGTCAAGACGCATTGGGCAAAGCTGGATGCCAAGAAGCTGATGACCGAGGGGCCGCTAGAGGGCAAGGAGCATTGTCGACCCGAGCTCTATTTTGATGGCATCCTGGAGGGGTCCCGCCTTGTGGCGGAGCAATGTTCGAAGGATATCATATTCCCATGAGAACATTTGTATTATCCTGTCCTGTAATATGGAACAATGATGTTATGTATTATAATGCTTGTGATTTACATTTTACCTCCTGTGCGGCCATTTATGAAATCTGAGGGTTGACCAGTCGTCGGCTTCTACACCCATGTATATAGTACAGGGGTGTTCAGGATAAATATAAACACTCTTTACTCCACATTCTGGTCCTTGAAGGAGGTGTTTAGCGCAACGAACAAGGCAATCGGACTATATGGCCTTTACCGTCCTCACTTAGCCATAGGAGTTTGACAATTAAAAAAGTTGGCGAAGCCCCTGGTGTTCTGAAGGCCGAACTAGGGGCGTTATACACGCCTAATCGGAGGGACCGATTCTTCACATGAAGCGGAAAAAATCTCTAACGATTTGGAACCTCTCGAACAGCTGACCGACTCTCGCCGCATCATGACAGTTAGTTTTCGGCTTTCTCTACTGAGGTGCTCGTCTGGAAGAACCGGGACACAATCGGAGTAGTTCTCCCTTTACTACCCTAGCTGATATAGTGGAACGTAAGGTAGTAAGCACAGGAGCCAGGCAACCGAACTATTGGCCAAAGACATGATATGGAGCCGATGCATATAATGCTATTGTAAGTGCATCTAGTTCCCCTTAGTGATTTTGGTGTATTGAAGACTTATAGGTTAAGGGACTGATGCGTTTGTGAGTGTACACGGGTCTATAAGTCTATGAGGAGTTTGATATTTACATAGAAAGTCGACCCCTAAAAATGAAGTTCTTCGATTGAATACTTTGGATTTCTGAAGACTTTCTGAACACTTTGAAAGTGAAGAAATTGGTGTAATCCTGAAGACTTGGTATTCATTCGAGGAACATGGAGCATGAAGAATTTTGTTTTCGAAGTTTCATATTCTCTTTCTTGAGTCATAGGAAACACCGTACTGTTAAAGGGGGTCGAGGAAATACTAAGGAAAAATTTGCATGTGATGCTCAACTCAAATCCTACACCTACCAATACCTTCGAGTGAAGCCATTGGAAATCTCATACAGTTCAGTCATATTCTTCAGTGACAGAGATGAAGTTCTTTTGGTCTCTGAGGAATTTGTTCTGACTGAGGAGTTAGGAATTCGCCAGTGCGGATTGCCTACACAGTGAGGAACATGATAGCCCTGAGGAATTTGATATTCAAAATTCCGACCGTTGCTATGCTATGCGCCAGCTGTCCCAAAATATCTACCCACCTAATGGTCATATCAATGAAGGGCATTTATGTCTTATCATGTCGGGCTGCTCCCTAGGCTATAAATAGCCGCCCCCCTACAACCACTAGCTGGTTGGCTGCTCCGAGAGAAACTAACACTTGTCATTCGAGAGCATCCCATCCTCCGAGGACTTGAGTGAAAATCATCAAGTGAGGAAACCCCAAACCCGAACACCTACAAACCCAAAGTGATTGAGCATCACTGAAGAGATTGATCCTGCGTGGATCCGACGCTTGTTACCTTTGAAGACCGTGCATCTTCCAGACGGTTAGGCGTCATGGTCTAGAGCATCCAAGAGGGAATTGTGGATCGCTGAGTGACCAAGTCTGTGAAGGTTTGGAAGTCACCGAAGACTTACCACGAGTGATTGGGCGAGGTCTGTGTGACCTTATCTCAAGGGGAATACGGTGAAGGCTGAGTGTCTTGAGCTGCGTGTTCAGGACTGGGTGTCCGGGACTGTGTGTCCTCAGGTTTAAATACCTAGCCGCCCTAACCAGACGTACAACTGTCACAATAGTTGGAACTGGTCTACCAAATCATTGTCTTCACCAAGCTACCTGGTTCCATTTCCTCAACCCTTCCATTTCCTCATTTCTGTGTTGTGTTCTTGTTCATATGTGTTTGTAGACTTTGACTGAAGACTTTCTCTATTTCCTCAGTTCAATTTCTTCAGTCTGTTTGTCTTATCCTGTGTTATCTTGTGTTTACGCTTTCGGTACTCTGTGCATGTTTTTCATTTCATCATGAAGACCATGCTCATGGTTTGTTATGTTTACTTCTGAGTACTCATTCCGCTGCAAGTAGTTCTTCACTCAGGAATTTCCTCACCCGCAAATTCCTCAGTGAAGAATTCATAAAAATCGCCTATTCACCCCCCTCTAGTCGATATAACGCACTTTCAATTGGTATCAGAGCAAGGTACTCCCTTTTCTTGTGTGACTTTGGTTTAACCACCTGGAGTTTTAGTTATGTCGACCGCAGGTATGATCAAGGTTTCTGCTGGGTGTCCTACCTTCGATGGGACGAAGTACCCATACTGGAAGAATAAGATGCACATGCATCTTTAGGCAATTGATAATGATCTCTGGTACGTTGTGGAGAATGGTGTTCCCTCTGTCACTCCCACCATCAACGCTGCTGATGTGAAGAGATTCAAGCAACTTGACTCTCAAGCGAAGAATATCATATGTGGCCATCTGAGCAAAGGGCAGTATGGCAGAGTGAGTGCTTTAGAGACATCTAAGCTTATCTGGGACAGGCTGTCCAAGGTCAATGAGGGAGTCTCAACACAGCGTGACTCTCGAGTTGATGTTCTTCAAAATCTCTTCAACCGCTTCAAAAGACTCGACAATGAAAATGTTCAGCAAACCTTCGATCGCCTCACTGACATCTCAAATGAGCTTCAAGCACTTGGTGCCGCTGATATCACCGACCATGAGGTGGTGAAGAAATTGCTGAGATCGCTTGATTCCTCATTTGATACCTTGGCATTGATGATACAAGAACATGGAGACTATAAGTCACTTGATCCCGCTGATATCCTCGAGAGACTAAACACTCATGAGTTCCAGCTTGTTGAGAAGAGAGGTCTCTATGGACCAAGTTATGGTAGATCACGGGCTCTGAAGGCTAAGGCGGTATCCGAATCAGATGGTGAAGATTCTGACAACAGCCTTGGTGATCCTGAAGAACTAAGCCAGGAGCTAGCAATGCTCGTGAGGAAGTTCCAAAAGTTCTCAAGACGTGGTCATTTTGGTAAATCCTCAAGAGGTGGTGACTTGAGATCAGATTCCTCATCCCATGATTACAAGAAGAGACTCTGCCATAAATGCAAAAAACCTGGAAACTACATTCAAGATTGTCCTCAGTGGGAAAAGGAATCGAAGAAGAAGAATAAGTACAAGGATCACAGTTCTGATGATTCAAAGAAGAAGAAGAAATCTTCAAAGTCCTCGTCATCAAGACCCTCAAGGTCCTCATCTCACAAGAAGAGCAGCTCCAAGAAGGCTCGAGCATTAATTGGCAAGGAAATGGACTCTGAGGCTGAATCTGAGGAAAATGAGGCAGAGGAGGAATCTGAGGAGTCAGACTCTGGTGTGGCGAGCCTAGCCCTCGCAACTGCGTCCGTCAGCAAGTCCATCTTCAACTCTGAAGAAATGGACCTCCCCAACACTACTGACGATGATGACGAGGACTACGCTCCCACCTATTGCTTCATGGCAAAAGGCTCAAAGGTACTCAAATATCCCTTCTCTGAATCTAGTGAGGATGAATCTGATGAAAACCTCAAACCCAGCTATTCTAAACTTGCTAAGATTGCTGTGAAACTGCAAAAGGCTCTTGAAAAGGTTCAAAATATGCTAGATAAAAGCGATGATATGTTGGGCGAGGAAATGGATCGCACTAAAATCTTGACTGAAAATCTTCAGAGACTTCAGTCCAAGTTTGACAATCTTCAAGGTCATCATAACACTCTCCTATCTGATCATGAGAAGCTTTCTTATGAATTTCTTCAAAGAAAGCAAGATCTTGAGCAGTTAAGAGTGAGTTATGAAGATCTTCATGAAAGTGCTAGTTATCGACTAGAGGGGGGTGAATAGGCGATTTTTATGAAAGTCTTCAAAACATGGGAGTTTCGAAGACAAACGATAGAAATGAACCTATAACCATGCAGCGGAAGGTAGACTACACTAGACAAGCCATAGTCAAGTATTCAATGAAGTGAGAGCATGAAGACTAATAGCAGCCAGGCAGTACGGATCAGGATGGAAGATAGTATGAAACCAATCTGAACAAACAGTCACACAGTGAAGACAAATGGACAATGCAAACAGGCAATGACTTCACAAGGACCAACTGTAAATAAAGAGATGGGAAGGATAGAACTAGTGGCTTGTTGAAGACAATGATTTGTTGGACCAGTTCCAGTTACTGTGACAACTGTACGTCTGGTTAGGGAGGCTGAGGTTTAATTCAGAAGACCGTGTCTTCACCTTATAACCCTTGAGCTAAGGACACCCAGTCCTCGCCCAACCACTCTGGTAAGTCTTCAAGGTAGACTTCCAAACCTTCATAGACTTCGTTCACCGGCGATCCACAATGAATCTTGGATGCTCAGAACGCGACGCCTAACCGGCTGGAGGATTCACAGTCCTCAAGTGTAACAAGTCTTCAGATCACACAGACAGGAAGACTTCAGTGATGCCTAACACTCTTTGGCTCTGGGTGTTTAGGGCTTTGTCCTCGCAAGGATTTCTCTCTCAAAGGCTTCGAGGTGGGTTGCTCTGAAACGACAAAAGCCGTGCACTAACTTTGAGCAGCCACCAATTTATGGTGTAGGGGGTGGGCTATTTATAGCCACTAGGCAACCCGACCTGATTTGTCCGAAATGACCCTGGGTCACTAAGGAACTGACACGTGTTCCAACGGTCAGATTTCAAACACACGCGACAACTTTACTTGGGGTACAAGTAAAGCTGACTCATCCAGCTCTGGATAAGATTTGCTCTCATTGTCTTTGCTCGAAGACATAGGATTTTGGTTAAGCATCACTTCAGTCACTCTGACTTTGTTCACTGGGACCCCACTTAATAGTACAGTGGTTCCTATGACTCAACAAAGAAGAAAAGGAAACAACGAAACATCTAAGTCTTCGCGCTCCATAGTCTTCACGCGATGTCTTCTCTTGTCATAGTCTTCAATGTGAATATCTTCACATACCACCTTTGTCTTCAATGTCTTCATACATTTTTAGGGGTCATCTCCGGTAGGTAAACCAAATAAATGAGGGACTACTACCTGTGTTATCCTGCAATTCTCACAAACACATTAGTCCCTCAACTAGGTTTGTCGTCAATACTCCAAAACCAACTAGGGGTGGCACTAGATGCACTTACAATCTCCCCATTTTTGGTGATTGATGACAAACTAGTTGAAGTTTTCAACAGGGATAAAAGTATGTGAAATTGTAAAGGATTTAGGTATTGTCTTCGTAAGTAGCAGAAAGGCTCCCCCTGAAGATGTGCATATAAGTATTTTTCTTTTGAATGCAAATGCACATGGCAGGTTGTACTTGCGGAGCTCCTCTTCTACTTATGAAGACAATTTATCATGCATGAAAGGATATAATGAAGATAATGACATGCATAATGAAAAATGGACGTCTGCAAAATGACTTTGTGCGGAATTTATTGTCACACATGCGGAATTTATCATCGCATCACATAGTGTCAAAAAGGTAGCAGACGGCCATCAAGTTTAAGTGTTACAACTCAAAACGAACCAAATGTATCAAAAGCGAGAGTTGTAAGCACTTGGCAAATGTAGCAAAAGTATAGCAACCACCCATATGGACCCGCTTGAAGACTATCAACTCATATGCTTCTCCCCCTTTTGTTAGTAATGACCAAAAAGGTTTGAAGACATAGAGCTTGCTACTCGTTCCCATGTGGAGTAGGCGATGAAGCAGGGTCGTCGTTGAGGTTTGGTGGTGCAGACGAACTTGGTGCAGTGTCGATACGCGCCGAAGTTGGAGGTGGTGAGGTAGCATCATCTTGATCATCTAGGACTCTGGCATTAACTGTTGCAGCCAAGGAAGAATAGTCAGAGTCTTCAAGTGAGGGAGTCCGACGCAAGTGAGCATTCCTCGAAGGAGTTGAGTCAAACTTGAATCTCTCTGTGAAGCCATCGTCTTGAAGATCAGCTTCAGCATTGAGTAACGTCAAACTCTTCCAAGACCTCCGACAGGTTCATGTGTAGCAAAGGCATCTTGGTGGCAAGATTTCGAATGCGATTGACATCCACCAAGAGGCTTTGCATCTGATGCTTAAGCCAGTCGTGATGCTTATCCTGTTTCTGATGTAGAGCGACGAGAAGCTCTCGGTCATTGAGAACATGAGATCGCTTCTGAGGCCTTTGGGCGATGGTACTTGGAGTGGCTTCAGTTTGGGTGCGAGGGGCACGTGTATTGCCAGCCAAGGGATACACAGGAGAAACAGCCTGAACTCCTTCAATGGGCTGGGTGAAGCTTTGATGATCGACATTGTGAAGATAAATTGGCTCCTTTGCAGGCTCTGGGTAAATGGCTTCGACAGACAGATCAACCTCTGGCAAGAATATAAGGTGATTGCGCGCATACGGCTGATAGTTGATAGCAGAGTGAAGCTTGATGAGGCGCATTACCCATGGAGCATAGAACTTCAGACCAAAGATATCGGAGCCAGATGCAGCCAATTGCCTGATGAAGAAGTCTTGAGCATTGAAGCTGATGCCATTGAAGATATAGAAAACCAATGTCTTCATTTCTCCTTCAAGCTTCACTGTAGGAGAATGTCCTTTGACCGGCCAGAGAGTTCGCCTGATAATATGATAAATAGTGCGGGGCAGATACTCTAGGTCTTCAACAAAGAACTCCTTAGGATAGTCAGCGTCTTGTGGCAGTGGCTTCATCATGCTCAGCATTTGGCTCATATTTGGCTCTGGCTTCTGGAAGATGCTTTCCAACGCATTCTGGTGTAGCTGATAACCTGGTTCATAATGTTCGCCAGGAGTGGGCAGGGCAGTAAGCTCAATGATGTCTTGGGCTTTAGCTTCATGGTGTGAATCGCCTGTCATCCACTCAAGGATCCAAGTCTTCGGATCCCTGTTGTAGCCGCGAATGTGAAGGGTAGCATAGAATTGTAGCAGAAGCTCTTCATTCCAATGTTCTTTGGCAGTCACAAACTGTAGAAGGCCAGCATCTCTGAAGCAGTCAAGGGCTTCTTCTAGGCAGGGCAGGCCAGCCATGGCTTCGCTGTCTAGACACATATGAGGGAAAATGCGCCCCTGATTGTATAAGATGCAGGAATAGTAGCTGCGCTGCTGATAACTCCAGAATCGATCTGAGGAGATTCTTGGCCTTGTGTAGGGGTTCTTGGCACTGTCAAAGAATGTGTTGTGTGCCTTGAAGCCATTCAGATTAAACGATCCTGGTGAAGTTGCAGTACCTGGAAACCTTGGTAGCCTTGGCTTTGGCTTCTGGACCTGAGGCCTGTGCTCCACATGATAGTCAAATTGCGGACCGGCAGCAGGTGGAGGAACCAAAATGGGCCAGCGGACGGTGGTAAGTTGGCCTTGATAGAATGCTTGCTCAAGGGTGTGTGGCCGTGGAGGCGGTACGGGAGCAGTGGCATTGACTTCTGGCTACAGATTGGCTTCGGGTGTAATCACTTCTATCACCACATTAGCTTCGGGCGCCACAGTAGCTTCAGCCATGACAACTTCATTGGCGTCAGTGTTGGTGTTAGTGGCAGCCTCAGAGTTTTCAACCTCCACTCGAGTAGCTGGAGGGTCGGATACGTTCTCCTCGAGAACAACTTCAGGGTTGGACAGGGGTGTAGCAACACGTTCTTCTTCTCTTGGTTCTTCTTGTTCATCGGCTGATGTAGCCGGAATATCTTCAGCCGCTTTGGCTTCAGACTCAGGGATGTTTGCAGTAGGAGAGGCTTCAGGAAAGACTTGGCGTGAAACGGATTGGCGCTCTTCTCCTTCTGGAACACTTGACAAAGTGACCTATGGCCTTGGTCCTTTGCGAAGCCTTTGGAGAGGGAGTTGGCTGGGCCACAAAGTCATCATCTTCAAGCACCGAAGTGGTGACTTGAGGTGGGGGAGTACTTGGGGATTCTTCTTGATGGGGGGAGTCTTGTGGGTGATCAGCCCATGAGTCATCCTGAGCAATTGGTGTCAATGGACGACCAATGTTGATGAGTTCGTTGTTCGTGAGAACAGGCGATGATACCACATTGTGTTCGATCTGAGGAAGGACTTCATCATCTTCAACATTGTCTTGATGACCAATGTCTTCAGCTACGGTGGGGTCAATAGCTGGAATGTCTTCAACTTCTGGAGCCTCTATGGAAGCAGGCTCATGAACTATCAACTGGCGCTCACAATGTTCAGACGCAGGATGAGCCACTGAGATTGGCTCGACAACAAGGGGCTCTGTGGGAGCAACCCGATCTTTCTTCTTTGTCTTTCTCTTCTTCGTTGGTGGAGCATCATCAGTGGTGGCCTTGGTCTTGTGCTTTCGGGCTTCGGCTTCAGCTGACCTAGTTTTCTTGAGCTCCGAAGCCACTGTGGGGACCTTATACTTCGAGCCTGTCATACTGGCCGGGAAGACAATGCGAGGTTCTTCCTGCCTTGATGCTTCTGGTTGGGCCACAACAGGCTTCTTCTTCTTCTTGGCAGCCATTCTGGGGTCGATGCCTGGTCGCCCGAAAGCCTTGCGCTTTTCAGCTTCATTGTAGCCTTGAACACATTTGGCAGCGATATTCTTCATGCGCTCACGAGAACCTTTTTCTTCTTCACGTTTCTTGTGGAACACCTCCATGAGCTCATGCAGCATGACCTTGAAGTTTTGGACGTCTTCCACGTTGAGCTTGGCCATGTGCTTCTTGAACCGAGCCTTTTCATAATCAATCTTGTGCTTCAACTCAACAATTTTCTGTGCAAGAGCCAGCTCAGGAGCAATGGCTCCATGGAAAGAGACGCTGAGGCTAATTGGGAGCTGAAGATCATCAAAACTGAGGTATGGGCTGTCAAACCACTCATCAATGAACTTGTACAGGATCTCCAAATCAAAAGGGGAAGATCATTGAAGATTTCCGCCTCTTGCTTTCTCTTTATAAGCAGCTCAAGAGCATCATTGCCAAGATCATCGTCGCTAGACAGATCAATGGCTTCGTTCTCGTTCCTTAGAACGGCAGCAGGGGTCAATGCTTGACCAGTTGGTTGCATGGGCTTCTTCATCTTGTCAGACTTGGAGATGCGAGAGAGATCTTCAGACTGCACACTGGCTTCAGGAGGTGCAGTGGCCAGAGGCTTCGCCTGCGAGACCTTTGGTGCGGAGGAGGGCTTTGAAGCCTTTGGTTTCTTTTGCTTCACAGGCTTCGGTGGTGTAGGTGCTTCGTCAGAATCAGCGTCATCTGCAGAGTGATCCACGGCTGCCCCTTGAACCTGAATGTGAGTGAGGAGACCTTCAAGGTTGTAGAAGGGCCCAACAATATTGGGTTCAGCATCATGTGTGCCGTCGGCACGAGGAGCAGAGGGACCGGGGTTGAAGTCTAACCCTAGTGACTTCTTGTTCTCTTTGGCAAAAGTTTTGGCAAACTGGAAGTTGCGCTTAAAGAGATTGTCTTCACGACACCATAACAGAGAGGATGGGTCGGCATTAGCAGGCTGAGGTCCACGAATCATGCAGGGGTAGAAGCCTTGAGCAATAGCTTCGGACTTCGACTTGGGCTGAAGACCTTTGTATATAATATCTCCCAGGGGCCCCTGATGGCATTCTTTTCAGCATATTCGTTAGTGAAAAATCTGTACTTGAACCATTCCTCTGCCCAATGTCTTCGAATCCATTGGATTCGGTTCTTGCGTTCTCCATAGGTCTATTCTAGATCTGACTTGTATAACTCATAGAGATCCGGTGGCAGGTCCTTAGCAGTGTTTTCACGGCGCTATATGCCGCCCTTCCTGACTGATTTTTCTGTTGCCATGAAGTTCCGACTGAAAGGCTTCAGAACATGCAAAGGCTTCCTTCTGCTGGTCAGACAAGAATTAGCTTCGGGAGAATTGATGTGATGTTGTAAGAACTCTGCAAATGAATGCAGACTATGAGAACCAAGGGATTCTCCCACAGACATGTACCTGTGACAGCATTAGAGATGCGAGGGAAGGGGAAGAGGTCATATGCATTCTCAGAAGATTTTGAAGATAAACCAGTTTAGAAGACATTGACCTCATAGTGCGGAGACATTCACTCATATGTAGAGAGTTGGTTCCAGATTTATACGAATCCACGAATAAGTACAAGTGAGGAATCTAACTACTTTGTGAAGTATAAGTGAACATACTAGGCATGTTATGAGATGCAGAACATGATAGATCCAACTTTGTAGGGACAGAAACCACTTGTGGTTGAAAAGGATGAATCTATCGGATCAAAAAGGACTGTAAAAAGAGTTTTTATTTACCACTTGAGGAACTGCTAGACGGAGTAGGAGATGAGGCCGAGCAGTTCGATCTTCCATGCCCTAACTTGGCGACGGAGGACACCTACGGGGACGACGGAGAAGACGATGTCCACGGCCGGCGTGAGGACGGCGTCGGTGAGGTCACGGCAGCTAAGCGCTTCGTCACCGGTGTCGTCGAGGGCTAGCAGTGGCGCTAGGGTTTGTGCGAGAAAGAGAAGTGGAAGAAGAGATAATGACTGGGGTGTGGCGTGTATTTATAAGGACATGGACGACACAGTGTTATTACGCAGGTGCCCCTGGCGGTTCACATCTGAAGGACACGTGGCGATCATGCAACACATTGGAGGTTGTTCCATGTTCCCACGCATGCCTGGATTGTCGGGTGGTCGTTCCCGCTTCTCCGGGTTTCAGGCAAAAAGGATTGAGCATTTAAAATCAGATTTAATGTTTGTCTCTGTATCTTCTGCTGACAAGGACGCAGGGAAGACATTCGACAGTTTCAATAGAATGCATATGATTTGGATAGATAGATTTGAGACGGGAGCATAGAAAGGTTAGGGTCCGATCACATTCACTTAGTTCAAAAGATTCAAACGAGAAGACATAGCTATAAGTGAATGTTGTAGAGGACAGAACGCAAATATATGAATATATCCGAATAAGACCAAATCAATATAGTGAAGATAAACATGAAGTCGTGTTGATATTGAAGAAAAACCAAATGCGAAGACTTTGCAAATGTAACGCCAATAGAAAACACTCCAAACAAAAGTTTGGTGGTGGCGTTACCCACCGTATAGGAAGTATTAGACCCAGACACGACACACAATTATCGTGGCGCTCCGAAGTCAAATTCCGCGTTAATGTATTCACACTTAGAGTGTAAGTCTCCATTAGTTGAAGATATACGTTACTTCGTGTGTTGCACATCTAAGTCATCAACATGCATAAGTGTTAGGATGTGTGTATGATCACAGGACATTTGAGGATTCCAAGATATTTAACTCACACCGCAACTTGCAAAACCTTTTCTCATCCAAGGGCTTTGTGAAGATATCTGCCAGTTGCTCTTCAGTGTTGACGTGAATGATATCAATATCTTCCTTCATGACATGATCTCCGAGAAAGTGATGACGGATCTGAATGTGCTTTGTCTTCGAGTGCTGAATTGGGTTTTTGGCAATCTTGATGGCGCTTTCATTGTTGCAGTAGAGTGGCACTTGCTTCAGATGAATGCCATAGTCTTTGAGTGTTTGCTTCATCCATAGAAGTTGAGCGCAGCAAAATCCAGCAGCAATGTATTTAGATTCAGCAGTGGAGAGAGATACACAGTTCTGCTTCTTTGAAGACCAACACACAAGTGATCGTCCCAGAAAGTGACATGTGCCTGATGTAGACTTGCGATCCACCTTGTCACCAGCATAATCAGCATCCGAGAATCCAACTAGATCAAACTCTGAGCCCTTTGGATACCATAATCCTAGTGTTGGGTTGTAAGCCAAATATCAAAGAATTTGCTTCATAGCTAAGTGATGTGATTCCTTTGGTGCCGCTTGGAATCGGGCGCACATGCAAACACTAAGCATGATATCTGGCCTAGATGCACATAAATAAAGCAAAGAACCAATCATGGAGCGGTATACCTTTTGATCAAACTCTTTACCATTGGCGTCAGGACCCAGATGTCTTTTGGTTGGCATTGGCGTCGCATAACCTTTGCAGTCTTGCATTCCAAACTTCTTCAGGCTATCTTTGAGGAATTTCTCTTGAGATATGAAGATGCCATTGCGTTGTTGCCGTATTTGAATACCAAGGAAGAACTTCAGCTCACCCATCATGGACATCTGATATTGCTCTTGCATCATGTGTCCAAACTCATCACTGTATTTCTGGTTAGTGCAGCCGAAGATAATGTCATCCACATATATTTGGCACACAAACAGTTCACCATCATATGTCTTCGTGAAGAGTGTGGGATCCAGGGAACCAGGTTTGAAGCCTTTGCTTTTCAAGAAGTCTTTGAGTGTGTCATACCAAGCACGAGGGGCTTGTTTGAGGCCATACAGTGCCTTGTTGAGCTTGTAAACCATGTCAGGATGTTTTGGATCTTCAAAACCAGGCGGTTGTGCAACATACACTTCTTCTTCAATCTTGCCATTGAGAAAGGCACTCTTCACATCCATTTTATACAGAAGGATGTTATGATGATTTGCATAGGCTAGCAGTATGCGTATAGCTTCAAGCCTAGCCACAGGAGCAAATGTTTCATCGAAGTCAATTCCTTCAACTTGAGTGTATCCTTGAGCAACGAGACGAGCCTTGTTTCTAACTACTTGACCATGCTCATCTTGCTTGTTGCGATATATCCATTTAGTGCCTATGGTATTGTGTTTACGAGGATCAGGACGCTTGACCAGTTCCCATACATTATTCAGCTCGAACTGTTGAAGCTCTTCTTGCATAGCTTGAATCCATTCAGGTTCCATGAAGGCTTCATCAACTTTCTTGGGTTCAGATATTGAGACGAATGCAAAGTGCCCATAGAAATTTGCTAGTTGTGTTGCCCTTGAACGAGTGAGTGGACCAGGAGCATTGATGCTATCAATTATCTTCTTAATCTGTACTTCATTTGCAACACGAGGATGAACTGGACAAAGATTTTGCTCTTCCTGATCATTGTCATTGTTTGAAGGATTGTCTTTAGGCTGAGCATTGTCTTCAGGTTGATTAGGTGCAGAAATGATAAGTTCCTCTTCAGGCTGTACTTCAGACGGTATGATTTCTCTAGTTCCCATAAGCTTGATGGATTCACTGGGTGGAATTTCATCTAGCACATTTGGCAGGTGATCTCTTTGCGAGCCGTTAGTCTCATCGAACCGCACATCCACAGTTTCAACCACTTTATAGTGAAAGAGGTTGAAGACTCTGTAGGAGTGCGAATCCTTTCCGTAACCAAGCATAAAACCTTCATGTGCTTTTGGTGCAAATTTTGAAGTGTGATGTGGATCCTTGATCCAGCACCTAGCACCAAATACTCTGAAGTAACTGACATTTGGCTTCTTACCAGTGAGGACTTCATATGATGCTTTCTTTAGAAGCTTGTGAAGATAAACACGGTTGATGACATGGCATGCAGTATCAATAGCTTCAGGCCAGAACTTTCTTGGTGTCTTGTATTCATCGAGCATCGTCCGAGCCATCTCAATGAGTGTTCTGTTCTTGCGTTCCATGATGCCATTCTGCTGCGGCGTGTAAGGAGCTGAGAACTCATGAGTGATGCCCAATGTATCAAGATAAGTGTCGAGGCTAGTGTTCTTGAATTCAGTGCCATTGTCACTTCTCATGTGCTTGATCTTGACGCCATAGTTGTTCATGGCTCGATTGGCGAAGCATCTGAAGACATCCTGCACTTCAGTCTTGTAGAGGATTATATGTACCCATGTATATCTTGAATAATCATCAACAATGACGAAGCCATAGAGACAAGCAGTAGTAGTAAGGGTAGAGTAGTGAGTAGGGACGAAGAGGTCCATGTGTAGCAGTTCGAAGGGTTGAGTCGTTGTCATGATTGTCTTCGAGGGATGCTTGGCCCTCGTCATCTTTCCAGCTTCGCAGGCACCGCATAAGTGATCCTTCTTGAACTTAATGCCCTCGATGCCTATGGCGTGCTTCTTCTTTGCAAGAGTATGCAAATTCCTCATGCCAGCATGCCCTAGCCTCCGATGCCAGAGCCAACACTCTGAAGCTTTTGCAAGAAGACATACGGCAAGCTGTGGTCCTGCTGAGAAATCTACCATGTACAAATCATCTTTCCGACACCCTTCAAAGACTAGAGACTTGTCAGATTCCATTAGAACAAGGCAACGATATTTTCCAAATATCACAATCATGTTTAAATCGCAAAGCATTGAGATAGACATTAAGTTGAAACCAAGGGATTCAACAAGCATCACTTTATCCATGTGCTGATCCTTTGAGATTGCAACTCTACCTAGACCCAATACCTTTCTTTTACCAGTATCAGCAAATGTGATGTGACTTTTGTCAGATGGGCGTAAGGTTGAGTCCATGAGAAGATTTCGTTTGCCAGTCATGTGATTAGTACATCCACTATCAATAATCCATTCTGAAGCAGCTGATGTCATACCCTACAGTGCAGTTAGGGGGATAGGCTTCACGAAGAGCATTGTGAAGCATAAACATTTGACGAGCAAGTGGATTATGAAAGCTTAGATCAAGGTTAGGACTGATAGGACAAATAGTAAGCGACTCAGGAACAAAATACATAATAAGACCATTTGGGCATTTGATCTTGCACCCTACAAGATGTTTTAGGTCCCCAGCAATAGCTTCAGATGCATTTAATTTTTGGCTGGAGACCTTTCCCTGCAAAAGAGAGTTAAGCTTTCTTAGCCACCCACATCTTCAAGGGTGGCTTCGAAGCAATAAGTCTAGGTGCAGCATCTGAGAACTTTGGCTTTGAAGCCCTAGCAAATAGTTTTGCAGGAGGTGAATAATACTCATAGGAATAAGCAGAGTAGTTCTTGGTCTTATGAACATGGCGGTTTGATGAAACACGCTCATATTCATAGGCCTGGGTATGATTTCCCTGCAAAACATTTGTGTTAGTGCGACTCAAGTGAGTCCTCTGTCTGTATAAAGCCTTTGGACCATATGAGGCATGTGGTCTGGGGTTTGTCTTCTTCCCTTGTGGTGTCATGACGACATTCACAGGAAGATTCTCCAGACACCTTTTGGGCACCCAGACTTTCTTCATAGGTGGCCCATTCCTGTAGTTAGTACCAATATACTTGGCAAACACTTCACCATTCTGATTCTTAAACAGTTTATAGTTTGCATCAAAGGATTCATCAATGATAATAGGATTAGCACAAGTGAAGCCAGATAGGGTGGATGGATCCACTAAAGGTTCCTTTGCAGCAACCCATGTGGTTTTGGGGTACTGCTCAGGCTTCCAGTAAGAGCCATCAGCATTCATTTTCCTTTTGAACCCAACACCCTCTTTCCTAGGGTTTTGGTTCAGAATCTGCCTTTTGAGGACATCACATAGTGTCTGATGCCCTTTGAGACTTTTGTACATCCCTGTTTCAAGCAATGTCTTCAACCTAGCATTTTCATCAGGAATAGCAGTGACATCCTCAACAGAGGGGTTAGTTACCACATCAACAGTTGAAGATATTGCAACAGTAGCCACAGTAGAACATTCAGCAACAGAAGTAGCGTTATCATGCTCAAGGCATTTAAGACATGGTGGTTCAAATCCTTCCTGAGCGGGACTGATCTGTTCAGCGTGAAGTGACTCGTTTTCCTTTTGAAGATCTTCATGAACCGCTCTCAATTTCTCAAGTTCTTGCTTCCTTTGAAGATAATCATAGGAAAGCTTTTCATGAGTTGTTGAGAGCGTTTCATGACGACTTTGAAGTTCCTCATACTTAACATGAAGATTTTTTATGTCTTCAATTAAGGACTGAGATCGAGTCATTTCAGTGTCCAACAGGTCATCGCTTTTGTCTAACAGTTTTTGAATATGTTCCATAGCTTTCTGTTGTTCAGTTGAAATTTTAGCAAGTGTTTTGTAGCTGGGTTTGGAACCACAATCAGAGTCATCTTCACTGGATGTTTGATAGTGAGCATTGCGTGAGTTTACCTTGGCACCGCGTGCCATGAAGCAATAGGTGGGAGCGGAGTTGTCCTTGTCATTAGCATCGACATTGGTGACGAAGTCATTGTCTTCAGTGTTGAAGATGGACTTGGCAACATAGGCTATAGCCAGACTTGCAACGCTAGAATCGGACTCCTCCTCAGACTCCACCTCCGCCTCCTCAGAAGCAGACTCCTCATCTGAATCCATTTCCTTGCCAACAAACGCACGAGCCTTGCCAGATGAGCTCTTCTTGTGTGATGAAGACTTTGAGGAAGACTTGGAAGAAGGCTTTGAGTATTTCTTCTTCTTCTTGTCATCAGAATCATATTACTTGCTCTTCTTCTTGTTGTTGTTCTCATTGTCCCACTGCCGACACTCAGAGATGTAGTGACCAGGTTTCTTGCACTTGTGGCATGTTCTCTTCTTGTAGTCATGAGTTGAAGCTTCATCATTCCTTGAGCTGGATCGTGAAGACTTTCCGAAGCCTTTCTTCTTGGTGATTTTCTGGAACTTCTTCACAAGCATAGCAAGTTCCTTTCCAATGTCTTGAGGATCATCGGAACTGCAGTCAGATTCTTCTTCAGATGAGGAAACAACTTTTGCCTTCTAGGCGCGAGTTCGGCCATAGTTGGGACCGTAGATATCTCTTTTCTCAGAAAGCTGAAACTCATGTGTGTTGAGCCTTTCAAGTTTGTCAGACGGATCGAGTGTCTTAAAGTCAGGGCGTTCTTGAATCATCAGGGCTAGGGTGTCAAACGAGATGTCAAGTGATCTCAGGAGTGTCTTGACGATTTCATGCTTGGTGATCTTAGTAGCGCCGAGATCTTGAAGCTCATTTGTGATGTCAGTGAGGCGATCAAACGTGAGCTGAACATTCTCATTGTCGTTTCTCTTGAAGCAGTTGGAGAGGTTGCGAAGGACACCGATCCTTTGATCTCTCTGGGTTGAGACGCCTTCGTTGACCTCGGAGAGACAGTCTCAGACTAGCTTTGATGTTTCCAGAGCACTCACATGGCCATACTGCCCTTTGGTCAGATGACAACAGATGATGTTCTTGGCAGTGGAATCCAGTTGAACGAACTTCTTGACATCAGCAGCGGTGACACCTTCACCAGCCTTGGGAACGCCATTCTTGATGACATACCAGAGGTCGACATCATGGCTTCAAGATGCATGCGCATCTTGTTCTTCCAGTAGGGATATTCAGTTCCATCAAAGACGGGGCACGCAGCGGAGACTTTGATTATCCCTGCAGTCGACATAGCTGAAACTCCAGGTGGTTAAACCGAATCACATAGAACAAGGGAGTACCTTGCTCTAATACCAATTGAAAGTGCTAGTTATTGACTAGAGGGGGGGTGAATAGGCGATTTTTATGAAAGTCTTCAAAACATGGGAGTTTCAAAGACAAACAATAGAAATGAACCTATAACCATGCAACGGAAGGTAGACTACACTAGACAAGCCATAGTCAAGTATTCAATGAAGTGAGAGCATGAAGACTAATAGCAGCTAGGCAGTACAGATCAGGATGGAAGATAGTACGAAACCAATCTGAACAAACAGTCACACAGTGAAGACAAATGGACAATGCAAACATGCAATGACTTCACAAGGACCAACTGTAAATAAAGAGATAGGAAGGATAGAACCAGTGGCTTGTTGAAGACAATGATTTGTTGGACCAGTTCCAATTGCTGTGACAACTGTATGTCTGGTTAGGGAGGCTGAGATTTAACTCAGAAGACCATGTCTTCACCTTAATCCCCTTGAGCTAAGGACACCCTGTCCTCGCCCAATCACTCTGGTAAGTCTTCAAGGTAGACTTCCAAACCTTCACAGACTTCGTTCACCGGCGATCCACAATGACTCTTGGATGCTCAGAATGCGACGCCTAACCGGCTGTAGGATTCACATTCCTCAAGTGTAACAAGTCTTCAAATCACACAGACAGGAAGACTTCAGTGATGCCTAACACTCTTTAGCTCTGTGTGTTTAGGGCTTTGTCCTCCCAAGGATTTCTCTCTCAAAGGCTTCGAGGTGGGTTGCTCTCAAACAACAAAAGTCGTGCACTAACTTTGAGCAGCCACCAATTTATGGTGTAGGGGGTGGGCTATTTATAGCCACTAGGCAACCCGACCTGATTTGTCCGAAATGACCCTGGGTCATTAAGGAACTGACACGTGTTCCAACGGTCAGATTTCAAACACACGCGACAACTTTACTTGGGCTACGAGTAAAGCTGACTCATCCAGCTCTGGATAAGATTTGCTCTCATTTTCTTCGCTCGAAGACATATGATTTTGGTTAAGCATCACTTCAGTCACTCTAACTTTGTTCACTAGGACCCCACTTAACAGTACTGTGGTTCCTATGACTCAACAAAGAAGAAAAGGAAACAATGAAACAACTAAGTCTTCGCGCTCCATAGTCTTAACGCGATGTCTTCTCTTGTCATAGTCTTCAATGTGAATATCTTCACATACCACCTTTGTCTTCATTGTCTTCATACATTTTTAGGGGTCGTCTCCGGTAGGTAAATCGAATCAATGATGGACTACTACCTGTGTTATCCTGCAATTCTCACAAACACATTAGTCCCTCAACCAGGTTTGTCGTCAATACTCCAAAACCATCTAGGGGTGGCACTAGATGCACTTACACTTCAGAAGGAGCGTGATTCATTACTTTCTCAATAGATCAGCGCTACTCAGGATGAATTTGTTCCTCCATGTTTGAAGTGCATTGAACGTGAAACTGCTAATTCTTCACCTGAATGCTCAAATACTTCCATTGCTGCAAATTCTTCAACTGCCTCTGCTATCACTAATTCCTCATCTGAGGACATTGCTAGTATCACTGATGATGCAGGGCTGAAGGAATTGTATATGTCAGGCATGTACAAAAGCCTCAAAGGGCATCAGGCTCTTTGTGATGTGCTTAAAAAGCAGATCTTCAATAGGAACCCGAGGAAAGAGGGTATCACCTTTGAGAGGAAACTCAATGCTGATGGGACCTACTGGAAACCTGAGCAGTATACCAAAACCTCATGGGTTGCTGCAAAGGGACCTTCAGTGGATCCATCTACCTTATCTGGCTTTACATGTGAATCTTCATATTCTTCTGATGAGTCATTTGACTCCAATTATAAACTGTTCAAAACACAGAATGGTGAAGTATTTGCTAGATATGTTGGCACTAACTACAGGAACGGTCCTCCTATGAAGAAAATCTGGGTTCCCAAAAGATGCCTTGAAAATCTTCAGGTGAATGTCATCATGACACCACCTGTGAAGAATAGGAACCCCAGATCAAATTCTTCATATGGACCAAATTCTTCATATGGATCCAAGTTCTCATACGGACCAAACTCCTCACATGGATCAAAGTCCTCATATGAGCATCATCGTGCTAACCTGTATGTTTCGCAGGGAAGATCTCATGATTATGGATATGTGCATTATTCTTCAAATCATTATGTTCATAAGTCCTCGAAGAATTTCTCTGCTTACTCTTATGCTTACTCTAACCCCTCTTATGTGAAACGAAGTGGATTGGCATCTATGCCACCCTTCTCTTATGGAGCTCGTAGAATGATGAACTCTTTGCCACCCCTTTAGATGTGGGTGGTGAAGAAAAAGAACTAACCTCTTAGGCAGGGTCAGGTCTCCAGACGAATTTAATCGTCTGAAGAATTTGCTGGAGACCTGAATATGCTTGAAAGGACGCAAGCTATTCATGAAGAAATGAATTTTCATTTCTCACATCCTCATACTGCTTTATCTGTTCTATTGCTTGATGAAATTGATACCATATTCTTCATTGCTGAAGTATATGAGTTCGCAAGTTGCACTAATTCATCTGCAGATGATCAACCCAAAGCCACTGAGTGGGTCCTTGATAGTGGATGTACAAATCACATGACTGGTGACATGAGCTTACTGATGGACACTGCTTTATCTCCATCACATCTGAAGCATATCACCTACACTGACAAAGGCAAAAGCAAGGTATTGGGTCTAGGTAAGGTTGCAATCTCAAAGGATCGACACATGGACAAAGTCATGCTTGTCGAGTCCTTAGGATTCAACCTCATGTATGTCTCAATGCTTTGTGATCTTGATATGGTTGTTGTCTTTGGCAAGTATCATTGTGTTGTGATCATGGAAGCTGACAATTCCGAAGTCTTCGAAGGCTTTAGGAGAGGAGATTTGTATATTGTTGATTTCTCTACAGGACCACAACCTGCTACATGTCTACTTGCAAAAGCTTCAGAAGGTTGGCTATGGCATCGACGACTTGGTCATGCTGGCATGAGGAATCTGCACACGCTCGCGAAGAAGAAGCATGTCATTGGAATTGAAAATTTCAAATTCCTCAAGGATCACTTATGCGGAGCCTGTGAAGCTGGAAAGATGACCAAGGCCAAGCATCCAGCAAAGACTATCATGACTACTACTCGACCATTTGAATTACTTCACATGGATCTCTTTGGCCCTACTCACTATGCCACATTTACTAATGCTGCATCTTTATATGGATTTGTCATTGTTGATGATTATTCTTGATATACATGGGTCCATTTTATCACTTACAAAACTGAAGTGCAGGAAGTCTTCAAACGATTTTCCTCGAGGGCTTCAACCAACTTTGGTGTGAAGATCAAGCACATCAGAAGTGATAATGGAACTAAGTTCAAGAACACTGGCCTTAATGACTATCTTGATGAACTTGGTATTACTCATGAGTTATCTGCTCCTTATACTCCTCAGCAAAATGGCGTTGTGGAGCGCAAGAACAGGACTCTTGTTGAGATGGCCCGCACTATGCTTGATGAGTACAAGACGCCTCCTCACTTCTGGCCTGAGGCAATTGATACTGCGTGCCACATCATCAACAGGGTATATCTTCACAAATTCTTCAAGAAGACAGCATATGAACTTCTCACTAACAAGAAACCCAACGTGAGTTATTTCAAAGTCTTCAGTGCTAAATGTTGGATCAGAGATCCTCATCACAGTTCTAAATTTGCACCGAAAGCACATGAATGTTTTATGCTCGGTTATGGTAAGGACTCGCACACCTACAGAGTCTTCAACACCTGTCATCACAAGGTTGTTGAAACTGTAGATGTGCGGTTCGATGAGACTAATGGCTCGCAAAGAGAGCACCTACCTCAAGTGACAGATGAAATACCTCCTGAGGAATCTATTAAGTTCAAGGCTACTGAGGATGTCATTCCTATTGAAGAATCTGCTGAAGAAGTCATTCTAGACCATGAAGAACGTCATGTTGATGCACCTGAAGAAAATGGTGCCGAAGAAAATACTGATCAAATTCCTCAACGACAATCCGCTCACCCTCGCGTTGCAAATGAACTGCAAATTGAGAAAATCATCAGCAACATCAACATTCCAGGTCCTCTCACACGCTCAAGAGCTTCACATTTATCTAACTTTTGTGGGCACTTTGCTTTCGTCTCTATCACAGAGCCCACTAAGGTAGATGAAGCATTTCTGGAGCCTGAGTGGATTGAAGCTATGCAAGAGGAATTACATCAATTCGAGCTCAACAACGTCTGGGAACTGGTCAAACGTCCAGATCCTCGCAAGCACAATATAATCGGCACAAAGTGGATCTACCGTAACAAGCAAGATGAAAATGGCCTTGTGGTGAGGAATAAGGCACGACTTGTAGCTCAAGGCTACACACAGGTTGAGGGAATTGATTTCGATGAAACTTTTGCACATGTTGCTAGACTTGAAGCTATTCGCATATTACTTGCTTATGCTAACCATCATGATATCATCTTCTATCAAATGGATGTGAAAAGTGCATTCCTCAATGGTAAGCTTGAGGAAGAAGTATATGTTGCTCAACCCCTAGGTTTTGAAGATCCAAAGCATAATGCAAAGTCTTCAGACTCAATAAGGCCCTCTATGGCCTCAAGCAAGCCCCACGGGCGTGGTATGATACCTTGAAGGAATTCCTCATGAAGAAAGGCTTCAAACCCGGTTCACTTGACCCAACTCTTTTCACTAAAACTTATGATGGTGAACTATTTGTGTGCCAAATTTATGTAGATGATATCATTTTTGGCTGTACTGACCAATGTTACAGTGATGAATTTGCCTATATGATGAGTGAAGAATATCAAATGTCTATGATGGGAGAATTGAAATTCTTCTTAGGTCTTCAGATTCGTCAACAGCAAAATGACATATTCATATCTCAGGAGAAATACCTCAAGATTGCAAAGGAGTCAAAATCCCTATGCCCACAAATGGCCATCTATGCACTGATGAAAAAGGTACTGACTTCGATCAAAAGGTATATCGCTCCATGATTGGTTCTTTATTGTACCTATGTGCATCTAGGCCAAATATTATGCTTAGTGTTTGCATGTGTGCCCGATTTCAAGCTACACCAAAGGAATCACACCATAAGGCTGTGAAGCATATTCTTCGATATCTAGCTCACACACCAACACTTGGATTATGGTACACCAAGGGCTCCTCTTTTGATCTCATTGGATATTTAGACTCTGACTATGTTGGTGATCGTGTGGACCGCAAGTCAACATTTTGCACATGCCACTTCCTCGGACGATCCTTGGTCTGTTGGTCCTCGAAGAAACAGAACTGCGTATCACTGTCTACTGCTGAAGCTAAGTACATTGCTGCTGGTTCTTGTTGTGCTCAACTACTATGGATGAAGCAAACTCTCAAGGACTACGACGTCAACATGAAGAATGTGCCACTCTACTGTGACAATGAGAGTGCCATCAAGATTGCTGATAACCCAGTTCAGTGATAACCCACAAGTATTGGGGATCGCAACAGCTTTCGAGGGTAGAGTATTCAACCCAAATTTATTGATTCGACACAAGGGGAGCCAAAGAATATTCTCAAGTACTAGCAGCTGAGTTGTCAATTCAACCACACCTGGAAACTTAGTATCTGCAGCAAAGTGTTTAGTAGCAAAGTAATATGATAGTGATGGTAACGGTAACAAAAGAGTAACTAAAGCAAACTAATGTTTTTGGTATTTTGTAGTGGTTGTAACAATAGGAACGGAAAGTAAATAAGCGTAAACCAATATATGGAAAGCTCGTAGGCATCGGATCAATGATCGATAATTATGTCGGATGTGATTCATCATGTAACATTCATAACATAGGGTGACATAGAACTAGCTCCAATTCGTCAATGTAATGTAGGCATGTATTCCGAATGTAGTCATACGTGCTTATGGAAAAGAACTTGCATGACATCTTTTGTCCTACCCTCCTGTGGCAGCGGGGTCCTAATGGAAACTAAGGGATATTAAGGCCTCCTTTTAATAGATAATCGGAGCAAAGCATTAGCACATAGTGAATACATGAACTCCTCAAACTACGATCATCACCGGTAAGTATCCCGATTATTGTCACTTCGGGGTTAACGGATCATAACACATAATAGGTGACTATAGACTTGCAAGATAGGATCAAGAACTCTCATATATTGATGAAAACATAATAGGTTCAGATCTGAAATCATGGCACTCGGGCCCTAGTGACAAGCATTAAGCATAGCAAAGTCGTAGAAACATCAATCTCAGAACATGGTGGATACTAGGGATCAAACCCTAACAAAACTAACTCGATTACATGATAAATCTCATCCAACCCATCACCGTCCAGCAAGCCTACGATGGAATTACTCACGCACGGCGGTGAGCATCATGAAATTGGTGATGGAGGATGGTTGATGATGACGACGGCGACAAATCCCCCTCTCCAGAGCCCCGAACGGACTCCAGATCAGCCCCCCCGAGAGGTTTTAGGGCTTGGCGGCGGCTATCGTAAAACGCAATGAAATCTTCTCTCTATTTTATTCTCCCCAAAAGCAGATATATAGAGTTGGAGTTGGAGTCGGGAGGTCTCCAGGGGGCCCACGAGGTAGGGGGCGCGCCCTGGGGGGGGGGCGCCCCCACCCTCGTGAACAGGGTGTGGGCCCCCTGGTCTTCATCTTTGGCGAGGATTTTTTATTATTTATGGTAAGATATTCCGTGGAGTTTCAGGTCATTCCGAGAACTTTTGTTTTCTGCACATAAAACAACATCATGGCAGTTCTGCTGAAAACAACGTCAGTCCGGGTTAGTTCCATTCAAATCATACAAGTTATAGTCCAAAACAAAGGGCAAAAGTGTTTGGAAAAGTAGATACGACGAAGACGTATCAACTCCCCCAAGCTTAAACCCTTGCTTGTCCTCAAGCAATTCAGTTGACAAACTGAAAGAAATAAAGAAAAACTTTTACAAACTCTGTTTGCTCTTGTTGTTGTAAATATGTCAAGCTAGCATTCAAGTTTTCAGCAAAGATTATAACTAACCATATTTGCAATAATTCTCATGTCTCATGATTACCCATATCAATAGCATAATCAACTAGCAAGCCATAATAATAAATCTCGGATGACAACACTTTCTCAAAACAATCATAATATGATATAACAAGATGGTATCTCGCTAGCCCTTTCTGTGACCGCAAAACATAAATGCAGAGAACCTTTAAAGATCAAGGACTGACTAGACATTGTAATTCATGGTAAAAGAGATCCAATCATAGTCACACCCAATATAAATTAACAGTAATGAATGCAAATGACAGTGGTGCTCTCCAACTGGTGCTTTTTAATAAGAGGATGATGACTCAACATAAAAGTAAATAGATAGGCCCTTCGCAGAGGGAAGCAGGGATTTGTAGAGGTGCCAGAGCTCGGTTTTGAAATAGAGGTGAATAATATTTTGAGCGGTATACTTTCATTGTCAACATAAGAACCAGGAGATGGCGATATCTTCCATGCTACACACATTATAGGCGGTTCCCAAATAGAATGGTAAAGTTTATACGCCCCCTCCACCAACAAACATAAATCCATGGCTTGCTCGAAACAACGAGTGCCTCCAACATACATCAGGTCCCAGGGGGAGTTTTGTTTTGCAATTATTTTTGATTTAGTTTGCATAAAGCATGGGACTGGGCATCCCGGTGACCAGCCATTTTCTCGTGAGTGAGGAGCGGAGTCCACTCCTCTTAAGAATAACCCGCCTAGCATGGAAGATACAGGCAGCCCTAGTTGATACATGAACTATTCGAGCATACAAAACATGATGATTATTTGAAGGTTTAGAGTTTGGCACATACAAATTTACTTGGAACGGCAGGTAGATACCACATAGAGGAAGGTATAGTGGGCTCATCTGGAATAACTTTGGGGTTTAAGGGATTGGATGCACAAGCAGTATTCCCGCTTAGTACATGTGAAGGCTAGCAAAAGACTGGGAAGCGACCAACTAGAGAGCGACAACAGCCATGTACATGCATTAAAATTAATAAACATTGGATGCAAGCATGAGTAGGATATAATCCACCATGAACATAAATATCGTGAAGGCTATGTTGATTTGTTTCAACTACATGCGTGAACATGTGCCAAGTCAAGTCAGTTAATCATTCAAAGGAGGATACCACCCCATCATACCACATCATAACCATCTCAATAGCATGTTGGCACGCAAGGTAAACCATTATAACTCATAGCTAATCAAGCATGGCACAAGCAACTATGATCTCTAATTGTCATTGCAAACATGTTTATTCATAACAAGCTGAATCAAGAACGATGAACTCATCATATTTGCAAAAACAAAAGAGGTCGAGTTCGTACCAGCTTTTCTCATCTCAGTCAGTCCATCATATATCATCATAATTGCCTTTCACTTGCATGACCGAACGATGTGAATAATAATAATAGTGCATGTGCATTGGACTAAGCTGGAATCTATGAGCATTTAATAAACAGGAGAAGACAAAGCAATATGGGCTCTTGGTTAAATCAACAATAAAGCATATAAGAGCCACTTCAAAAATTTAATTATGGTCTTCTCCTATCGACCCCCAAAGAAAGAAAAGAAATAAAACTATTTACACGGGAAAGCTCCCAACAAGCAAAAGAAGAACAGGAAGTATTTTTGGGTTTTCTTTTTAATTACTACTACAAGCATGGAAAGTAAATTAATTAAAAGCTACAGCTAATTTTTTTGGTTTTTTCTTAAGGTTTATCAAACACACAAGAAGAAAGCATAAAAGGAAATAAACTAGCATGGATGATACAATGAAAAAGTATGAGCACCGACATCTAGCAATGAGTGTGTGTGAACATAAATGTAATGTCAGTGAGAAATATGTACTCCCTCAAGCTTAGGCTTTTGGCCTAAGTTGGTCTATGGCCACGGCTGGCCTGGATGATATCCATAATAATAGTTGTTGGGGTCATACTGTGATGCAGCGGCTATCGCCTCCTGAGCTGCAGTGTGGCGACGAGCGGCCTCCGCTCTCCTCTCGTACTCATCTGCCTCCTCTCTGGTAATAGTATATCCTCGTCTTTCCTGATAATCAAAGAAAGCAGGAGTAGGGAGAGTAATACATACAACACGGCGTCTGTCAAACATTAGTCGGTACTAGAGAGGTGATTCGTTCCTCTCGACAAAATGGTGAGAAACCATAGAATCAAAATCTAAATAAGCAGGAGGCAACTCCATGTCTCCTTCACGAACGTCTATCTCAAGAAATTTAGCTAAGCGGGTTGCATAAATTCCTCCAAAGAAATCTCCATTATATCTATTATGATGCAACCTACGAGCTACAATGGCTCCCATATGATAAGATTGGTCTCCTGACACAGCACTCTTGAGAATGCTAAGGTCAGGGACACACATGTGACATGCTTCATCCTTAGCATTTATGCACCTACCTATGAAGAGAGCAAAATAATGTATAGCAGGAAAGTGAATGCTCCCTATGGTAGCTTGCGTTATATCTCTAGATTCCCCTACAGTTATACTAACAAGAAGGTTTCTAAATTCAGATTTAGGGGGATCCCTAACACTACCCCATTGTGGAAGTTTGCAAGCAAAAGTGAAATCCTCTAAGTCCATGGTATAAGATTTGTCATAAAGATCAAACTTGAATGAAGGAGAATTACGCGAAGATGAATACTCAAACCTCCTCACAAAAGAGCTTGTGAGATCATGATACTGGGGGCATTTGTCTGCCTTGAAGTCCTCAAGACCAGCATTATGCAAATATGCGTTAAATTCTTCTTTAATTCCCGCTCGATCCATAAAATTTTCAGAAGGCCACTCACAAGGACGCACCGGAGCGTCTCTTGGTGGCTCTTCGTCAGCATCACGCATTGCAAGCCTGGGTCCTTGCTTCTTTGAAGAACCACCTTGGAACATTTTCCTAAGCATATTTCTTTCTCTGAAAAATTCTGAAATTTTTTAGTAACTTCAAAATAAAAGTAAACCAAACTCAATAATATTGATAGCAACTACTCCTACGAGTGCCTAGGGCATATATCATGCATCAAAACTACTTTTGACCATATAAATTTGACATGTAAGCTCAAGAACAGGGTCACCTAAGCAGCACAAATTTGCAATGAATAAAGCACTAGAACAAAAACTAATTGGACCAATGGAGGAGTCACATACCAAGGAACAATCTCCCCAAGCAGTTTTGTGAGAGGTGCTTTGAGCAAGGAGATCGAAAATTACAGCAAAGAGGGCTGGAAATCGTGCTTGAGTTGGTTTTTCATGTTTGTGGGAGGAAGAAGAAGAGGATGGGTGCAGGAATAAGTGGAGGAGGGCCACCGTGGGCCCACGAGGCAGGGGGCGCGCCCTAGAGGGGTGGGCGCGCCCTCCACCCTCGTGGCAAGGTGGTTGGCCCCCTGGTGTGATTTTTGCACCATAAATCCTCAAATATTCCCGAAAAAATCATATTAAATTGGCATGTCATTCTGAGGACTTTTATTTTCGGGACATTTTTATATTGCACGGATAAATCAGGAAACAGACAGAAAAATATTTATTTTTATTTTATTTAATATAATTAACAGAAAGTAAAACTGGGTACAGAAGGTTGTGCTTCTAGTTTCATCCATCTCAGGCTCGTCAAAAGGAATCCACTAACAAGGTTGATCAAGTCTTGTTAACAAACTCATTCCGATTAACATGAAACAGGAGAAATTTCGAATAACACTAGGTTACCTCAACGGGGATATGCACATCCCCAATAATAAGTATATCATATTTCTTCTTGACAGTAGGAAGAGGAAATTCAAAACCTCCAAATATAATCGATGGAAATTTTCCGATAGAATTGATACTGTGAATTTGAGGTTGTTTCCTCGGAAAGTGTACCGTATGCTCATTACCATTAACATGAAAAGTGACATTGCCTTTAGTGCAATCAATAACAGCCCCTGCAGTATTCAAAAAAGGTCTTCCAAGAATAACAGACATACTATCGTCCTCGGGAATATCAAGAATAACAAGGTCCGTTAAAATAGTAACGTTTGCAACCACAACAGGCACATCCTCACAAATACCGACAGATATAGTAGTTGATTCATCAGCCATTTGCAAAGATATTTCAGTAGGTGTCAACTTATTCAAGTCAAGTCTACGATATAAAGAGAGAGACATAACACTAACACCGGCTCCAAGATCACATAAAGCAGTTTTAACATAATTTCTTTTAATGGAGCATGGTATAGTAGGTACTCCTGGATATCCAAGTTTCTTAGGTATTCCACCCTTAAAAGTATAATTAGCAAGCATGGTGGAAATTTCAGCTTATGGTATCTTTATTTTACTTGTAATAATATCTTTCATATACTTAGCATAAGGATTTGTTTTGAGCATATCAGTTAATCGCATATGCAAAAAGATAGGTCTAATCATTTCAGCAAAGCGCTCAAAATCCTCATCATCCTTCTTCTTGGATGGTTTGGGAGGAAAAGGCATGGGTTTCTGAACCCAAGGCTCTCTTTCTTTACCATGTTTCCTAGCAACAAAGTCTTTCTTATCATAACGTTGATTCTTTGATTGTGGGTTATCAAGATCAACAGCAGGTTCAATTTCTACATCATTATCATTACTAGGTTGAGCATCATCATGAACATCATCATTAACATTTTCATTAGGTTCTTGTTCATTGCCAGATTGTGTTTCGGCATCAGACATAGATATACCATTTGGATTATCAGGTGGTTCAGCAATAGGTTCACTAGAAGTTTGCACAGTTCTGTTATTTTTCTATTTCTTCTTTTTAGAAGAACTAGGTGCATCTAAATTATTTCTCTGAGAATCTTGCTCAATTCTCTTAGGGTGTCCTTCATGATACAAAGGTTCCTGAGTCATTCTATCAGTTCTAGTAGCCACTTTAACAGCATAATTATTTTCCTTACTATTCATCTCATTGAGAAATTCCTTTTGAGCTTTAAGTACTTGTTCTACTTGAGTGGTAACCATGGAAGCATGTTTACTAATAATTTTAAGTTCACCTTTGACATTAGCCATATAATCACCCAAGTGTCCAAGCATATTTGAATTGTCTACCAAAATAAGCATTAAAGTCTTCTTGCTTAGCCATAAATTTATCAAACTCATCTAAGCATGGGCTAGCAATTTTAGTAAATGGGATTACAGCTTTATCATATCTATAGAGAGAATTTACCTTTACTACCTGTGTCGGGTTATCGCGGTCTGGAGGTTCTTCAATTATTAAAGGATTAAGATCATATGTTTCTTCAATAGGCGGTAAATTAAGACCATGTATTTCTTCAATAGGAGGTAAATTCTTAACATCTTCAGCTTTAATACCTTTTTCTTTCATAGATTTCTTTGCCTCTTTCATGTCTTCGGGACTGAGAAATAGAACAACTCTCTTCTTCGGAGTTGGTTTGGGAATAGGATCATTAATTGGAGCAGGAGCTGGCTCAGGAGCTGGCTCAGGAGGTGCCCGATTATTTTCATTTGTCAACATATTATTCAATAAGATTTCAGCTTCATCCGGTGTTCTTTCCCTGAAAAGAGAACCAGCACAACTATCCAAGTAATCTCTCGAAGTATCGGTTAGTCCATTATAAAAGATATCAAGTATTTAATTTTTCTTAAGCGGATGATCAGGCAAAGCATTAAGTAACTTGAGAAGCCTCCCCCAAGCTTGTGGGAGACTCTCTTCTTTAATTTGCACAAAGTTGTATATTTCCTTTAAAGAAGCTTGTTTCTTATGAGCAGGGAAATATTTAGCAGAGAAGTAGTAAATCATATCCTGAGGACTACGCACACAACCAGGATCAAGAGAATTAAACCATATCTTAGCATCACCCTTTAATGAGAACGGAAATAATTTCAGGATATAAAAGTAGCGAGATCTCTCATCATTAGTGAACAGGGTAGCTATATCATTTAATTTAGTAAGATGTGCTACAACAATTTCAGATTCATAGCCATGAAAAGGATCAGATTCAACCAAAGTAATTATATCAGGATCAACAGAGAATTCATAATCCTTATCAGTAACAAAGATAGGTGAGGTAGCAAAAGCAGGGTCAGGTTTCATCCTAGCATTTAGAGATTGCTTATTCCATTTAGCTAATAACCTTTTGAGTTCATATCTATCTTTGCAAGCTAAAATAGCTAAAGAAGCTTCTTGATCAAATAAATAACCCTCAGGAATAACAAGTGATTCTTCTTCATCATCACTTTCATCATCATAATCAGATTCAATATTTTCAATCTCTCTAGCCCTAGCAAGTCGTTCCTCGAGAAAATCACTAAGTGGCATAGTAGTATCAGGCATAGAGGTAGTTTCATCATAAGTATCATGTATAGCAGAAGTAGCATCATCAATAACATGTGACATATCAGAACGAATAGCAGAAGCAGGTTTAGGTGTCGCAAGCTTACTCATAACAGAAGGTGAATCAAGTGCAGAGCTAGATGGCAGTTCCTTACCTCCCCTCGTAGTTGAGGGATAAATGGTTGTCTTAGCGTCTTTCAAGTTCTTTATAGTGTCCAGCAGATATAAATCCCAAGTGACTCAAAGAATAGAGCTATGCTCCTCGGCAACAGCGCCAGAAATTAGTATTGATAACCCACAAGTATAGGGGATCGCAACAGCTTTCGAGGGTAGAGTATTCAACCCAAATTTATTGATTCGACACAAGGGGAGCCAAAGAATATTCTCAAGTATTAGCAGCTGAGTTGTCAATTCAACCACACCTGGAAACTTAGTATCTGCAGGAAAGTGTTTAGTAGCAAAGTAATATGATAGTGATGGTAACGGTAATAAAAGAGTAACGAAAGCAAAGTAATGTTTTTGGTATTTTGTAGTGGTTGTAACAATAGCAACGGGAAAGTAAATAAGCGTAAACCAATATATGGAAAGCTCGTAGGCATCAGATCAATGATGGATAATTATGCCTGATGCGGTTCATCATGTAACATTCATAACATAGGGTGACACAGAACTAGCTCCAATTCATCAATGTAATGTAGGCATGTATTCCGAATGTAGTCATACGTGCTTATGGAAAAGAACTTGCATGACATCTTTTGTCCTACCCTCCCGTGGCAGCGGGGTCCTAATGGAAACTAAGGGATATTAAGGCCTCCTATTAATAGAAAACCGGAACAAAGCATTAGCACATAGTGAATACATGAACTCCTCAAACTACGGTCATCACCGGTAAGTATCCCGATTATTGTCACTTCGGGGTTAACGAATCATAACACATAATAGGTGACTATAGACTTGCAAGATAGGATCAAGAACTCTCATATATTGATGAAAACACAATAGGTTCAGATCTGAAATCATGGCACTCGGGCCCTAGTGACAAGCATTAAGCATAGCAAAGTCATAGCACATCAATCTCAGAACATAGTGGATACTAGGGATCAAACCGTAACAAAACTAACTCGATTACATGATAAATCTCATCCAACCCATCACCGTCCAGCAAGCCTACGATGGAATTACTTACGCACGGCGGTGAGCATCATGAAATTGGTGATGGAGGATGGTTGATGATGACGACGGCAATGAATCCCCCTCTCCGGAGCCCCGAACGGACTCCAGATCAGCCCTCCCGAGAGGTTTTAGGGCTTGGCGGCGGCTCCGTATCGTAAAATGCAATGAAATCTTCTCTCTATTTTTTTCTCCCCGAAAGCAGATATATAGAGTTGGAGTTGGAGTCGAGAGGTCTCCAGGGGGCCCACGAGGTAGGGGGGCGCGCCCTAGGGGGGGGCGCCCCCCACCCTCGTGAACAGGGTGTGGGCCCCCTGATCTTCATCTTTGGCGAGGATTTTTTATTATTTATTGTAAGATATTCCGTGGAGTTTCAGGTCATTCCGAGAACTATTGTTTTCTGCACATAAAACAACATCGTGGCAGTTCTGCTGAAAACAGCGTCAGTCCGGGTTAGTTCCATTCAAATCATACAAGTTATAGTCCAAAACAAGGGCAAAAGTGTTTGGAAAAGTTGATACGACGGAGACGTATCATTCAGCACTTGTCGTGGAATTGTCATGGCAGATGTCCTAGTGTGAGGACTTAGTCGTGAGTTCAACGCATCTTTGTAGTAGCTTGAGAGGGGTTGAGCGGAATCGAGAGACACAACACAAGACAAGGATTTAGACAGGTTCGGGCCCTGGGAAACATCATCCGGAATAGCCCTATATGTTGTTTGTGGCTAGATCTTATTATGCTCATGAGAGAGTCGCCGCATAAGCCGACCCCCCCTTTGTGTCTAGCCCTAGCGATTGTTTCTTGCTTGTCCCCCTTTTGGGGAGCCCTGCCCTTCCTTATATAAGTTGAAGGGGCGGGTTACATGACTAGTCTTAGTAGGATTGTGATTACTCTATTACAAGTGGAATCCTAGTCTTGCTTCCTTTGTAGAAGAATATTCCTTATGTCTTCCTCTTAAGCCGGCCCACCATCACATGAACCGGCCTTCTGGGCCTTGGGCCTTGTCATCTATATGACCTGCCGTTGGGGTCATCAGTAAGTCACCAAATACTCGCTGGATCTCTGTGAGCCGCCAAGTCCGGCCAGGTCATACTTCCGGCCGGGTCATACCATGGGGTATATCCCCAACATTAGCCCCCAGTTTAATTTGGATTTATCCATGTTAAACTGATCCTACAAATCAAGACCAACTTTAGTAGATTACACGCCGGGTCGAAGGTTCTTCTGAGCCGGCATTTGATCATCGTTAAGTCCTTGTCATTTCCTCGTTGATATGTACATGGCCATGATCTCATAGAAAATCTTCTTTAGCAGATATGTTTCAACTTTGTCAATGCAAAAAATTCAGATACTTCTTTTGAAAAGTCCGGGTCAATAGGCCAGCTTCAGAGTCAATTTGCTGACATTGGTCTCTTGTAGAGAAATATTGTGAAGAATAATCCACTTGAGTTGGCTTCCAAAGCGTCGGCTTAAGAAATATTGGTCTTTGAAATACTCATTTGATATTCAGCCGGTTTGAAGATGTAGAACTTGCCGGTTTAATATTACCAAAATTGTCGGTTTGTAAATATTGATGGCACCGAGTCATAATTGTTGCCGACGCTGGGTCATAATTATTGATGACGCCGGGCTATGATTGTTGCAGACACCGGGTCATAATGATTGGTGACGCGGGTCAATCTGATTTTCTCAAAACTAAGAATTCAAAAGTACTTCTCCTTATATCCATGTTACCTATAGCCCCCAAGTGTCGGGTTGTCATGCTTGCATCAACCTGGGACTTATAATTGTCTTATGCTCACAAAAACTTCAACCGGTGTAGCCTCCAAGGGCCGGGTCATTATGCAATAATGAGCAGGGACTTTGTAGATGTAGAATTGAGCAGCAACATGTAGCCCCCAAGGGCCAGCTCAGTAAGATAATATTGAGCTAGGACTTTATATATATTTCCTTGAAAAGAATACCATATGCTATAATCCTCTCCATGGGGCTCGAACCCACGTCCATAAGGTTAAGAGCTTTGTACTCTTCCAACTGAGTAGTGGACCTTTCAACATAATGGATTTAAACTTGTGTACCTTGAATTGTTGATAGGAGCAATTGGTAGCCCCCAAGGGCCGGCTCATTACAATATGATGAGTCGGGTCTTCAATAAGGCCAGTAAAAATGACTTTGCATTAGCCCCCAAGTACCATGGTGCATGCTGGCAGTGACATGGGACTTGCATATTTGATGTAATCTCAACTTGAATAATGTAGCCCCCAAGTGCAGGGTCGTAAGCCTGCAGCGACTTGGGACTATTCCTTCTATTGTAGAATAAATTATATTCATTGATAAAATAATATCCATTGCGCTGAAGCGACTTTGAAAACCTCAATTGTAATATTGGTTATTGATAACCATAATAAAAATCCAGCCATGTTGGCTATTAAAGATTTGAATAATATAACCCGGTTTGAAAAACCGGTTCCTGTGATATTGAATCGTACTGCCGGTTTAGGATACCTGTGCAGTAAGGGTGATAACCCAATCTTTAGAAGCCAAAAACTTCAAAATGTTTATGATTGTCATATATGGCGACTTATCATCAAAAGTCAAGCCGGGTTAATCGAAACCACATATATGCTTCAGATATGAACAAAAAGTCTCAAGACAAACCCAAAAGACTGTTTAAAAAAACTTAAGCAAAATAGAAAGAAGAAATTTGAGGCTTCTGATTCGAATACGATCAGTAAACCAGACCAAAGGGGTTAAGCTAGGATTCGAATACGATCATGTAGCCCCCAATGGCTTTGGCGTTGCGCCGATCAAGAGGGTACCGAAAGCTATGTTCTCTTTGGTTCGAATACGACCTATGTTTGAACAGGAAGCCCCCAAATGACCTTGAGAGGTTTTTAACGACCCTGATTCGAATACGATCCAAGTCAGACCCAAAAGGGGTTAAGCTATGATTCGAATACGATCAAGAATCCCCCTAGTGAGTTTGGCATTGCGCCGATCAAGAGGGTACCGACAGCTATGTTCTCTTTGGTTCGAATACGACCTATGTTTGAATAGGAAGACCCCAAATGACCTGTAACTGTGGCTATGAGCCAGATCAAAGGGTAATCATAGCTTAGCTCAATAAGCCGGAAGCCCCCAAGTGATATATTTCTGAGTTGTGCTCGCCGGGTGCCTATGTTTGAGTTGTGCGGTGCAACAAACTCTCTTTGGCCCCTGTATTTTTTTTCTGAAAACTCGAACTTGCGAGAAATGAATTCTTTTTAAACCGGAATTTCAAACCGGATATTGAGAGCTTCAAAGCTTTGTGGGAGACAGGTTTACCTTGAGCCGGATTTTAAACCGAAGCATCATTGTGAGCCGGAAATTTTCTGACAGACTATAAATTTTTACCAATATGGAGGTAGCCTCCAGGACCGGGTTATCTTCCCTCCAATGACCCGAAGCTCTTGAATTCACTGGAACCGGCCAATTCTGCTGAGTCATGTCATTGTAGCCCCCGAGTTTTAAGACGACTCGAGGAGTTGGTTTGAGACTCCCCATATTTGACCGTGATATAAACCGGTATGAGTCTTTCAACAGCTCAGTGATATAAAAATCCCTTTTGTAGTAGACAACTTGTCCTCCATTGGAAAACTTGCAAGCCAGCGTAGTTGCTCCTTTAAAGAAAACAATATGTAAAATAAAAATATACTGAATGGATTTCACCTGATATGTCAGGCTAGTAAATATCCACCGTGGGGTTGATGATTACCATGGTGAAGCTAAAATCAATCATGGCCGAGTCGGCCGCGGCAGCAGGCAGATGAACCGGCCGCGGCAATGTAAGCCGGCGCGGACGGCCGTGTTGATGTAGAGCGGGCCGCGGGGGCGGCGGCGCGCACATATGTCCTTCAGCATCATGACATAGACAAGCGCTAGTGCAAAAAATAATATTGGCGCACGCCCCTTTACGACACCCTTATAATGGTCCTGCAAACAAAAAAAATACCACATACTAGAGTGATTGTTTTCAAACGAATTAATATGCTGATAAAATATAGAAAGATATCACCTGATGTTCTGTTGGGTGAACGCCATATTTCAGCAATTATAGACTTGTAGTCTCATTTCTCTGTTTGATGTGACACCCATAGTAATAATATATGCATATACTAGTAGTGCACTAGTACGTAGTTGGTCTTTTTGCTGCCTTCTCCAATCCATGATGTCAAAGGGTCTTGTATATTTCATATTCCACTGATAATCCAGCAGACAAATTCAACCAGCTCCTCGTACTCGTCCAATCCATGATGTCATGCTCAGCAGGTTACATGGCAGTATTGTTGTAGTTGACCAATGAGACTTGGACTGGATAGAGGCTGTCGTACCAAGCGTCACACATTCTCTGAAGATCACGCAGTCTGAACTTCCTGGGCATCAAGCATCTTCCCTTGAGATATTTTTTTGCAGAATGTTCTTTCACAAAAACGGCGATGTTGCCTTCCACGAGTTAGAGCCGTACAAAGAAAAAAACTGTACTACCAGAAATGCACTGGCAGAGCAATTCGGTAATCACTCTTGGGGGTCTGCTTTGCTTGGCACGCTGGTAAGGCCCCGGGGGCGGTTTGAGGCCCGACGGCGGAGCGATGCCCTGGTGACTTAACAATGACGGCATGAGGCAGTGGGAGAGGTAGCCCAACGCGGCTCCGGCAGTCCAACGCGGAGGTGTAGCGTGAACTTGGCTTCGCAAATGACCATAGCGTCGATTAATCTTCTCTCAATGACTTCTCCACCATCTCATCCATCTCAACAATAATCTTGTTTTGAGGCCACAGCCACGCACAGTAGAAATCAAGGGCAGGGCTGACGGATCAGCTACAGAGGCTCTCGGCAGTTTAGCGACTTAAAACAGCTGGAGGCGCGGCGACTTGACCCGGCGGTGGCGGCGGCCGGCTCAAGACGTGGTGTTTCGGCGACCGCGGCAGAGGCGACTGACGGCTGGGCGGTTCAGCACGCCGAAGGCGAGGCGGAGCCGCGAAACAAAACGGCTCAACGCGTCAGAGGTGAGGTAGAGCTGCGGCGAGGAGGCAACGCGGGCGGCTCAACAGCTGCTCACGGGTAGCGGCTCACTGGCGGCGCCGCAGCAGCTCGAAGACGGCACGAGACAGCAGGGCAGCCCGTTGATGGAGACGAGGGCCACGACCACGGCTCGATGTTTCGGTGGTCAAGGTGAGGTCGTGCAACTGTGAGGGCACGGTATTGGGGGGTCTATGACGGGGGCGGGTCAAACAGCCTCCCTGGAACCGAGAACTGCTTGAGGTGATGGTGGTGAGCAACGAGACGAGCCGGAGACCGGCGTGTCAGGTGGGCCATCAAACGCCACACATGATGGACTCTGACGAAAAAGTCTTCTTGTCGTATTTCCTATTTCCGTCTCCAGTAGATTTGACTGACGTACTGAGCTCTTGCCTGCGTCTGAGCGCGGCCGATCATTAAAGAAAAAATAGCAGCCGGTCCCGTTTGATGCAAAGGGCTTCACGTGAGTAGCAATCTGAACAGGGCAATGCTTCTTTAATTAACACATGCCATGGCCTGGTGGCTTTCATTACCAGGATTCTACCATCAGGTCGTTGGTTCGACTCCCACAGGGCTGCTCTTTAATTAACACAGCCTTACTCCTGTGCTTATTAGTACTAGTATGGTTAATTGAATAGTCTTCTAGATTTTATAACTTCTCTGGTGCCGATTCTTCCCATGAGTGGAGCAGATATTCCTTTCAATCGCTGCTTGCTCTTCTTTTTAATTCGGACGCCGTTAGTACAATCAGCACTCTGATTGCTTGATATAATCGCGTGATGTGACGGGAAAATATACTGTCACCTGTATGCGCACTTGATACCGGTAGCTGTCGGTATTACTTTTTGTTTGATCTCAGAGAACAGTAGCAACTTTAATCTTCTCGGGACTTACTCTGTGCAGGGAACAACATCATAAAACGTGGCGATTTGACCAACTTAGCTTGCTCTTGACCCTATGCATTTATATGTAGACGAAGAAAACGCGTAGTAACAATCGGACACGGCCGCCGCTCAAATAGAATAAGCAGCAGGAATTTTGGATTGTCTTTGACTCGGCGACTTGTGGCGCCGCGCGGCCATAAACCCTAACTCGTCCAATCAAATCTTGTACAGGCCGTTCCAACTGCCTGCTGATGATATAGATTCTTCTGCGCCGGCTCTTTCTTTTTATCCGGCTCATCATGAGTTTCTCGATCCCTAAAGAGATCCCTTCAAAAACTCAACACCACCGTGCGCGAGTCCCACGGTGAGCGTCAACTGTCATGGAATTGTCACGGCAGATGTCCTAGTGCGAGGACTTCGTCGTGAGGTCAACGCATCTTTGTAGTAGCTTGAGAGGGGTTGAGCAGAATCGAGAGACGCAACACAAGACAAGGATTTAGACAGCTTCGGGCCCCGGGAAACATCATCCGGAATAGCCCTACATGCTATTTGTGGCTAGGTCTTTTTATGCTCATGAGAGAGTCCCCGCATAAGCCCCCCCCCCCTTTGTGTCTAGCCCTAGCGATTGTTTCTTGCTTGTCCCCCTTTTGGGGAGCCCTGCCCCTCCTTATATAAGTTGAAGGGGCGGGTTACATGACTAGTCTTAGTAGGATTGTGATTACTCTATTACAAGTGGAATCCTAGTCTTGCTTCCTTTGAAGTAGAATATTTCTTATGTCTTCCTCTTAAGCCGGCCCACCATCACATGAACCGGCCTTCTGGGCCTTGGGCCTTGTCATCTATATGACCCGCTGTTGGGGTCATCAGTAAGTCACCAAATACTCGCCGGGTCTTTGTGAGCCGTCAAGTCCGGCCGGGTCATACTTCCGGCCGGGTCATACCGTGGGGTATATCCCCGACAGCACTCGAAGACAAAGCACATTCAGATTCGTCATCATTTTCTTCGTGATCATGTGTTGAAGGGCGACATTTCTATTGAGCATGTGAAGACTGAAGAACAGCTAGCCGATATTTTCACTAAGCCCTTGGATGAGAAGAGATTTAGCAAGTTGCGGTGTGAGCTAAATATTCTAAAATCTTCGAATGTTATTTGAAAAGGACACTCATCCCAACACTTATGCAAAATTGATGACTTAGATGTGCAACATATGAAGAAACGTTTTTCTTCAATCAATGAAGACTAACACTCTAAGTGTGAAGAAATTAACGAAGAATTTGATTCTCAAAACCCTACGACAATTGTACGCGGTGTCTGAAATCATCATTCTTACACGGTGGGTCACGCCACCACCAAATGTTGAGAATCTTCAATTTGAGTTTTTTTGGTTGTTCCAATTCTTCAACTTTGCATTATCTTCTCCTTTTCCGCCGTTTTTCTTCATTGGCTATATATATATATGAGTTTATGTCCTCTATAGCATCCACTTATAGCTATTTCTTCGTATTTCCTTTTCTGCTATGTGAATGTGATCGGACCCTTCCCCCTCTATGCTATACTCAACCCAATCTATTCACAAATTCTTCATGTGCGTTCTATTTGAAACTCGTTCAAAATCTTCATTGTGTCCTTGTTAGCTGAAGAATTTGCGAACGGAACATTTTACTTATCCTATCTAAATTTTTGGCTTTGCCGCTCAAATCGGTCCACATCCCACGACAACACTTATCCATTAACCCACGATCTCACACGATCTCCACTTCTCAGTACGTGGGTGACACATGTCAAGCGAATGAGAAGGGTCAGGGGCACGTTCGTCCAATTTCTTCGGACGAACAATTTTTTCACCGTGGCTATAAATACCCCTTCCATTCCTCACTTCACTTTTTACTCCGCTCGTTCTCACTCCAGCTCGAGCTTCTCAAACCCTAGCACCGCCGCTACTTCATCGTCGTCGGTGAGGAAGAGCTTCACTGCCTCGACCTCGTCGCCGTCGTACTCGCGCCGGCTGCGGATTTCTTCACTCCGCCGCCACCGTAGTTGTCTTCCTCTGCCAAGTTAGGGCGTGGAAGATCTGAAGTGATGAACTTCACATCTACACTTCTCAGTTCGTCGTGTTCTTCGTCCAGGATAATTAAAAGTTACTTTTACTGCCCTTTTTGATTCAAATGATAACTACAAAATCTTTAAAGGTGTTTATTCTTCAAATTTGTCACACACTGAACACCTCATATGTCATTTGTTATTGGTTCATTTCTTTGAGCTATATTTTTCTTCAAGATTCCTCAGTTGTGTGGATTTTCGATCTATACAACTCTGGAACCTAAGACTAAGAATGCTTAGTGAAATTCTTCAAGACTCATCTAGTCAAAATCCTCAAACTTGTTCTTTTTGAAAAACCTCTGAGAACGCATATGACCTCTCCATATTCCTCGCAACTATACTCTATTCACAGGTACTCATATTAGCTGCTGAATCACTAGGTTCTCATCAACTTAACTCATTTGCAGCGTTCCTCGAAGAAAAGTTGGATACATCTTCAGAAAATTCCATTGTTCAAATTCCTCATCTGAAGAAAATGGCTGATGGAAAGAAGTCACAGAAGGGAGGAAAGAGGCCTGAGGTCAATACTGCTTTTGAGATTCCTAATGATATATACAAGGACTATTGCACTCCTGATGAGGCCAAGTTTGGTAAGGAGGACAAAAACCAGCGCAAGGTGCACATTCAAAAGATTGAGAGGAGATGGGCAAGAGAGTGGAGGGAGTACATGTATGTTACTCCCAAGTACATGAAGAAATTCGCTCTCAATACTCCATGCCCAAGACCTCAATTGGCACATGGCCAAGAAGCATATCCCACCAGCCTCAAGCGTGGTGAGGATTATCCTGATGAATGGGCCAAGCGCCAGGCCAAGCTAGCCAAAGTAGCTAAGGAAGCAGTGAGGAAATTTAATGAAGATTCTGCTGTTGCTGCTGCCACTGCTGAGGCCTCTGCAAGCAAGCCAAATAAGGCCATGCCAAAGAAGCCTGCTCACAAGCCAAGTGTTTCACCCTCAATGCCCTCACGGCCAAGTTCCTCAGCAATGCCCTCACGGCCAGTTTCTTCAAAGCCCTCACGGCCAACTCCTCATGCTGCTCCCACTCCAAAGTCCTCAGCTCCTCCGCCAAAGTCCTTAGCTGCTCTGACCAAATCCTCTGCACCTGTGCATCTCGCCACGTGCCAAAGGATAGCAGGCGTATCTATTGTCTCAGGAGGATCTGTTAGTTCCTCAACACCACTGCATTCTTCAAGTGGTCCCACTCTGTTGAAGACCAAGGCAACTGCTGGACGAGGCTCTCGACCAAGTCCCCAAAAGAAGCAGGTCACTTTTCAAGTGTCGTCCGATGAAGACAAGCTGATGATGATGAACTTGCAGAAATCGTCAGAGACAGGCAGGTCAAGGCGTCTAGAGCCAAGGGCACAAGTGTGCCTCTGCTTTTGGATCCAAAGTTGATCCTTGAGTACATTGATCTATGGCACAAGGACCCCAATACTCCTATGCCTGATTACAAGTTGACTCCTGGCCAAAGTCATATGTTGACTCACTTCATTCAGGAAGAAAAATGAAAGTTTGAGAAGGCCAGGAAGATCAAGAAAGCGCAGTACAAGAAGGAGCGCTTCCTGAAGAAGAACGTTCTCTCTATGACAACTGAAGAACTTGTCACTATTCAATCTGAGATCAAGGAACTCGGTGATGAATTTGACGCATACCACGCTGATTGGCTTGGAGCCAAGGTCCGTTTTGTGAAACTCACTGATCAATTCACTTCAAATGTTGCAGCCCCAACGCAACAGGAAATTCCTCAGGCTGAAGCATCTACTCATCCCACTAAAGAAAATGCCAGCACCGCTGATGACAATCAGGCTGCTGAAGAAAATGCTAATTCCAGGGCTGATGACTGCATTCCAGCCGCTGAAGAAATTGCCAGGGCAACCACTAGTGTTGTGCCTGAAGAAAGTGAAGACGTCAGGGCAACTGCATCAGTTGCGCCTGAAGAAAAGCAACCAACTTCCTCTGCTCCTCCTGCGCCTACACCAACTCCGATCCTTCCATCTGCATCACATGTGAAGAAGACCAAGGCTGCAGAGCGTGCAGCTGTGAAGAAAAGGAAGACATCAACTTCATCAGATTTTTTAGCCCCGAAGAAGATGAAGTCATTGACTAGCTCATTTGACAACCCAATTGATGCTGTTCCTATCTCAACCATGCCATCAAAGGACCTTGTTCCTTTTGATGAAGAATATGTGATTCCAAGTCAATCAGACGATGACATTCCCTCAGCTGCTTCGTTAGAACAGCTTGATGAAGAAATTGAAGTGGATGCAATCCCTTCAACACCAATTGTCTCCTCGCCCATGCCTTAGTTTACTTCTGAAGAGGCCGGCGTTGAAGAAGAAGATGCAGATGTGGACATTGGAACCACTACTCTGGTGATGAATGATGACTATTGGGAGAGTCAGCACCCCAACTCTCCTCTGTTCACACCTCTTCAACAGTTTCCTCAGTCCCAGGTAACTACTGAAGTCCAAATGGGATCTGAAGAACCTCGTGCAACTCCGTCCATCCATGAAGAAATTCCAGCCACTAGTGCTGATGAAAATGTAAATGAAGAATTGAAGTCCCAGGCTGCCACTGAAGAAGTACCTGAAATTCCTCAGCTTGTGGAACCTGAGATCGAGATCCCTGAGGTTGTGATGCAATTGACTGACAATCCTCACCCAAGCCAAAGGATCCCTTCTCGAAGAAGCAAAAATTTAAGGCTGATGACTTCTTTGGCGAGCATGTATTCTTCACTGACTACAATCCTTATGACTCTGCTCGTCTTAGGAGGAAACGCTTCTGGACTACCAGTCAGGCCAATTTCTATTCTTCACTACTCTTCAACTAGGACAAAATCTTCTACCATGAGCATATTCCTCATGTGAACATGGAATCATTGCCTTGTTTCACTCCTGTGCTCCGTGTGCTTCATGATGCAGGCCTCCTCAACTTTTGCTCTGACATTGTTGATTGGAACGAAGAGCTCATTCTTCAGTTCTATGCGACACTGCACATCACCGGTGATCCTGATGACATCAACACCTGGGTCTTGGACTGGATGACCGATAATACTCATTATAAGGCACCGGCCTCTGAATTGCTTCATGCCCTGCCCATTAGTCTACCCAGTGAAGAAGCTCGCTGCATGTACCAAGAACCTGAACTCACCACTCATTACATGCAAGTGTTAATGAAGCCTCTGAAGCCCGGTCAAGCCCCAAGGACCAAATTCCTCGTAAAGGACTTACTCTATGTGCACAGAACAGTCTATCACATTCTGGCAAGGACAATGAGTCCCATCAAAGGCCATGACTCATCTGATGAGGAAATAGTTGGCATCATGAAGAATCTGCTATTCAACATCGTTCATAGCATTCCTATCAATTATTATGATTCCTTCGTGAGGACTCTGGCAAATGTTGCACTCTCTTCGTTTGAGTTGAAGCCTTATGCTCCTTGGATTATGAGATTCCTCAGAACAAGGTCTTCACTCAACTACAAGGCTGATTTTCAAAATCACCTCAGCTATCTGCCCCCGATTGAAGTCCTCAAGCAGACTTATACCTCAACTGATGAAAAGGGCAAGGCACCTCTGGTCATTGATGAAGGCATTCGTCCATTGGATGGTCAGTTTCGCAAAGCTGCATCTTACTCCACCAATGATGACTCTGCCACTCATGATTCTGCTGCCAATGCACCCAAGTCCACTCCTTAAGCCACAGCTCCACGTGTGATGACTGACCATTAGCTGCTTCTTAGTCTTCACCAGAAGGTGGATCGAAACCATAAATGGGTTAAGCGTCAGTTTGGTTCTATTCTTCACAACATGACTGCTACACATAATGCAGTGAAGAAAAACCATTACTACCTCCATGAAGTTTTTGGTCGCACCTGGGCTGTCCTGTCACATCTGTATGGTGAAGAAGATCTGAAGAAAATGGGTCTCAAGGAAGATTTTGACTGGTCTGCACCTCCATCGAAGAAATTCAAGAAGGTCAAGGTTCCTTCCTTGGTGGCCAGCTCCTATTCTTCATCCCACGACACCGACGAGTATGAAGACTTGGACGACACTGCGGCAGGACCTACAATGACAAACGGCCCCAACATCGCTAGCGCTCCTCCATCAACTTGATATTCTTCAGGGGCGTTAGTCCTCATTTTTCGATCCTTTTGGTCATTCAATGACAAAGGGGGAGAAATTTGAGTTAGTCTTGAAGCGGGTCTACCTATATGGGCGTTAGTTCTAAGTTACAACTCTCGTTCTTTTGAAGACTTTGTTGGATCGAGTTGTAATCTTAAACTCTATGGTGGCCTGATACTTTTGCTGTGTTTTCCTGCATGCTTATTCCTCGTTAATATTAATGCACACATGCTGAATTACATCAGTCACCATATTTCATCATGCATTTCAAATTCTTCAAATTATATGGCTAATGCGTGTATGGATTACAAGATATAGGGGGAGATCTCCATGATTCTACTCTTCAAAGTGTGCATTGCTTCAAAAGAAAATTCCTCACTATGCACATCTTCAGGGGGAGTTCTTCTATATCTTGCAATCAAATTCCTCAATCCCAGTATTTACACTTCATATGTTTATTCCCGTTGAAAACTTAACCTATATTGTCATCAATCACCAAAAAGGGGGAGATTGTAAGTGCATCTAGTGCCCCTTAGTGATTTTGGTGTATTGAAGACTTATAGGTTAAGGGACTGATGCATTTGTGAGTGTACATAGGTCTATAAGTCTATGAGGAGTTTGATATTTACAGAGAAAGTCTACCCCTAAAAATGAAGTTCTTCGATTGAAGACTTTGGATTTCTGAAGACTTTCTGAAGACTTTGAAAGTGAAGAAATTGGTGTAATCCTGAAGACTTGGTATTCATTCAAGGAACATGGAGCATGAAGACTTTTGTTTTCGTAGTTTCATTTTCTCTTTCTTGAGTCATAGAAAACACCGTACTGTTAAAGGAGGTCGAGGAAATACTAAGGAAAAATTTCCATGTGATGCTCAACTCAAATCCTACACCTACCAATCCCTTCGAGTGAAGCCATTGGAAATCTCATACAGTTCAGTCATATTCTTCAGTGACAGAGATGAAGTTCTTCTGGTCTCTGAGGAATTTTGTTCTGTCTGAGGAGTTAGGAATTTGCTAGTGCGGATTGCCTACACAGTGAGGAACATGATAGCCCCGAGGAATTTGATATTCAAAATTCCGACCGTTGCTGTGCTATGCACCAGCTGTCCCAAAATATCTACCCACCTAATGGTCATATCATTGAAGGGTGTTTATGTCTTATCATGTCGGGCTGCTCCCTAGGCTATAAATAGCCGCCCCTACAACCACTAGCTGGTTGGCTGCTCCGAGAGAAACTGACACTTGTCATTTGAGAGCATCCCATCTTCTGAGGACTTTGAGTGAAAATCATCAAGTGAGGAAACCCCAAACCCAAACACCTACAAACCCAAAGTGATTGAGCATCACTGAAGAGATTGATCCTGCGTGGATCCGACGCTTGTTACCTTTGAAGACTGTGCATCTTCCAGATGGTTAGGCATCATGGTCTAGAGCATACAAGAGGAAATTGTGGATCGCCGAGTGACCAAGTCTATGAAGGTTTGGAAGTCACCTGAAGACTTACCACGAGTGATTGGGCGAGGTCTGTGTGACCTTAGCTCAAGGGGAATATGGTGAGGACTGAGTGTCCTGAGCTGCATGTTCAGGACTGGGTGTCTGGGACTGTGTGTCCTCAGGTTTAAATACCTAGCCGCCCTAACCAGACGTACAACTGTCATAGCAGTTGGAACTGGTCTACCAAATCATTGTCTTCACCAAGCTACCCGGTTCCATTTCCTCAACCCTTCCATTTCCTCATTTCTATGTTGTGTGCTTGTTCATATCTGTTTGAAGACTTTGACTGAATACTTTCTCTATTTCCTCAGTTCAGTTTCTTTAGTCTATTTGTCTTATCACGTGTTATCCTGTGTTTACGCTTTCTGTACTCTGTGCTTGTTTTTCATTTCATCATGAAGACCATGATCATGTTCTGTTATGTTTACTTCCGATTACTTATTCTGTGCAAGTAGTTCTTCACTCAGGAATTTCCTCACCTGCAAATTCCTCAGTGAAGAATTCATAAAAATCGCCTATTCACCCCCCAATCTAGTCGATATAACGCACTTTCAGCTATAAGTTCGGGGTGCCGAACTATACTGGAAAAGTGTTCGGACTTTTATTGCCGTAATACGGGGTGTAATGAAGCCTCTGGCGCAGTAATACGTACCATAGTGTACGCGTGCAATAAGTGATATACACAAAGGTGAGGAAACATGAAAAAATAAGTAATAAGTTGACGCCACCATTTATTCACCATTGTGATGTAATTAGTATGTCGAGGCGTACTTTGTGCGAGTAATGTGATAAGCAAGTAAAGCTATTTAACATGCCGCAACCAAGGGCGAGCTACGTGTGGGTATGTAAAACAAGTGTGGTAATCATTTAATAGAGACCACCTGGGGATTCCCTTGTATGTCAGAGCTTCTTGCCTCCTTGGTGTGTTCTACAAGCGGGTCATCCGCATAAACCTCGAAAAGAGAAAAGACCCATGATAATAAAAAATAAAAAACAAAGGCGTGCGAATCCTAGGGTCGGTCAAGCCGCACTGTGGATCGCGAGCGAGTTATGCCTCCGTCAGTACCCATGGGCACTTTAGTGCATAATTATGTACGCACGGTACAGATGCCCTTTCCTCATCGGGGCTGGGACGGAGGCCGAATTTACTAATTCAGCTCTTAACGAACCGAGCTGCCCTATTGCAGTGTAGTCCAGACCTTCTTAATGATGTCCAGGAGCTCGGCGACCGGATTATGGTGCCGCTTGAGAAGGCCGCTCTGTACTTCTGCTGCTAGGGCTGCAGTATGCTCCTCTATGCGGAGGGAACGTTTCGTGTTTCCATTTACTGTAATGACGCCGTGTGGACCGGGCATCTTGAGCTTGAGATAAGCATAATGCGGCACCGCGTTGAATTTAGCGAACGCGGTTCGTCCGAGCAGTGCGTGGTAGCCGCTGCGGAAGGGGACAATATTGAAGATTAGCTCTTTGCTTCAGAAGTTATCCGAGGAACCGAAGACCACCTCCAGCGTGATCGAGCCCGTACAATGGGCTTCTACGCCTGGTATAACTACTTTAAAGGTAGTTATCGTGGGCTTGATTCGTGAGGGATATATGCCCATTTTGCGTACTGTATCCTGATAGAGCAGGTTGAGGCTGCTACCACCGTCCATTAGGACTCGTGTCATGTGAAATCCGTCGATGATTGGGTTGAGTACCAATGCGGCCGAACCGCCATGACGGATGCTAGTTGGATGATCACGACGATCAAAGGTGATCAGGAATGACGACCATGGGTTTAACTTTGGGGCGCCTGGCTCTACCGCATAAATGTCCCTAAGTGTGCGCTTGCGCTCCCTTTTGGGGATGTGTGTAGCATATATCATGTTCATCATTTTGACTTGAGGCGGGAATTTCTTCTGCCCCCAATGTTTGGCTGCTGGGGCTCCTCGTCTTCGTCCTCGCTCTGTGATTCCCCTTCCTTGTTTCCACTATTTACCTTGCTGGCTTGCTTAAAGACCCGACAATCTCTGTTAGTATGGTTGGCCGGTTTGTCTGGGGTGCCATGTATCTGGCACAGACGGCCGAGTATGCAGTCCAAGCTGTATGGTCCTCCACCGTTCCTTTTATAGGGCTTCTTTCGCTGGCCGGACTTGGAGCCACTGAATCCGGCGTGAACAGTAGTGTCATCGGTGTTATCGCCATTGCTTCGGTGTTTGTGTCTGTTGCACCGGAGCTTGCTAGTACTGTTTTTGGCCTCGGAGGGGCCTGCTTTGTTGGCTGTGTTTGTACTATGAGCCAGCCAACTATCCTCTCCCGCGCAAAAGCGGGTCATAAGTGTCGTGAGGGCTGCGATAGACCTCGGCTTTTCTTGGCCGAGGTGGTGGGTGAGCCATTCGTCACGGATGCTATTCTTAAAGGCCGCTAGGGATTCGGCATCCGGACAATCAACGAACTGGTTCTTTTTGGTTAGGAACCTAGTCCAAAATTTTCTGGCCGATTCTCCAGGTTGTTGAACTATGTGGCTTAAGTCATCGGCATCGGGTGGCCGGACATATGTACCTTGGAAGTTGTCAAGGAAGGTTTCTTCCAAGTCCTCCCAGCTGCCGATGGAATTCTCGGGCAGGCTATTTAGCCAGTGTTGAGCTGGCCCTTTGAGTTTTAGTGGGAGGTATTTGATGGCGTGGAGGTTGTCTCCATGGGCCATGTGGATGTGGAGAATAAAGTCCTCAATCCATACTGCGGGATCGGTTGTTCCGTCACATTATTCAATGTTGACGGGCTTGAACCCCTCGGGGAATTCGTGATCCAGCACCTGATCTGTGAAGTAGAGAGGGTGTGCGGCGCCTCTATATCGGGCCGTGTCATGACACACCTCCGATGAAGTTCGTCTGCGGTTATCAGCCTAGGTGTGACTAGGTTTGTCACGTCCGAATAGGTAGCCGTCATCCCGAGTCGGGAAGCGTCCTCGCGATCCGTAGATTGATCTGGTGTGTCCCGCTCTGTTGTCCAGATACCGCCGAAAGTCGTGTCTATGGTCCCAAGCTGTTCTGACCCTATTTTTGCGAAGCGGTGGGGCGGGCTGTTGTTCGGCCTGAGTTGCCGTTTTATCCCGAACGCGGGGTGGTCGGTCCGCCATACTATCCTGACCATGTTGTGGTCGGTCCGCATTGCGTGAGGGAGGTATGGGATCCGGTGCTTCCTCATCGAACTGAGGTGGAAGTCTGCGCTTTGGGTAACTCTTGACTGGGTGCTCGAGGCCGTATTCTTCGGCTGCCAGGACATCAGTCCACCTGTTGATGAGCAGGTCTTGATCAGCCTGGAGCTGCTGCTGCTTCTTTTTCAGGCTTCTGGCAGTATCTATTAGGTGGCACTTGAAGCGTTCCTGCTCTAGGGGTGCCTCAGGTACGATGAAATCCTCGCTACCGAGGCATCATCCTCGGAGACTGGACGATAACTATCATCATCCGAGTCATTGGGCGTGGCCTGTTTATCAGGGTCATCTTGCCCGTTGTCTTGTTCCTCCTGTTCGGACGCAGCTCCAACAGGGTCTTCATTGTTTTCGGCGTCGCCCGGAGTACCATTTTACCCGGTGCCAATGTTGTCATCTTTTAAGCGACGAGGCTTAGAACGGAGTTTAGGGCGTCGGCGCTTGGACTGTGTCTTAGAAGGTTTATCCGCAACTGGATCCCCTTTGTCATCGTTGCTAGCTTCTTTAGGTGTGTCGACCGTGTACACATGATATGAAGAGGTGGCTGTCCGACGTCCAATAAATGGCGGGTCTTGGTCTTGCTCCATGTCGGCATCGTTGTCCATACTGTCGATGTCTTCGGAGCCATAATCAAGCACGTCGGTTAAGTCATCGACAGTGGCTATGAAGTGGGTGGCGGGTGGGAAGAAAAATTCCCCGTTATCAGCCTCTGGCTCGAACCGAACATAGTTCGGCTGTGAGTCCTTCTCCAAGGACAAATTCTTTAAAGTGTTTAGCACATCGCCCAAAGGTGAGTACTGAAAAATGTCTGCAGCGCTGAATTCGAAGATCGATAACCTATCTAGCTCGGTGTCCGCAAGCGTACGTGATCCGGAACTTATAGCAGGAGACGAGTCCGGAGTTCCGTTGGCGCAAATATTGCACGGTGTTGAGTCTGCGTGCGGCTCTAGCGCCATGGACTCTGTGGCCTCGAATGGCATGATCTTCTCTGGTTCTAAGGGAGCAACAGGAGCCATCTCCTGAATCTAGTCCGATGAAAGATTTAAGTCACGTTCATCGGGGCGAGGGGGAGCGATCTCTGCGGTCTCAAATCCATTGAAGATCAAGTCTCTGCGGATATCCGTGACGTAGTTCAAGCTTCCAAATCTGGCCTAGTGGCCAGGGGTGTAGCTATCGATCTGCTCCAGATGGCCAAGCGAGTTGGCCCGCAGTACGAAGCCGCCGAACACGAAAATCTGTCCGGGGAGGAAGGTTTCTCCTTGGACAGCGTCACTATAGACGATTGAAGGGGCCATCGAACCTTTTGTTGACGGCACAGTGGAACTCTCAATGAAAGCACCAATGTCGGTGTCAAAACTGGCGGATCTCGGGTAGGGGGTCCCGAATTGTGCGTCTAGGATCAATGGCAACAGGAGACAGGGGACACGATGTTTACCCAGGTTCGGGCCCTCTCTGTGGAGGTAATACCCTACATCCTGCTTGATTGATATTGATGAATATGGGTGTTACAAGAGTTGATCTACCACGAGACCGTGATGGCTAAACCCTAGAATCCTAGCCTATATGACTATGGTAATGAGTCTGTCCTTTCCGGACTAACCCCTCCGGTTTATATAGACACCGAGGGGATCTAGGGTTTACATAGAGTCGGTTACATAAGAAGGAATCTTCATAGTTGGTCCCCAAGCTTGCCTTCCACGCCAAGGAGAGTCCAATCCGGACACGGGTACAGTCTTCAGCCTTCATGTCTTCCCAGCCCATCAGTCTGGCCCATGGATAACAGGCCGGATGCCCGAGGACCCCTTAGTCCAGGACTCCCTCACACACGCCACTTGTAAGCCTCTAGTATAGCGTACACCGATGGCGTCCTGAATGTCAGACACACATTGGTAGAGCGGATGATTAGTGGCGTCTTAGAAGTCAAGCCTGCCATTGATTTGGTGGCATTATGAAAGTCGGACTCACTATTGTTTGGAGGCCTATTAGTGGGGTCCCACAAGTTGGTCGCGCCATTCACTAGTGGAAAAGCGGGCCTTAGTCCTGGTTGGCAATGGCCTTTATACCCGGGTCACCAACTGAGGCAATGAAACTGGGACTAAAGCCCCCACCCTTTATTCCCGGTTGGTCACAAGTCGGGACTAAAGTCCCTTCACGTGGCCGTGAGTGTGCGCCGAGGGTTGGAGGACCTTTAGTCCCGGTTGGTGAAAACAACCGGCACTAAGTCCCCTCCACGTGGCCGCGAGCTAGCACCGAGGGCTGGAGGACCTTTAGTCCCGGTTGGTCACACCAACCGGGACTAAGGATTTTTTTGTTGGGGTTTAGGGTTTTAGGTGTTTAGGATTTATGGTTTATTTTTTCTTTTCATTTTGTGTTTTTCATTCAATTCTTTTTCATTTCAAACATATTTTACGCTATTACATATTGTACATGTTATGCATATATAATATAATTTCTGCTACAACCATACATATATAATATAATTTCTCATACATCCATACATATCTACCATTCTTAAGAAGTTACTCCCCACTACTCCATGTTCTCTCATCATGCACACTGTCCACATCATCAGCAATCAACATGCAGCCATCCACTTCAACAAATCTGCCACACCAGAAGAAAAAAAACCCACACAAGAAATCGTGTACTTCAATCTCCATATGCAGTACACATCTGTTCCTCTTCATCTTCTAAAACTAACCTTATATTTTCATCACTTAAGGGCCCAGTCACCGTATTATCCTCAAGTCCCTACCCTCGCCTCCTCCTTCCCCGTCTCTTCTCAAATCTCGACGTTCTCTGTGGCTCCACACAAAGTTCATGAGCAAAGATTGGTGGCTTCGGTTTGATCGATCCCCGACCATCTACCATGGGTGGATTCGGCGGCAACTTTGACTGGTGATGTGGTGTTCTCTGCGGTTCCATACCACGTTTGTGAGGTGGTATCGGTGGCTTTGAATTCGATAAATCCCCGACGTACCCCATGGGTGGATTCGACAGCAGTTGCAGGCTGGGGGCCATGCTCTTTGTTGATGTATAATGTGTTGCCTAGTCTCTTCCATCAGATCGGTCTTTTGGTTGCATTGGCTATAGCATGCACTTCTACATGGTATCACAGCCAAGAGGTCTTGAGTTCAAGACCCGGCTCGTGCAATTTAATTGCAGCCCACTTTCGGTCCATGTTTAAGCCTGAGGGAACCACACGTGAGGGGGAGTGTTGATGTATAATTGTTAGGGAACATAGTAATTTAAAAAAAATCCTACTCACACGCAAGATCATGGTGATGCATAGCAACGAGAGGGAAGAGTGTCATCCACGTACCCTCGTAGACCGTTAAGCAGAAGCATTATGACAACGCAATTGATGTAGTTGTACGTCTTCACGATCGACCGATCCTTAGTACCGAACGTACGGCACCTCCACGTTCAGCACACGTTCAGCTCGCTGACGTCCCGCGAACTCACGATCCAGTAGAGCTCGGGGAAGAGTTTCGTCAGCACGACGGCGTGGTGACGATGTTGATGAAGCTACCGTTGTAGGGCTTCGCCTAAGAACCACTACAGTATGACCGAGGTGGATTATGGTGGAGGGGGCACCGCACATGGCTGGGAGAGATCAATGATCAACTTGTGTGTCTAGAGGTGCCCCTGCCCCCATATATAAAGGAGCAAGGGGGAGGCCGGCCGGCCCTATAGGGCGCGCCAGGAGGAGGAATCCTCCTCCTAGTAGGAGTAGGATTCCCCTCTTTCCTACTCCTACTAGGAGGAGGAAAGGAAGGGGGAGAAGGAGAAGGAAAGGGGGCACCCCCCTCTCCTAGTCCAATTCGTACCAGAGGGGGAGGGGGCACGCGGCCTGCCCTGGCCGGCTCCTCTCTATCTCCACTAGGGCCCAACAAGGCCCATTAACCACCGGGGGGTTCGGTAACCCCTCCGGCACTCCAGTAAAATCCCAATTTCACCCGGAACTCTTCCGATGCCCAAATGTAGGATTCCAATATATCAATCTTTATGTCTCGACCATTTCGATACTCCTCGTCATGTCTGTGATCATATCCAGGACTCCGAACTACCTTTGGTACATCAAAACATATAAACTCATAATACTGATCGTCATAGAACTTTAAGCGTGCGGACCCTACGGGTTCGAGGACTATGTAGACATGACCGAGACATGTCTCCGGTCAATAACCAATAGCAAAACCTGGATACTCATATTGGTTCCTACATATTCTACGAAGATCTTTATCGGTTAAACTGCATAACAATATACATTATTCCCTTTGTCATCGGTATGTTACTTGCCCGAGATTCGATCGTCGGTATCCCAATACCTAGCTCAATCTCGTTACCGGAAAGTCTCTTTACTCATTCCGTAATGCAACATCCCGCAACTAACTCATCAGTCACATTGCTTGCAAGACTTATAGTGATGTGCATTACCGAGAGGGCCCAGAGATACCTCTCCGACAATCGGAGTTGCAAATCCTATTCTTGATATATGCCAACTCCACGAACACCATCGGAGACACCTGTAGAGCACCTTTATAATCACCCAGTTATGTTGTGATGTTTGGTAGCACACAAAGTGTTCCTCCGGTATTCAGGAGTTGCATAATCTCATAGTCATAGGAACATATATAAGTCATGAAGAAAGCAATAGCAGTAAACTTAAACGATCAAGTGCTAAGCTAACGAAATGGGTCAAGTCAATCACATCATTCTCCTAATGATGTGATCCTATTGATCAAATAACAACTCATGTCTATGGCTAGGAAACTTAACCATCTTTGATCAATGAGCTAGTCAAGTAGAGGCATACTAGTGACACTATGTTTGTCTATGTGTTCACACATGTATTATGTTTCCGGTTAATAGAATTCTAGCATGAATAATAAACATTTATCATGAAATAAGGAAATAAATAATAACTTTATTATTGCCTCTAGGGCATATTTCCTTCAGTCTCCCACTTGCACTAGAGTCAATAATCTAGATTACACAGTAATGATTCTAACACCCATGGAGTCTTGGTGCTGATCATGTTTTGCTCGTGGAAGAGGCCTAGTCAGCGGGTCTGCAACATTCAGATCCGTATGTATCTTGCATATCTGTATGTCTCCCACCTGGACTTGATCCTGGATGGAATTGAAGCGTCTCTTGATGTGCTTGGTTCTCTTGTGAAATCTGGATTCCTTTGCCAAGGCAATTGCACCAGTATTGTCACAAAAGATTTTCATTGGACCCGATGCACTAGGTATGACACCTAGATCGGATATGAACTCCTTCATACAGACTCCTTCATTTGCTGCTTCCAAAGCAACTATGTACTCCGCTTCACACGTAGATCCCGCCACGACGCTTTGTTTAGAACTGCTCCAACTGACAGCTCCACCATTCAATATAAACACGTATTCGGTTTGCGATTTAGAATCGTCCGAATCAGTGTCAAAGCTTGCATCAACGTAACAATTTACGATGAGATCTTTGTCACCTCCATAAACGAGAAACATATCCTTAGTCCTTTTCAGGTATTTCAGGATGTTCTTCACCGTTATCCAGTGATCCACTCCTGGATTACTTTGGTACCTCCCTGCTAAACTAATAGCAAGGCACACATCAGGTCTGGTATATAGTATTGCATACATGATAGAGCCTATGGCTGAAGCATAGGAAACACTTTTTATTTTCTCTCTATCTTCTGCAATGGTCGGGCATTGAGTCTTACTCAACTTCACACCTTGTAACATAAGCAAGAACCCTTTCTTAGCTTGATCCATTTTGAACTTCTTCAAAACTTTATCAAGGTATGTGCTTTGTGAAAGTCCAATTAAGCGTCTTGATCTATCTCTATAAATTTTGATGCCTAATATATAAGCAGCTTCACCGAGGTCTTTCATTGAAAAACTCTTATTCAAGTATCCTTTTATGCTATCCAGAAATTCTATATCATTTCCAGTCAATAATGTCATCCACATATAATATTAGAAATGCTACAGAGCTCCCACTCACTTTCTTGTAAATACAGACTTCTCCAAAAGTCTGTATAAAACCATATGCTTTGATCACACTATCAAAACGTTTATTCCAACTCCGAGAAGCTTGCACCAGACCATAAATGGATCGCTGGAGCTTGCACACTTTGGTAGTACCCTTTGGATCGATAAAACCTTCAGGTTGTATCATATACAACTCTTCTTCCAGAAATCCATTCAGGAATGCAGTTTTTACATCCATTTGCCAAATTTCATAATCATAAAATGTGGCAACTCCTAAAATGATTCGGACGGACTTAAGCATCGCTATGGGTGAGAAGGTCTCATCGTAGTCAACTCCCTGAACTTGTCGAAAACCTTTTGCAACAAGTCGAGCTTTGTAGACAGTAACATTACCATCAGCGTTAGTCTTCTTCTTGAAGATCCATTTATTCTTGATGGCTTGCCAATCATCAGGCAAGTCAACCAAAGTCGACACTTTGTTCTCATACATGGATCCCATCTCAGATTTCATGGCTTCAAGCCATTTTGCGGAATATGGGCTCATCATCGCTTCCTCATAGTTCGTAGGTTCATCATGGTCAAGTAACATGACCTCCAGAACAGGATTACCGTACCACTCTGGTGCGGATCTTACTCTGGTTGACCTACGAGGTTCAGTAGTAACTTCATCTGAAGTTTCATGATCATCATCATTATCTTCCTCACTAAATGGTGTAGGTGTCACAGGAACTGGTTTTTGTGATGAACTACTCTCCCATAAGGGAGCAGGTACAGTTACCTCATCAAGTTCTACTTTCCTCCCACTCAATTCTTTCGAGAGAAACTCCTTCTCTAGAAAGGATCCATTCGTAGCAACGAATGTCTTGCCTTCGGATCTATGATAGAAGATGTACCCAACAGTTTCCTTTGGGTATCCTATGAAGACACATTTCTCCGATTTGGGTTCGAGCTTATCAGGTTGAAGCTTTTTCACATAAGCATCGCAGCCCCAAACTTTAAGAAACGACAACTTTGGTTTCTTGCCAAACCACAGTTCATAAGGCGTCGTCTCAACGGATTTTGATGGTGCCCTATTTAACGTCAATGCAGATGTCTCTAAAGCATAACCCCAAAATGATAGCGGTAAATCAGTAAGAGACATATAGATCGCACCATATCTAGTAAAGTACGATTACGACGTTCGGACACACCATTACGCTGTGGTGTTCCGGGTGGCGTGAGTTGCGAAACTATTCCATATTGTTTCAAATGTAAACCAAACTCGTAACTCAAATATTCTCCTCCACGATCAGATTGTAGAAACTTTATTTTATTGTTACAATGATTTTCCACTTCACTCTGAAATTCTTTGAACTTTTCAAATGTTTCAGACTTATGTTTCATTAAGTAGATATACCCATATCTGCTCAAATCATCTGTGAAGGTGAGAAAATAACGATACCCGCCGCGAGCCTCAACATTCATCAGACCACATACATCAGTATGTATGATTTCCAACAAATCTGTTGCTTGCTCCATTGTTCCGGAGAACAGCGTTTTAGTCATCTTGCCCATGAGGCATGGTTCACAAGTACCAAGTGATTCTTAATCAGGTGAATCCAGAAGTCCATCAACATGGAGTTTCTTCATGCGCTTTACACCATTATGACCCAAACGACAGTGCCACAAATAAGTTGCACTATCATTATCAAGTCTGCATCTTTTGGCTTCCACATTATGAATATGTGTATCACTACTATCGAGATTCAATACAAATAGACCACTCTTCAAGGGTGCATGACCATAAAAGATATTACTCATATAAATAGAACAATCATTATTCTTAGATTTAAATGAATAACTATCTCACATCAAACAAGATCCAGATATAATGTTCATGCTTAACGCTGGCACCAAATAACAATTATTCAGGTCTAAAACTAATCCTGAAGGTAGATGTAGAGGTAGCATGCCGAGGGCGATCACATCGACTTTGGAACCATTTCCCACACGCATCGTCACCTCGTCCTTAGCTAGCCTTCGCTTAATCCGTAGTCCCTGTTTCGAGTTGCAAATATTAGCAACAGAACCAGTATCAAATACCCAGGTGCTACTGCGAGCTCTAGTAAGGTACACATCAATAACATGTATATCACATATACCTTTGTTCACCTTACCATCCTTCTTATCCGCCAAATACTTGGGGCAGTTCCGCTTCCAGTGACCAGTCCCTTTGCAGTAGAAGCACTCAGTCTCATGCTTAGGTCCAGACTTGGGTTTCTTCTCTTGAGCAGCAACTTGTTTGCCGTTCTTCTTGAAGTTCCCTTTCTTCTTCCCTTTACCCTTTTTCTTGAAACTGGTGGTCTTGTTGACCATCAACACTTGATGCTCCTTCTTGATTTCTACCTCTGCAGCCTTTAGCAGTGCGAAGAGCTCGGGAATCGTCTTATCCATCCCTTTCATATTATAGTTCATCACGAAGCTCTTATAGCTTGGTGGAAGTGATTGAAGAACTCTGGCAATTACACTATCAACCAGAAGATTAACTCCCAGCTAAGTCAAGTGATTATGGTACCCGGACATTCTGAGTATATGTTCACTGACAGAACTATTCTCCTCCATCTTGCGGTTGTAGAACTTATTGGAGACTTCATATGTCTCAATCCAGGCATTTACATGAAATATTAACTTCAACTCCTGGAACATCTCATATGCTCCATGACGTTCAAAACGTCGTTGAAGTCCCGGTTCTAAGCCGTAAAGCATGGCACACTGAACTATTGAGTAGTCATCAGCTTTGCTTTGCCAGACGTTCATAACATCTGGCGTTGCTCCTGCAGCGGGTTTGGCACCCAGCGGTGCTTCCAGAATGTAATTCTTTTGTGTAACAATGAGCATAATCGTCAAGTTACGGACCCAGTTCGTGTAATTTCTACCATCATCTTTCAACTTTGCTTTCTCAAGGAACGCATTAAAATTCAACGGAACAACAGCACGGGCCATTTATCTACAATAACATAGACAAGCAAAATACTATCAGGTACTAAGTTCATGATAAATTTAAGTTCAATTAATCATATTACTTAAGAACTCCCACTTAGATAGACATCCCTATAATCATCTAAGTGATCACGTCATATCAACTAAACCATAACCGATCGTCACGTGAAATGGAGTAGTTCTCAATGGTGAACATCACTATGTTGATCATATCTACTATATGATTCACGCTCGACCTTTCGGTCTCAGTGTTCCGAGGCCATATCTGCATATGCTATGCTCGTCAAGTTTAACCCGAGTATTCTGCGTGTGTAAAACTGTCTTACACCCGTTGTAGATGAACGTTGAGCTTATCACAACCGATCATAACATGGTGTCTCGGCACAACGAACTTTGGCAACGGTGCATACTCAGGGAGAACACTTTTCCCTTGAAATTTAGTGAGAGATCATCTTATATTGCTACCGTCAAACAAAGAAGAATAAGATGCATAAAGGACAAACATCACATGCAATCAATATAAGTGATATGATATGGCCACCATCATCTTGTGCCTTTGATCTCCATCTCCAAAGCACCGTCATGATCACCATCGTCACCGGCGTGACACCTTGATCTCCATCGTAGCATCGTTGTCGTCTCGCCAACTATTGCTTCTACGACTATCGCTACCGCCTAGCAATAAAGTAAAGCAATTACAGGGCGACTGCATTGCATACAATAAAGCGACAACCATATGGCTCCTGCCAGTTGTCGATAACTCTGTTACAAAACATGATCATCTCATACAATAAATATAGCATCATGTTTTGACCATATCACATCACAACATGCCCTGCAAAAACAAGTTAGACATCCTCTACTTTGTTGTTGCAAGTTTTACGTGGCTGCTACGGGCTGAGCAAGAACCGTTCTTACCTACGCATCAAAACCGTTAGTGCCGTTTTAACCTTCTCAAGGACCGGGCGTAGCCACACTCGGTTCAACTAAAGTTGGAGAAACTAACACCCGCCAGCCACCTGTGTGCAAAGCACGTCGGTAGAACCAGTCTCGCGTAAGCGTACGCGTAATGTCGGTCCGGGCCGCTTCATCCAACAATACTGCCGAACCAAAGTATGACATTGTCGCGGATTCCCGCCAAAATTCTCAGCATGGGTTCATGATCTCCTGTCAACTGGAAAAACTGCTGTCATGCTAAACGGGATTCCGGGAAATTGGATAAATTGCAAGAACGGCCTTCGACAAGGCGACCCCATATCCCCGTATCTGTTCATCATCGTTGCCGATCTCCTACAACAAATGATCCTGCAGGACTGCGACTTATTGCACCTTTGCCACCCGCTATTCTCACACCTTCCTCCGACTGTCCTACAATACGCTGACGACACCCTAATCATAGCAAAAGCATCAAATGATGCTGCACTACAACTTAAAAACATCCTCCACAACTTTGCTATGGCAACCGGTCTCACCATCAATTTCACAAAAACAACGTTCGTACCTATGCACCTCCAAACTGCAATGGCAGATTCCATTGCCTCCACATTGCAATGTTCCACCTCATCATTCCCTCAGATCTACCTAGGGCTACCCCTAGCACCCACAAGACTCCCCCCAAACGCCTTCCTGCCTATTATCGAACGTTGCCGTTAATTATTAGCCGGATGGAAAGCCAAAATTCTATCAAAGGGAGACAGGCTAATCCTGCTCTCGGCAGTTCTCGACTCCATCTTGGTATATTTTATGTCTGTCTTCCTCATCCCAAAAAGCATCCTAAAAACAATAGACTCCATCCGTAGGGCCTTCTTCTGGGCCGCGGAGGAAACTTGCACTGGTGCGCAATGCTTAGTTGCCTGGAAAAATGTTTGTAAACCAAAAAATATGGGTGGTTTGGGGTTGAAAATCTTCACCAACAAAACAATTGTTTGCTTATGAAATTCGCTGTCAAATCCCTATGCCCAGAAAAAACACCGTGGCTTGATTGGATCGCCCTTCAACACCCAAATGCATTCATCGCTCCACAAAACAGCCAGTCCTTCCTCTGCCGTACCATCAACCAACAGCTACCAGCTTTGCACGCCATTTCTTTTGTAATAACAAATTCAGGTACAAGTACTTACTTTTGGTTAGACTGCTGGCTACACCAAAATTCCCTTGCCGCACTTTTCCCATGCCTCTACTTGCATACCACCTCACCTCTCGCTCGTGTGGCTGCTGTTATGAATCGCGGTTTAGAATCAATCCTTCGGAATCGCCTAACATCTAATGCTGCTTTCGAGTTGTGCTTTTTGTTGTCTCTTCTGCAGGATTTTCAGGTATCACCAGGGCCGGATGAGCGCTACCTCAATGGCGGCCTATGCTTCTCAACTAAGGCTGCCTACCGGCTATCCATGGCCAACCACGATGAGGACATGCATGCCGTTTCCATATGGTCTTCATGCGTTCCTAATCGTGTGAAGATCTTTGCCTGGCTCCTCTTCCGGGATCGGCTCAACTCCAAGAGCAATCTGCTTCACAAACATATCGTCACTGATGCACTGTGTACAAGATGCGGGTTCGATGGCGAAGACAGCTCTCACATCTTCCTCCACTGCCCGCTTGCTCAGCGCATATGGCACAGGCTTGGACTTACACCCTCTGAGAGCATCGCTGATCTTTGGGGCTGCCGTTTGCCACCACAGGTCGACATGATCATATGGCACTCCATCCTCCTCATTGTTCTCTGGAAAATATGGGACTCCAGGAACGCTATGGCCTTCAGGCAACAAAATCACCATAGCATTTTCACCCTCAAGCGAATCATTGATGACCTCATGCTCTGGACGCACAGGATCAAGAAAACAGAGCAGAAACAGGCCGCCTCCTCATGGCGCTCCTATCTCCTATCACGACTACACGTGCTTATGTAATTCACCTTGTAATCGAACATTTGTTGGGTTACAATCATGAGAAATATATTCAGGTGGGGAACTCCCCCCGGTGATTTTTCAAAAAAAAGTATGACATGCTGGTAAGCAGTATGACTTGTATCACCCACAACTCACTTGTGTTCTACTCGTGCATATAACATCTACGCAATAACCTGGCTCGGATGCCACTGTTAGGGAACGTAGTAATTTCACAAAAATTCCTACGCACACGCACGATCATGGTGATGCATAGCAACGAGAGGGAAGAATTTCGTCCATGTACCCTCGTAGACCGTTAAGCGGAAGCGTTATGAAAACGCGGTTGATATAGTCGTACGTCTTCATGATCGACCGATCTTCAGTACCAAACGCACGACACCTCCGCGTTCAGCACACGTTCAGCTCGGTGACGTCCCGCGAACTCATGATCCAGTAGAGCTCGGGGAAGATTTTCATCAGCACGACGGCGTGGCGACGATGTTGATGAAGCTACCATTGCAGGGCTTCTCCTAAGCACCGCTATTGTATGACCGAGGTGGATTATGGTGAAGGGGGGCACCGCACACGGCTGGGAGAGATCAATGATCAACTTGTGTGTCTAGAGGTGCCCCCTGCCCCCGTATATAAAGGAGCAAGGGGGCAGGCCGGCCAGCCCTAGAGGACGCACCAGGAGGAGGAATCCTCCTAGTAGGAGTAGGATTCCCCTCTTTCCTACTCCTACTAGGAGGGGGAAAGGAAGGGGAGAAGGAGAAGGAAAAGGGGGAGCCCCCCTCTCCTAGTACAATTCGGACCAGAGGGGGAGGGAGCGCGCGGCCTGCCCTGGCCAGCCCCTCTCTCTCTCTCCCCACTAGGGCCCAACAAGGCCCATTAACCCCCGAGGGGTTCCGGTAACCCCTCTGGCACTCCGGTAAAATCCTGATTTTACCCGGAACTCTTCCGATGTCCAAATGCAGGCTTCCAATATATCAATATTTATGTCTCGACCATTTCAAGACTCCTCGTCATGTCCGTCATCATATCTGGGACTCCGAACTACCTTCGGTACATCAAAACATGTAAACTCATAATACCGATCGTCACAGAACTTCAAGCGTGCGGATCCTACGGGTTCGAGAACTATGTAGACATGACCGAGACATATCTCCGGTCAATAACCAATAGCGGAACCTGGATGCTCATATTCGTTCGTACATATTCTACGAAGATCTTTATCGGTCAAACCGCATAACAATATACGTTGTTCCCTTTGTCATCGATATGTTACTTGCCCGAGATTCGATCGTCGGTATCCCAATACCTAGCTCAATCTCATTACCGGCAAGTCTCTTTACTCGTTCAGTAATGCAACATCCTGCAACTAACTCATTAGTCACATTGCTTGCAAGGCTTATAGTGATGTGCATTACCGAGAGGGCCCGGAGATACCTCTCTGACAATCGAAGTGACAAATCCTATTCTTGATCTATGCCAACTCCACGAACACCATCGGAGACACCTGTAGATCACCTTTATAATCACCCAGTTACGTTGTGACGTTTGGTAGCACACATAGTGTTCCTCAGGTATTCGGGAGTTGCATAATCTCATAGTCATAGGAACATATATAAGTCATGAAGAAAGCAATAGCAGTAAACTTAAACGATCAAGTGCTAAGCTAACAAAATGGGTCAAGTCAATAACATCATTCTCCTAATGATGTGATCCCGTTGATCAAATAACAACTCATGTCTATGGCTAGGAAACTTAACCATCTTTGATCAATGAGCTAGTCAAGTAGAGGCATACTAGTGACACTATGTTTCTCTATGTATTCACACATGTATTATGTTTCCGGTTAATATAATTCTAGCTTGAATAATAAACATTTATCATGAAATAAGGAAATAAATAACAACGTTATTATTGCATCTAGGGCATATTTCCTTCAATAATGTGCTGCCTAGTCTCTTCCATCAGCTCGGTCTTTTGGTTGCATTGGCTAGAGCATGCACTTCTACACTCTTCTTCTCCCGCCCGAATCACGCTCATGGCCCTCAACAGGCTGGTGCGCCCAGTGCCCTGCAGGTACTAGATGACCTACATGTACCCGAACTACATCCCTATCACCGCTCCCAACAATGTCTCCTCCCACCGGTACGGGTTGTTCCTATACCATGAAGGGTGAAAGAAGATCGACTTTGATAAGCACGTTAGGAAGCTACCATCATCCGCTGCAACTTCCAAACAAGAGGTGAGTGATCAGATCCCTCTTCAGCCCTCCCTAATTCATATAATCTAACGTTTTGTCTGGTTTTTATTTTGCCATTGTCAGTCGCAAGCTGCTCGACAATTGGCTGCGGATATTTGTGGTTTCATCATGCACATGTCTCTTTCTATCGAGTAAAAAGCTTTCCCATCTTTGAAATTTATTATTTGAATTAGATTAACACATGACATGTGCCTTATATTTGTTTCACCACATATATCATTCCTCCCATTCCATGAAATGCATTGGTTCGAACAAATCATCAAATACTCAGGACTACAAAATACTATCCTTTTTATATATGCGTCATGATCAACACCTAAGTTAAAAGAAAGGCTTGGATGACATTAGTTGTCATATATATGAGTAAACTATATTTTTCCATTTTCTTCTATTCTGCACAGGTTGGTGGTACTGGAATTATGCATATACATATCACCGGTGAGGTGGTTACTACACCATCTGCTTTTGCATAGTTATTTGGTGGTATCTCAGCCACTGCCTTGACAAGCCCTGCCACCAAGCTCGCTCACCTGATTTGGAGCAGCAATTTATTGCAGCTAGCACATGTAAGTATGCACACATCCATGCAAGTTTACAATGGCTTCCATCTACGCACTGTTAATCTGTTATTCATCCACACTAGCACGCACATGATTTCATTGTCACATTATTTAGCAGATCCTGATAATTTCATTCACATGATTATTTATTGAGTAGATACATCCTTTTTTTAATCTTTAAGTTTTGGTGGAGGCCAAATGGAATTAACTCTAGCCATGGATACAAAGACCATTTCTGAGAGTTGTGTGTATAATTTTTTGTTAGTTGTTACAAGAAATTTATTTTCATGGCTTGGCATTGCTGATCATAGTCCATGTCAGTAACCTTGGATTGGAGAAAGGTGCTATTTGGAACATGTCTCATCATTATGAATTGGAATTACATATAACATGATAATGTTGTCAATTTTGTCCTCCTACAAAGATTTAGTTCTTTACTAGCTAGTTTGAGTGGTTCACTTTTGCCATTAAAAATTCTAAGCTTCAGAGACTTGCATAGAGCAACTTTCAGTGGTTCATATACATGTCTGATAAATAGTGCTCTGTGTTGGGGAACATAGCATGCAATTTCAAAAAAATTCCTACGCTCACGCAAGATCTATCTAGGAGATGCGTAGAAACGAGAGGGGGAGAGTGTGTCCACGTACCCTCGTAGACCGAAAGCGGAAGCGTTTGACAACGCGATTGATGTAGTCGAACTTCTTCTCGTTCCGACCGATCAAGCACTGAACGTATGGCACCTCCGAGTTCTGCACACGTTCAGATCGATGACGTCCCTCGAACTCTTGATCCAACAAAGTGTCGAGGGAGAGTTTCGTCAGCACGACGGCGTGGTAACGATGATGGTGAAGTGATCCGCGCAGGGCTTCGCCTAAGCATTATGACAACATGACAGGAGGTGTAAACTGTGGAGGGGGGCGCCGCACACGGATAACAACTGTCGATATGTGTTATAGCGGTGACCCCCTCATATATAGGTTGGAGGGGAGGAGAGGAAGCCAAGGGGGTGCCCCAAGTAGGAGGAATACTACTTGGGCGCCTCCCTATTCGGCCTCCCCCCTTCCATATTCATCCGGAGGGGGAAGGAAGGAGGAGGGAGGAGAGAAGGAAGGGGGAGGCCGAATTGCTCCCCTTCCTTTCTCTCTTCCCCTCTTTCCTTCCCCCTTTTTGGCTTACATGGGGCGCACCAACCCCCTAGGGGCTGGTCTGTCCCCTTCTTGGCCCATTAGGCCCATGTAGTTGCCGGGGGGATGCCCGAAACCCCTTCCGGCGACCCGATACATACCCGGTACCCCCAGAACACTTCCGGTGTCCGAATATCACTGGTAGAGTTGGTGCTATACAAACGGTTTTTAACCCCTTTCCACGACTGCACTTGGAACTGTCACCTAGTGAGTGACGGCGATAGGGGGGTCCTTCCCACATGACCCAGAAACCGTCGGGGATATGCCCTCCTGGCACACACGCTCGGCAAAATGAGTTCGTGTGCGACCTGCGAGCGCTCAAATATGGAAATACGTACAGTAGAGCTAAAAAATACAATTATACAGGAGAAATTGTCCGGCCGCAGGTACATCCCACACAGTCAGTCCCCGCTAAACATTTCTGTTCGTATGTACATCCGACATAGTCGCTCCAAGGAAAACGTTTCCGTTCACGGGTACATCACACACAATTTTCCCTGTTAAATCATTTGTGATAGCGTTGCCATTGCACATGATATTAACAATTTTATCGTTTGTGTTATTGAATCCATCACACACAATGCGTAGAAGAAACTATGTGGCAAAGGCTGTCCATCACACACGGTTTTTATGTGGTAAACGTTTGCACAAGGTGGACTAACACAAATAGTTTTCAAGAGAAGGTCGTGTGTGATTGTTCATTAATCTAACACGGTTTATTCCTAAAAACTATCTGCGTTGCCTGAGGTCATCACCCACGATATTTTCTGAATAACCATTTGCAATAGCAAAACCCAATTAGCAGGCTAATTCGCCATTAGCAGGCTAATTTCCCTATTATTAATAACCCATTTATTAATCTAATTGGCATTCATATTAAGGACATAATATATTTCATTTCCATATTAAGGAAGCAGTATTTCATAATTGAAATACATCTGAGTACAACATGATATAGCTTTATCACTCAGCTACCCCATTACACAACTGCACCAGCACCAAGTTTCACATGCAACATGTAGAACCTTTCGAAATTAGCATCATAGACGCTATATAGACATATGCATCTCATCTCGAAAACAGATGAAGCGGAAGGCAAATATTGAGCCTTCATTCATGTTGAAGGTCTTTGCAACATTAGGCCAGTGCCTGTCGATGATTGACCGTCCGTCCTTCGTCCTCTTCAGGAACACTTCAATATTGAACTGTGGGTGTTGTATGAAAACCTTCCTCGCCTCATGACCATAGAGGTGGTTTGATAGGTAATCATCAGTGAACTGCTTTGGAAAGGCCTGAAAACAAGGATGTGCGTAAATATCTTCTCTATATTGGAAATGGGGCAAAGGAATAAAAAAAAGGCAAGGTATAATAGTTAGTACCATCTTGTAGTGAATTGATGTCTTCTTCATTGTGCAGACAAAGATCTTGTTGTTTTTTGTCGCTAATTTATTTATCCTCACAATCTTTCTGATTTTCTTGACTTGATTGATATTCATGGACAACTCATTTCCCCATATGCAAAAGGGTCGAACAGTGGGTCAAAACCTCTGACAGCAGGACCTACATGTGCAAGACCAAATTGTTGAAAACCTAAATATTAGAATGGTTCCTACAATTGCACAATAATGTGCTATTAGACAATGGACCATGCACGTGCTAACCTCAATTGTAAACCTCAGTGCTTCCCATTATTTCCCTGCAACACATATAAGGTATTTAGTCATCAGGTTAAGTAAGGGTTCGCATGCTATCAGTAAAATATGTTGATGAAAAATAAGCACATTGCAGATTCATCAGATTAATTCAAGACACATGGAAAACCCATTTATCCAAACCAAGCATGATTAATAACTAGGAAATATAACAGTTGTATATGTTTCTCATGTATTAAGTGCAGCCAAATTTGATTTATTCCTCACATGCACAACAATACAAAATTCTACCCACGACAATTGGACATCGCATTGCAGAATTGAACCAAGCAGTTAACTAAACAACACAAGAAATGAACCAAACATTAACTGAGCACCACATTGCACAATATAACATACTCCTAATAGAAGATGAGATAGTTAACCAAACCAAGCATGCTTAACAACTTGGAAATACAGAAATTGTATTTGTTTCTCATGTATTTACTACATCCAAATTCAATGTATTCCTCACATGGTATACAATAACAGAATGCACCCACAACTATTGAACATCGCATCACATTGTTAATATCAGTGTAACTCTCAAAGGCGAAACAGCTCCCCGCATTTCCTTGCTATTCTTATAAGATTCAAGTGGGCAGGCCACTACAAATCCTATTCTTATGTTTACAAGATCCTACGAATCAAAGAGGCTCAAAGTGTCCATCACAACCGACCGTATAGACCTCTACACTGCAAATGTCCCTGCTCATCTTCAGTACAAGGTACATACTGTACTACTATCATACTCCCTCCATTCCAAAATATAAGTCTTGGTAGAGATTTCCACTATGGATCACATACAGATGTATCCAGATACATTTTTGAGTGTATATTCACTCATTTTGCTCCATATGTAGTCCATGGTGGAATCTATACAAAGACTTGTATTTAGGAATGGAGCGAGTACATATTAAAGAAGAACGGAAAAGGAACATGGTAAAGAAGAGCAAGCAGATTTTGGATAATAAAATGTTGGTTGCGCAGTGCCCACACATGATGAACCAGAGCGCATTAAGAATGCAACTCCCACCTGTCTCTCAACCGGTTGGATGAAGCTCCTACATCTCCTAACCCTTCTTCTTCCTCGTCTCTGATTCTTCCCATACAGAACACCACACGGGCCGCCGGCCGGACCACCGGCCCCCACCGCCTGTGTTCCTCTGCCACCCCCACCCCCGCCCCAACCCCCACCTGCGTCGATTTTTCTTCGTTCGGCGAGGCCCCACAACCACCCGAGCCCCTTCGATCGCACCGGCGAACTCCGGCGAGCTCTGAAAAATTGACTGACCCAATTTTGAAATTTAGTCTACTATCATTTAACTAGTGTGGAATATAAAAGGGGAAAACCATAAGCATTGGGAGTATAGTGTTGAGCGTGCCATGGCGGATCTGAAGGTAAAAACCGAACAAAGGCAACTTCGCAACCAAGACAAGAAATCAGAGTAAAGCAGTGGCAATCTATTTTCTTGCTGTGATAAATAAGTTGAGCAGATACGAAAGAGTACCGCCTTGGGTGCGGCACCGTGTACGCATCTGCTGAGAATTTGACGGTGCTGTGGTAGCGATGGATGTCGGCGGCGTGGAAGCAGATCTAGGAGGGTAGACGGTGGCGGCGGGGCGCGGTGGATGAGACGATCATAGGAGCGGCGCCGACAAGGTGGACGACGGCGGGGATGAAGCAAGAGGATGGGATGCAAGGATCCCGGTCTGAAGCCGTGGATGAGAGAGGTCGATCTCTTGTAATGGACGGCGGCATCGGGGTATCAGCTCCGGCATGGTGGAGGAGGACAGCGGTGGATGGGGTGGCGGACGGCGGCAGACGGAGGAGGGTGGGGTGGAGAGGGTGTTTTGGCGCCCACGGAGTACGAATGGGGAAAAGGGAGGTAGAGAGGAAGGGGGAACCATGTATTCAGGGCGCGCTTGTCTCAAATGCGAGGAAATTTACAAACTTAGCCCCCGTTTCAAATTTCTACTACATCACAACAACATTAGTCGGTTGGGGATAGGACGGTAATCTCGCATACACCGAATATTTGCCGACGAGAGTTTGTTTTTGGCGCCCACCGTGTATGAATATGAATCGGGGAGGGAGTCGATTTTGGTCGAGGACACACTGTGTTTTGGCGCCCACCATGTATGAATCTGGGTGAGAGGCGGTTACGTCACGTTTGGGTGAAATTACAAACCTACCCCTATCGAAACCAATAGAAATCCAGTAGATAGGCTTTGCATGGCAGGGATAGGCAGTAGTGATTTCCATCTCGCAGATTTTGGTTTCGGGCGGTTACTGTGACTTTCCCCGCTTCATTCAAATTTTGCAGAGTGCACGTTTACCGTGCCAACTCAATTTGAATCCTGTTTGTATTCTATTATTTTCGGGCGGGATCCATTTTCAATTGGAATTACATTCTATATACATCATTTTTTATATATACTTTCAAAAGCACAACAAAGAATTCTGCTCCTTTATATGTATAATATGATTTACAAATACAACGATCTCGAAATCTTAAGGTTGAATTTGAAATTTTTTAACCAAATTATGTTCTACTAAAATGTATGGATCAGTAATATCTACATATTAAATAACATAGATGTGTGTGAATTCATATGAGTATGCATGTTTGATAGATCAATTTTGGTTCGAGTATGGATTACATGTATCATCATCTTGAATTCAAATATTTGAATCCCTTTTTTGTTCACTCCTTTCACGCCCATCTCTCTCGCATGCATGCTCCTTTAGGTAGCTATCACTCTCTTTTCTCCAGCTCACCGGCACGCTCACTTCATGTTTATCCTATCCTCGCAAACATGGTCTTTCGACGTCTCCCTTGAGATGTGTCACACTCTCCCTATCATTATACATTACACAGTTTTCATTATCTCTCATGTCTCTACTGTTCTCTGGTATCACTCGGTACCTAAGCTTTCTTTTTCACCGCCACACACATAGTCTCGACTCGTCTTTCACTTTGTCTTTCTCTCTATGGGATTCTCTCACACACCCTATATGTCTCTACATATGACTCATACCACTAAAATTACTCTCTCTCTCCTGTAGACACAACATTTGTTGCGGTCTCCTTTTCGTCTCCATCCCAGACTAACATTATTCATTTGTTTACCGATCAGACAACCCCGACTACCGTCTCCTCTCTCTCTCACACAGACACCCACACAACTCCTGCTTCCACTCCCCTTCCCGACTACCGTCTCTCTCTCTCTCACAAAACTCTCGCTTTCGCACCCCGACTCGTATTTCTCTCACAAACATTTATCGACTAGCTAGCCTCTAGATAGGTTTATACACCCGCACACTCGTGCTTCCACCATCGCATACATGTCTCTCTCCCGCTCCTTGTATCTATGTAGATTTTTCTTCCCTTCTTGAGACACGCCCTCTCGATCGTGCACACACACACTATAGCCTCATTTTAAGATGATACCTATCGCACACACACTCCTTGTGTCTTTGTCACACATGCACTCCGTCCTCCTCCACTCTCCCTCTCTCTCTCACACACATGGGCTTTTTGCAACAACTAGCAAGATGCCCATGCTTTGCATGGAACATCAAGATGCATTTGTATGAGTAGTTTATCTTTTGGGGGAAAAGGATGAACGAGGGAAGGCCTTATTTGCAAATGGGGAGAGGGGTGTGGGTATATTTTTGCAAAATTGCCATAGTTCCCTTCCTATCCGTCAGATATAGATCGGACGGCCTATATTGCAGGATGGCAGTCACACAATCATCACCGACAATGCTTTTTATAAGAGTAGGGATAAAACATAGAGTTGGTGATGATGGTGGGCCTGCCATCCTGCAATGTAGGTCGTCCGATTTATATCTGACGGACAGGAAGGAAAAATATGGCAATTTACCCGCACTCTTCACCACATTTGCATATAAGGCTTTCCCTCGTTCATCCTTTTCTCCCACAATATCTTGATGTTCCGTGCAACGCACGGGCATCTTGCTAGTAAGAGTAGAAATTAGACATATACCACTTCTCGAATCTTGAAACCAACAACATTCCTCCCTTATCTCATCAAAAACGCCAAAGGAATATATTTTGAGTGAAACATAACATATTTTTAGTGATATACGTATTTCAAAACTAGACCTTTTTTCTATCAAATCGGTGAATATGTATTAATCTACTTTGATCGTGTGGCAACGCATTGGCACATTGCTAGTAGTTATTATAATTTTTTGGACACCAGACAAATGGTGGAGTACATATACGAAGAGAAGAGGTGCACGCACACAGTCGGCCTCTCGCTGTCTCGCACACATGAGTGTTACGTAAAGGCGACGTTAACAAATAAACCCTAAAACTCTAGGTGCACGATTGCTGCATTCGCGGGTACCGGGTACGTGGTGGAGCACCTTTGTATGAATAGCCAGCTCGCGTGATAATTTGATCCATAGGAGTTGATGGTCGGGACCACAGGTGAACGACTTGGAGCGCGGCAGCTCACCAGTTGCCATAGATCGAGTAGCCACATTTAAAATATCATTTTTAGCAGGGTTAATTTAATCTGCATGCATGACTCTCCTCCCCCACGCTCGTCCAATCCGTTGTGACCAACAATATTTCCACCCCTTCGCTCCCCCGTAATTTCCTCCAACAAATATGCCCACATAGCTGTTACTTAACTGCAGGTGCATTGGGTCACTGACATATGGGCCCAACAGGGGTCTGCCCACATGTCAGTGACGCAACTGGACCTGCAGTTAAGTCAGTGCAGCTCAGTCCATATCTTACGTAGGTGTGCCATTGCTCGCTATAAATACTGCGCCTCCCACGACATCGCTATCTCCCCCCTCACGTTCACGTTCATCGCTATCTCCTCCCCCTCCCTCTCACGTCGACCACCATGGCATCGCCCCTCCCAAGCCCTAGGAATGTTGGAAATATTCCCTAGAGGCAATAATAAAATTATTATTATTATATTTCTTTGTTCATGATAATTGTCTATTGTTCATGCTATAATTGTGTTATCCGAAAATCGTAATACATATGTGAATACATAGACCACACCACGTCCCTAGTGAGCCTCTAGTTGACTAGCTCGTTGATCAAAAGATAGTCATGGTTTCCTGACTATGGACATTGGATGTCATTGATAATGGGATCACATCATTAGGAGAATGATGTGATGGACAACACCCAATCCTAAGCATAGCTCAAAGATCGTGTAGTTCATTTGTTGTAGCTTTTCCGAATGTCAAGTATCATTTCCTTAGACCATGAGATTGTGCAACTCCCGGATACCGTAGGAGTGCCTTGGGTGTGCGAAACTTCACAACGTAACTGGGTGACTATAAAGGTACACTACAGGTATCTCGGAAAGTGTCTGTTGGGTTGGCACGAATCGAGACTGGGATTTGTCACTCCGTATGACGGAGAGGTATCTCTGGGCCCACTCGGTAATGCATCATCATAACGAGCTCAATGTGACTAAGGAGTTGTTCACGGGATCATTCATTACGAAATGAGTAAAGAGACTTGCCGGTAACGAGATTGAACAAGGTATGGGGATCCTGGAGATCAAATCTCGGGCAAGTAACATACCGATAGACAAAGGGAATTGCATACGGGGTTGATTGAATCCTCGACATCGTGGTTCATCCGATGATATCATTGTGGAACATGTGGGATCCAACATGGGTATCCAGATCCCGCTGTTGGTTATTGTCCGGAGAGATGTCTCTGTCATGTCTGCATGGTTCCCGAACCCGTAGGGTCTACACACTTAAGGTTCAGTGACGCTAGAGTTATTATGTGAAATAGTATGTGGTTACCGAAGACTGTTCGGTGTCCCGGATGCGATCCAGGACGTCACGAGGAGTTCCGGAATGGTCCGGACGTGAAGAATTATATATGGAAAGTCTTGTTTCAGTCGCCGGAATAATTTCGGGGTTATCAGTATTGTACCGGGACCACTGGAAGGTGTCCGGGGGTCCACCGGGTGGGGCCACCTGCCCCGGTTGGCCTAGTGGGCTGAACAAGGGAGGGAACCAGCCCCTGGTGGGCTGGTGCGCCCCCCAAGGGGCCTTAGGAGGAAACCCTAGGGGGTGGGGGCGCCTCCCACCTCACTTGGGGGGCAAGTCCCCCCTTGGCCCCCGCCCCCTTGTAGATGGGATCTAGGGGGACGTCCCCCTCTCCCCTTCCCTTATAAATAGTGGGGGGTGGGATGGCTGCCATACCCTTCCCCTGGCGCAGCCCCTCCCCCTCTCCAACACCTCCTTCTCCTCCGTAGCGCTTGGCGAAGCCCTGCAGGAGAACCACGAGCTCCATCACCACCACGCCGTCGTGCTGCCGGAGCTCTCCCTCAACTTCTCCTCTCCCCTTGCTGGATCAAGAAGGAGGAGACGTCCCCAGGTTGTACGTGTGTTGAACGCGGAGGCACCGTCCGTTCGGCACTAGATCGGATCTTAATCGCCACGAGTACGATTCCATCATCCGCATTCCTTGTAACACTTCCGCTTAGCGCTCTTCAAGGGTATGAAGATGCACACCCTCTCTCTCGTTGCTAGTATCTCCTAGATTGATCTTGGTGACACGTAGGATTTTTTTGAATTATTACTATGTTCCCCAACGGTGGCATCATGAGCTAGGTCTATGCGTAGATTCTATGCACGAGTAGAACACAAAGTAGTTGTGGGGGATGATTTGTTCAATTTGCTTACCATTAATAGTCTTATCTTGATTCGGTGGCATTGTGGGATGAAGCGGCCTGGGCCGACCTTACATGTACGCTTACGTGAGACTGGTTCCACCGACTGACATGCACTTGATGCATAAGGTGGCTAGCGGGTGTCTGTCTCTCCCACTTTAGTCGGATCGGATATGATGAAAAGGGACCTTATGAAGGGTAAATAGCAATTGGCATATCACCATTGTGGCTTTTGCGTAGGTCAGAAACGTTCTTGCTAGAAACCCATAGCAGCCACGTAAAACATGCAAACAACAATTAGAGGACGTCTAACTTGTTTTTGCAAGGTATGCTATGTGATGTGATATGGCCAAAAGGATGTGATGAATGATATATGTGATGTATGAGACTGATCATATTCTGGTAATAGGAATCACGACTTGCATGTCGATGAGTATGACAACCGGCAGGAGCCATAGGAGTTGTCTTAATTTATTGTATGACCTACGTGTCAATGAAAATGCCATGTAATTACTTTACTTTATCGCTAACCGTTAGCCATAGTAGTAGAAGTAATAGTTGGTGAGACAACTTCATGAAGACACGATGATGGAGATCATGGTGTCATGCCGGTGACAATGGTGATCATGCCGCACCTCGAAGATGGAGATCAAAGGCGCAAGGTGATATTGGCCATATCATGTCACTTTATGATTTGCATGTTATGTTTGTCATGTTTACATCTTATTTGCTTAGAATGACGGTAGCATAAATAAGATGATCCCTCACTGAAATTTCAAGAAAAGTGTTCCCCCCTAACTGTGCACCGTTGCGAAGGTTCGTTGTTTCGAAGCACCATGTGATGATCGGGTGTGATAGATTCTAACATTCGCATACAACGGGTGTAAGCCAGATTTAGACATGCGAAAAACTTAGGTTGACTTAACGAGCCTAGCATGTACAGACATGGCCTCGGAACATGAGAGACCAAAAGGTCGAACATGAGTCGTATAGTAGATACGATCAACATGGAGATGTTCACCATTGATGACTAGTCCGTCTCACGTGATGATCGGACACGGCCTAGTCAATTCGGATCGTGTATCACTTGGATGACTAAAGTGATGTCTATTTGAGTGGGAGTTCATTAAATAATTTGATTAGATGAACTTAATTATCATGAACTTAGTCTAAAATGTCTTTACAATATGTCTTGTAGATCAAATGGCCCACGCTAATGTTGCCCTCAACTTCAACGCGTTCCTAGAGGAAACCAAGCTGAAATACGATGGCGGCAACTATACGGATTGGGTCCGTAACTTGAGGATCATCCTCATAGCTGCCAAGAAAGCATATGTCCTTGAAGCACCGCTAGGTGACGCACCCATTTTCCCAGCAACTCTAGACGTTATGAATGTCTGGCAGTCGCGTATTGATGATTACTCCCTGGTTCAGTGCGGCATGCTTTACAGCTTAGAACCGTGGCTCCAAAAGCGTTTTGAGCAGCACAGAGCATATGAGATGTTCCAAGAGCTGAAAATGGTTTTCCAAGCTCATGCCCGGGTCGAGAGATATGAAGTCTCCGACAAGTTCTACAGTTGTAAGATGGAGGAAAAGAGTTCTGTCAGCGAGCATATACTCAAAATGTCTGGGTTGCACAATCGCTTGTCTCAGATGGGAGTTAATCTTCCATATGACTTGGTCATTGACAGGATCCTCCAGTCGCTTCCACCTAGATACAAGAGCTTTGTGATGAACTACAATATGCAAGGGATGGAGAAGTCCATTCCTGAGTTATATTCAATGCTGAAATCAGCAGAGGTGGAAATCAAAAAGGAACATCAAGTTTTGATAAAACCACTAGTTTCAAGAAAGGCAAGGGTAAGAAGAATTTCAAGAAGGATGGCAAGGGAGTTGCCGCGCCCGGTAAATCAGTTGCCGGGAAGAAGCCAAAGAATGAACCCAAGCCCGAGACTCAGTGCTTTTATTGTGAAGGAAATGGTCACTAAAAGTGGAACTGCCCCAAGTACTTAGCGGATAAGAAGGCCCGCAACGCCAAAGATATATGTGATATACATGTTATTGATGTGTACCTTACCAACGCTCGTAGTAGCTCCTGGGTATTTGATACAGGTGCGGTTGCTTATATTTGTAACTCAAAATAGGAGCTGTGGAATAAGCGGAGACTGGCGAAGGACGAGGTGACGATGCGCGTCAGGAATGGTTCCAAGGTCGATGTGATCGCCGTCGGCACGCTACCTCTACATCTACCTACGGGATTAGTTTTAAACCTCAATAATTGTTATTTAATACTAGTTTTGAGCATGAACATTGTATCTGGATCTCGTTTAATGCGAGATGGCTACTCATTTAAATTCGATAATAATGGTTGTTCCATTTATATGAGAGATATGTTTTATGGTCATGCCCTGCTGGTCAACGGTTTATTTTTGTTTAATCTCGAACGTGATGTTACACATATTCATAGTGTGAATGCCAAAAGATGTGAGGTTGATAATGATAGTCCCACATATTTGTGGCACTGCCGCCTTGGTCTCATTGGTGTCAAACGCATGAAGAAACTCCATGCAGATGGACTTTTAGAGTCTCTTGATTATGAATCATTTGACACGTGCGAACCATGCCTCATGGGCAAAATGACCAAGACTCCGTTCTCCGGAACAATGGAGCGAGCAACCAACTTATTAGAAATCATACATACTGATGTGTGCGGTCCAATGAGCGTTGAGGATCGCGGTGGCTATCGTTATGTTCTCACCATCACTGATGACTTAAGTAGATATGGGTATGTCTACTTAATGAAACAGATGTCTCAGACCTTTGAAAAGTTCAAGGAATTTTAGAGTGAGGTAGAGAATCAACGTGACAGGAAAATAAAGTTCTTACGATCAGATCATGGAGGAGAATACTTGAGTCACGAGTTTGTCATGCATCTAAGGAAATGTGGAATTGTTTCACAACTCACGCCGCCTGGAACACCTCAGAGAAATGGTGTGTCCGAACGTCATAATCGCACTCTATTGGATATGGTGCGATCTATGATGTCTCTTACCGATCTACCACTATCATTTTGGGGTTATGCTTTAGAGACTGCCACATTCACTTTAAATAGGGCTCCATCGAAATCCATTGAGACGACACCGTATGAATTATGGTTTGGAAAGAAACATAAGCTGTCATTTCTGAAAGTTTGGGGATGCGATGCTTATGTCAAGAAACTTCAAGCTGAAAAGCTCGAACCCAAATCAGAAAAATGTGTATTCATAGGATACCCTAAGGAAACTATTGGGTATACCTTCTACCTCAGATCCGAAGGCAAGATCTTTGTTGCCAAGAATGGATCCTTTCTAGAGAAAGAGTTTCTCTTGAAAGAAGTAAGTGGGAGGAAAGTAGAACTTGATGAGCTACTGCCTCTTGAACTAGAGAGTAGCATAGCTCAGGAAGATGTTTCTGTGGTGCCTGCGCCGACTAGAGAGGAAGTTAATGATGCTGATCATGAAACTTCGGATCAAGCTACTGAACGTCGTAGGTCCACGAGGAAAGTTCTGCACCAGAGTGGTACGGCAACCCTATCCTGGAAATCATGTTGTTAGACAATGGTGAACGTTCGAACTATGAAGAAGCGATGGCGGGCCCGGATTCCAACAAATGGCTTGAAGCCATGAAATCCGAGATAGGATCCATGTATGAAAATGAAGTATGGACTTTGACAGACTTGCCCGATGATCGGCAAGCCATAGAGAATAAATGGATCTTTAAGAAGAAGACTGACGCAGATGGTAATGTGACCATCTATAAGGCTCGGCTTGTCGCTAAGGGTTATCGACAAGTTCAAGGGGTTGACTACGATGAGACCTTGTCACCCGTAGCGAAGCTGAAGTCCGTCCGAATCATGTTAGCAATTTCCGCATTTTGTGATTATGAGATATGGCAAATGGACGTCAAAACAACATTCCTTAATGGTTTCCTTAAGGAAGAATTGTATATGATGCAGCCGGAAGGTTTTGTCGATCCTAAGAATGCTTACAACGTATGCAAGCTCTAGTGCTCAATCTATGGGCTGGTGCAAGAATCTCGGAGTTGGAACATTCGTTTTGATGAGATGATCAAAGCGTTTGGGTTTACGCAGGCTTATGGAGAAGCCTGTGTTTACAAGAAAGTGAGTGGGAGCTCTGTAGCATTTATCATATTATATGTGGATGACATACTATTGATGGGAAATGATATAGAACTTTTGGAAAGCATAAAGGCCTACTTGAATAAGTGTTTTTCAATGAAGGACCTTGGAGAAGCTGCTTACATATTAGGCATCAAGATCTATAGAGATAGATCGAGACTCCGCATTGGTCTTTCACAAAGCACATACCTTGACAAGATATTGAAGAAGTTTAATATGGATTAGTCCAAGAAGGGGTTCTTGACTCTATTGCAAGGTGTGAAATTGAGCACGACTCAATGCCCGACCTCGGCAGAAGATAGAGAAAAGATGAGTGTCATCCCCTATACCTCAGCCATAGGGTCTATTATGTATGCCATGCTGTGTATCGGACTTGATGTGAACTTGTCGTAGTTTTGGTAGGAAGGTACGAAAGTAATCCCGGCATAGAACACTGGACAGTGGTCAAGAATATCCTAAAGTACCTAAAAAGGATTAAGGATATGTTTCTCATTTATGGAGGTGACGAAGAGCTCGTCATAAAGGGTAACGTCAATGCTAGCTTCGATATAGATCAGGATGACTCCAAGTCACAAACCGGATACGTGTACATTTTGAATGGTGGGGCAGTCAGCTGGTGCAGTTGCAAGCAAAGCGTCATGGCAGGATCTACATGTGAAGCAGAGTACATAGCAGCCTCGGAGGCAGCACAGGAAGCAGACTGGATGAAGGAGTTCATCACCGACCTAGGAGTTAGTCCCAATGCGTCGGGCCCGATGACTCTCTTTTGTGACAACACTGGAGCTATTGCCCTTGCCGAGGAGCCTAGGTTTCATAAGAAAACCTGACATATCAAGCGTCGCATCAACTCCATTCGTGAATACATTCAAGATGGAGACATAGATATTTGTAAAGTGCATACGGATCAGAATGTCGCAGATCCGTTGACTAAACCTCTTCCACAAGGCAAACATGGTCAACACCAGAACTCTATGGGTGTTCAATTCATCACAATGTAACTAGATTATTGACTCTAGTGCAAGTGGGAGACTATTGGAAATATGCCCTAGAGGCAATAATAAATTGGTTATTATTATATTTCCGTGTTCATGATAATTGTCTATTGTTCATGCTATAATTGTATTAACCGGAAACCGTAATACATGTGTGAATACATAGATCGTAATATGTCCCTAGTAAGCCTCTAGTTGACTAGCTCATTGATCAATAGATGGTCGTGGTTTCCTGACCATGGACATTGGATGTTGTTGATAACGGGATCACACCATTGGGAGAATGATGTGATGGACAAGACCCAATCCTAAGCGTAGCACAAGATCGTGTAGTTCGTTTGCTAAAGCTTTTCTAATGTCAAGTATCATTTCCTTAGACCATGAGATTGTGCAACTCCTGGATACCATAGGAATGCTTTGGGTGTGCCAAACGTCACACCGTAACTGGGTGGCTATAAAGGTGCATTACAGGTATCTCCGAAAGTATCTGTTGAGTTGGCACGAATCGAGACTGGGATTTGTCACTCCGTATGACGGAGATGTATCTCTGGGCCCACTCGGTAATGCATCATCATAACGAGCTCAATGTGACTAAGGAGTTGGTCACGGGATCATGCATTAAGGAATGAGTAAAGAGACTTGTCGGTAACGAGATTGAACGAGGTATGGGGATACCGACGACCGAATCTCGGGCAAGTAACATACCGATAGACAAAGGGAATTGCATACGGGATTGATTGAATCCTCGACATCGTGGTTCATCTGATGGGATCATCATGGAACATGTGGGAGCCAACATGGGTATCTAGATCCCGCTGTTGGATATTGGTCGGAGAGATGTCTCGGTCATGTCTGCATGGTTCCCGAACCCGTAGGGTCTACACCCTTAAGGTTCGGTGACGCTAGAGTTGTTATGGGAAATAGTATGTGGTTACCGAAGGTTGTTCGGAGTCCCGGATGTGATCCCGGACATCACAAGTAGTTTTGGAATGGTTCGGAGGTGAAGAATTATATATGGGAAGTCTTGTTTCAGTCGCCGGAGTAATTTCGGGGTTATCGATATTGTACCGGGACCACCGGAAGGTGTCTGGGGGTCCACCAGGTGGGGCCACCTTCCCCGGTGGGCCTAGTGGGCTAAGCAAGGGAGGGAACCAGCCCCTGGTGGGCTGGTGCGCCCCCAAGGGGCCCTAGGCGCCTAGGGTTAGCGCCTCCCACCTGGCTTGGGGGGCAAGTCCCCCCTTGGCCGTCTCACCCCCCCTTGTAGATGGGATCTAGGGGCCCGGCCCCCTCTCCCCCTCCCCCTATAAATAGTGGGGGTGGGAGGGCTGCCATACCCTTCCCCTGGCGCAGCCCCTCCCCCTCTCCAACACCTCCTCCTCCTCCATACCGCTTGGTGAAGCCCTGTCGGAGAACCACAAGCTCCATTAGCACTACGCTGTCATGCTGCCGGAGCTCTCCCTCAACTTCTCCTCTCCCCTTGCTGGATCAAGAAGGAGGAGATGTCCCCGGGCTGTATGTGTGTTGAACACGGATGCGCCGTCCGTTTGGCGCTAGATCGGATCTTCCGCGATTTGAATCGTCGCGAGTACGACTCCATCATCCGCGTTCCTTGTAACGCTTCCGCTTAGCGATCTTCAAGGCTATGAAGATGCACTCTCTCTCTCTCTCATTTCTAGTATCTCCTAGATTGATCTTTGTGACACATATGATTTTTTGAATTATTACTACGTTCCCCAACAGTATAATCAAACCAAGCATGCTTGACAACTTGGAAATATAGCAATTGTATTCGTTTCTCATGTATTTTGTAAAGATAAATTTGATTTATTTCTCACATGGAAGACAATACAAAATTATAGCCTGAAGAATTGAACATCACTTTTGCAGAATTGAACCAAACAGTTAACTAAAGATGACAACTAATTAACAAAAAATTTAATAAGTGAGCACCACACTGCACGACATATAGAACATATACACTAGAGCAACAGATTGCATGGTAAAATTAGATATCACAATTTACTAGAATTTATGAAGGAAATGCAGGAGAAGCACATGCAACGGGTAAACTGAGCATGCTTAACCGACGTAGCTAGCAAATGGCAAGGTGCTCCTCCAAGATCTGGGGGTCGACACGAATGGCAACCATCGCGACCTCATCCACGCGTGCGCTCGTGATTTGCTTCTCCACTGCCAAATGGTCCTTGAGATCCTGGCTATACTGCGCGTACCATGGCTTAGGGTGTCGCTTATTTGGTGGAGGGGTCAGTGATTTGGGTGGAAGGTGTCGCGCTGGCGGTCGGGGAATATGGGATGTCGAAGGAGGAGGAGGATAGGGGTCGGGTGTGGATTACCTGCCTGGATAGGCGAGGCTGAGCAGCGTGGAGGAGGGTCGCCGACGAGGAGGTGGCGCTGCAAGCAAGGAGTGAAGGTTTCAACTTGGAAAGGAAGGCGGAAACAGAGGAAATGTGGCTTTTGGTAAGGGGGAGGGGGCGGGGAGGTAGATATTTCTGCGGAAGCCGGAAATTTGGAATCGCTTCAGTGAAAAAACTGGCGCGCAAAGTGTCATCAGACATGGTCCCTTATTTAGAACTATGTACGATATGTGAACATCACAAACGATTCAGATAGCTTAACCCGTGTGTGATGAGTTCGAACGCCAAATTTTTTGGTTTGAATTTCCCTGGTTACAGTGGTCATCCACGTCATTGCATAATTTGAGTACACAAAGGAGACTACAGCACACCCACACTTCTTAATCAAGCAAGTTCAGCAATTAAACAGAGCTAGCTGACATAAACATTACTCTAACAAATTAAAGACTGACGCTCTTAATTAAACAAAACAAAGAGTACTACTATGGCTGGTACTCGCCGATCTCCAACGCCGCCTCCATGTTCAGCTCGCGCCCGACGATCTCTTGGGGAAGGGGCTCCATGACATCCATCGCACCATACTCAGCAAGCATCTCACCATCGGCGTCCGCCATCTCTTTGGAAAAGGCCGCCATGAGCTGGGCATGGGCGGCTGCGATCTGGGCTTGGACGGGCTCCGTTGTCGCAAGGTATGCGGCGGAGGAACGGACGGCTGCTCGAACACTCTCGGCGATTGCCAACTCTTCGGCCGTGGGTTGCCGACTGTTGTCGGAGAAGCTTCATTCGATTTGTGCGATGACCGCCACGAGCTGGGCATGGGCGGCCTCCATCAGGGCTAAGGCCGCCGCTGCAGAACGGACAGCTACTGTGCCGCTCACGCCAGTTGCTATCTCCGAGACAGATGTTGCCGCTGCCACCTGAGAAGCAACAACGGCCATTTGGGCTGCCATTGCCGCCCGGTCATAGATTGCGGCCGCACTCATGCACCTTGTTAGCACGCGCATGGCGGCTACGGCCGCGCTCTCGTTGGAGTGGACCACCGAAGTTTCCCTCATGACATGGGTCCACATGCCCATCTTTCATCGGCGACGATTAAACAGTGAAATGATATTTGGGGAGCGAGCTAGTGTGCTTGAGACGCCGGCTGTGGACTGTAGCGACGCACCTTCTCGCGTAAGCCATAGGCGTACTATACACCGACGGTGCTCCAGGATATTTTGTGATGTATCTCACACGGTTGGTGATAATAAACTGTGTGGGATCTACTTGATTTTTCATCCTGATTTGAATTACATAACGGGGTCACATCGGCAATGAACGGTGTTTGAATTGCTAGACCTTTTATGTGCAGTGAACATGCAACTATATGTGTGTCGTAAAAGAATTGGAATTATTCAGGGTTCGTTTGAACATTTTACACATTAAATTGGTTTTCTAGCCATTTCAGGTGCACAATTCAAAATTAAACTACGCGCACATGCTCCGGTGCACCAACATCGGTTGTAAAATCATATATGTGTCCATGGGTTTATGTTTATGTCCCATGCAAGAAATGGGGATGAAATTCAAACACCACGACACCGTGGCTCTCTGCAAATGTCGACGTACTTGCTTTTGTAATTGTAGTAATTCCAAAATTCGTCTGAAATTCATGAAACTTGGCATGCTATCATGGAGCGGCATCAATATGTCATGGTAAAATTTTTGTCTCATTTGGGGCAGGTTTGGGTATAAGCTTCTCATAAACCATAGCTTCTCACAACAAGTATGATGGTTTCGGTAGGGAACGTTTCACCTTTCTGGACGAAACGATATTCGTTGCCTCTTCTTGATTTCAAATTTTTGCCTACTGTCAGCATAGAACAACATGAGTGTTGTGTCAATTTTTGGGATTTTTCAGGGTTCGCTTGGACATTTTTATACATTAACTGAGTTTTCTATGCATTCATGTGCATAATTCGAATTTGAACTACATGCACATGCTCTAATGCATATAAATTTAGTTGAAAATTCAAATATGTGTCCTTGGTTGTATGCTTAGGTCTCATGCAAGAAATGGGAATGAGTGTCAAACACCCTGCCACCGTCACTCGGCCGCAAATATTGAGATACCTTGTTTTTAAATTCTAGTAAATCCAAAATTCATCTGAAATTCATGAAACTTGGCATGCTGTCATGGAGTGGCATCAACATGCCATTGTAAAATTTTTGTCCCATTTGGGGCAGGTTTGGGCATATGCTTCTCACAAACCAGAGTTTCTCACAACAAGCCTGACGGTTTTGGTAGGGAACGTTTCACCTTTGGGGACGAAGCGATATCCATTGCCTCTGATTGCTATCAAAAAATTTCTCATGTCAACGTAGAGCAACAGGAGTGTTGTGTCAATTTTTGGGATTTTTTGGGGTTCGTTTGGACTTTTTAATACATTAATTGAGGTTTCAATGCATTCATGTGCATAATTCAAATTTGAACTAAATGCACATGCCCTAATGCATATAAATTGGTTGAAAATTCAAATATGTGTCCTTGGTTGCATGCTTAGGTCCCATGCAAGAAATGGGAATGAATGTCAAACACCCTGCCACCGTCACTCGGCCGCAAACATTGAGAGACCTGGTTTTTTATTTCTAGTAAATCCAAAACTCATCTGAAATTCATGAAACTTGGCATGCTGTCATGGAGCGGCATACACATGTCGTGGCAATTTTTTTGTCCCATTTGGGGCAGGTTTGGGTATATGCTTCTCACAAACCAGAGCTTCTCACAACAAGCCTGATGGTTTTGGTAGGGAACGTTTCACCTCTGGGGACGAAACGATGCCCATTGCCTCTTATTGCTTTCAAAATTATTCTCGTGTCAATGTAGAGCAACATGAGTGTTGTGTCAATTGTTGTGATTTTTCTGGGTTCGTTTGGACATTTTTATGCATTAATTGAGTTTTCAACGCAGTCATGTGCATAATTCAAATTTGAACTACATGCCCTAATGCATATAAATTGGTTGAAAATTCAAATATGTGTCCTTGGTTGCATGCTTAGGTCCCATGCAAGAAATGGGAATGAATGTCAAACACCCTGCCACCGTCACTCGGCCGCAAACATTGAGATACCTTGTTTTTAAATTCTAGTAAATCCAAAACTCGACTGAAATTCATGAATCTTGGCATGCTATCATGGAGCGGCATCAACATGTCGTGGTAAATTTTTTGTACCATTTAAGGAAGGTTTGGGTATATGCTTCTCACAAACCAGAGCTTCTCAGGACAAGCATGATGGTTTCGGTAGGGAATGTCCCACCTTTGGGGACGAAATGATATCCATTGCCTCTTATTGCTTTCAAATTTTTCTCGTGTCAACATAGAACAACGGGAGTGTTGTGTCAATTGTTATGATTTTTCGGGGTTCCTTTGGACATTTTTATGCATTAACTGAGTTTTCAATGCATGTATATGCATAATTCAAATTTGAACTACGTGCACATGCTCCAGTGCATATAAATTGGTTGAAAAATCAAATATGTATCCTTGGGTGCATGCTTAGGTCCCATGCAAGAAATGGGAATGAATTTCAAACAATATTGCACCATTGATTGCCAGCAAAACATTGAGATACTTTGTTTTTAAATTCTAGTAAATCCAAAACTCGTCTGAAATTCATGAAACTTGGCATGCTATCATGGAATTTCACCCAACATGTTGTGGTATTTTTCGTGTCCATTTTGAGAGAAGGCGCACTCGAATAACAACCAACAAAGGCATTTTGAAAAAATAGCTACCACTTTAATATGTCAAATGTTTGTATAATTCAAACCGTGTGCGTTCTGTTATCCATTCACATGACGCCACGTGTCTTGCTTTTAATGGCTATAGGAGGTGACATGCGGACAGCTACTTGACCTTGACTGAACGGGAGGCATGCGAGCGCAGTCCGGTGTGCAGGCTGACCGGGAGGCATGCAAGTTGTCCTCCAATGCGCAGGCTCACCGGGAAGCATGCGAGCTATACACCACGCAGGCTCACTGGGAAGAGATCCCTTTGACTTCCATGGCCGCCCCTCCGCCCACCATGGCACCGGTCCTCGTGCGTTTGGCTGCACCCGTCGTGCCCGTGCCCGTGCGCGTGCCCCCCTCAGCGGCATGGGACGCCACCGTCGACCGCTAGCTCTCAGTGCCGCCAACTGCCATCCTCCCGTGCCCCGCCCGTCGATCGCACGATGACATGATGTTTGATTTACAAGTGAAGAACATTCTGTGCTGCATTGAAGACTTCAACAACGGCGTCCTGGAGGATGAGAAGGACAACGACGGCACGGCATGCCGCCTTCGCCGCCATCAGAAATAGTTTTTTTCTTGGGTTTAATACCGTATCTCGATCATATGAATATAAATTCGCAGTATGACTGAATGAAAGTTATGGTTTGAGCGAACTTGTGTTTTCTCTCTTAATGTATAGACTTATCATACGATTTTCTTTTGAAAAAAAGTCAATGGTTTTTAAAAATAAAACACTCATCGCAAACGTTTTAGTTAGAACACCCGTATGCAAACCGATAGCTTCCCGGGGAAGCCAAGGGAAAATGTGCCGAGCAGGATTTGTGCAGCACTTGATTGCAAATGTTTTAGGTAGAACACACGTATGCAAAGTGAGAGCAGGATTTGTGCATCTCTTCAACGCAAACGGTTCTTTTGGATGACCCGTGTGCAACCACTTACAAACAATTTGGGTATGTTGCCATTTGTCAAACTGGAAATATTGACATTTTTTGATCTTGTAACGTTGCCATTTGTCAACCTTGTGACACTGCGATTTGTCAAAATGAAGCTAAAAATCACTAGCAGTATCTAAGTTTTGCAACTAAAATTCAGTAATTAAGCATAGATTTCATTCATAGATTAAGCAGTCGTTCTTAATTTATACAAACAGTTCAACTCGACAGCTGAACCAACCAAACTTTTCCCCAGTTATTGCCAACCACGTACTGAAATAGCTAGTTCAACTATATATACTAGCTAATTTTAAGTATGTTGTACAGTTCCACCACATCTATAGTCAGATGAACTGAATAAAATAGCCCCTAAATACTACTACTACTATGGAGGGGCTTTGTACTACTTCCGGCTGCCTCTCCTCTGCCGAGTGTGCTCAGTAAGAGGCGAAGGAGGAGGAGCCTACCGACAAGCTGGGCAACCGCAATACGGTGCCTGCCGCTACTGCAGCTTCAGCGACGCTCACCTCGAACTCCCTCTACCGCTCCAGACGACCCTCTAGAAGCGGTGGTTCTCCTTGTAGATCTCCTGATTCCTCGCCTCTAAGGTGGTGTGTGCCACGGCCACGGTGGTGGTAAGGCTCATTGCATGCTCGACGAGGCGCTCCTCCTCCTCCCGCGGGAGCTCGGTGTAGCGCACAAGGTCGCTGACTAATGACCCACAAGTATAGGGGATATATCGTAGTCCTTTCGATAAGTAAGAGTGTTGAACCCAACGAGGAGCAGAAGGAAATGATAAGCAATTTTCAGCAAGGTATTCTCTGCATGCACTGGAATTATTGGTAACAGGTAGTTTCGTGATAAGTTATTTTGTAACGGGTAACAAATAATAAAAGTAAATAAGGTGCAACAAGATGGCCCAATCCTTTTTGTAGCAAAGGACAAGCCTGGACAAACTCTTATATAAGGGAAAACGCTCATGAGGACACATGGGAATGATCATCAAGCTAGTTTTCATCACGCTCATATGATTCGCGTTCGGTACTTTGATAGTTTGATATGTGGGTGGACCGGTGCTTGGGTACTGCGCTTCCTTGGAAAAGCATCCCACTTATGATTAACCCCTATTGCAAGCATCCGCAACTACAGAAGAAGTATTAAGGTAAACCTAACCATAGCATGAAACATATGGATCCAAATCAGCCCCTTACGAAGCAACTCATAAACTAGGGTTTAAGCTTCTGTCACTATAGCAACCCATCATCTACTTATTACTTCCCAATGCCTCCCCCTAGGCCCAAACAATGGTGAAGTGTCATGTAGTCGATGTTCACATGACACCACTAGAGGAGAGACAACATACATCTCATCAAAATATCGAACGAATACCAAATTCACATGACTACTTATAGCAAGACTTCTTCCATGTCCTCAGGAACAAACGTAACTACTCACAAATCATATTCATGTTCATAATCAGAGGGGTATTAATATGCATAAAGGATCTGAACACATGATCTTCCACCGAATAAACCAACTAGCATTAACTACAAGGAGTAATTAACACTACTAGCAACCCACAAGTACCAATCTGGGGCTTTTGGGACAAAGATTGGATACAAGAGATGAACTAAGGTTTGAGATGAGATGGTGCTGGTGAAGATGTTGATGGAGATTGACCCCCTCCTGATGAGAGGATCAATGGTGATGATTTCGCCCTCCCGGAGGGAAGTTTCCCAGGCAGAACAGGTCCGCCGGAGCCTTAGATTGGTTCCGCTAAGGTTCCGCCTCGTGGCGGCGGAGTTTCGTCCCGTGAGCTAGCTTATGATTTTTCTGGGACGAAAGACCTCATATAGCAGAAGATGGACACTGGAGGCCTGCCAGGGGGCCCAAAAGGCAGGGGGTGCACCCAGGGGGGTAGGGCGCGCCCCCACCCTCGTGGATGGTGGGTGGCCCCCCTCTAGTACTTCCTTCGCCCAATATTTTTTATATATTTGAAACGTGCTCCCGTGATGTTTCAGGACTTTTTGAGTTGTGCAAAATAGGTCTCTAATATTTTCTCATTTTCTAGCCCAGAATTCCAGCTGCCGGCATTCCGCCTCTTCATGTAAACCTTGTAAAATAAGAGAGAATAGGCATAAGTGTTGTGACATAATGTGTAATAACAACCCATAATGCAATAAATATCGATATAAAAGCATGATGCAAAATGGACGTATCAACTCCCCCAAGCTTAGATCTCGCTTGTCCTCAAGCGGAAGCCGATATCGAAAAATATGACCACATGTTTAGAGATAGAGGTGTCGATAAAAATAAAATACAGACATGAGAGCATCATGATCATTCTTAGAATAGCAACACACACAGAGACATATATATATATTGTCATATGATCTCTTATGCTAAAGTAACAATTCATTCACAGTTTCAAGTATGAATCATAAACTTCATTGAAAACTAACAAACTATAATCTCAGTCATTGAAGCAATTGCATTTTATCATAACATCAGAAAGAGTCAATATAAGAGCTTTTCAGCAAGTCCACATACTCAACTATCATTTAGTCTTTCACAATTGCTAACACTCACGCATATTTATGGGTATGAAGTTTTAATTGGACACAGAGAAAGATAGGGGCTTATAGTATTGCCTCCCAACCTTTTACCTCAAGGGTAATGTCAACAATAATAGTTCATGAAAATTCACATCCAATTAGCTATTAATATCAGGATCTTTCCAACACATTGTGCTTGCCAAAGGATAAAATGTAAAAAGGAAAGGTGAAGATCACCATGACTCTTGTATGAAGTATAAGACAAGAATAAAAGATAGGACCTTCGCGGAGGGAAGCAGAGGTTGTCATGTGCTTTTATGGTTGGATGCACGAAATCTTAATGCAAAAGAACGTCACTTTATATTGCCACTTGTGATATGGACCTTTATTATGTAGTTTGTCGCTTTTATTTCTTCCATATCACAAGATTGTATAAAGCTTATTTTATCCACACTAATAAATCATACATATTCATAGAGCATTTTTTATTGTTTGCAACAATGACAACTTACTTGAAGGATCTTACTCAATCCATAGGTAGATATGGTGGACTCTCATGGCAAAATTGGGTTTAAGGGTATTTGGAAGCACAAGTAGTATCTCTACTTGGTGCAAAGAATTTGGCCAGCATAAGAGGGAAAGGAAAGCTCAACACGTTGGATGATCCATGCCAATATAATTTGTTTCAGATGTTAGAAAACATAAACCATTACGTGGTCTTCCTTGTCCAACATCAACTCTTTAGCATGTCATATTTTAAAGGGTGCTCACAATCATAAAGATGTCCAAGATAGTATATTTATATGTGAAAACCTCTCTTTCTTTATTACTTCCTATTAATTGCAATGATGACCAAAAATATGCTTGTCAACTCTCAACAATTTTTATTCATCATACTCTTTATATGTGAAATCATTACTCCCCATAAGATCCATAAGATCTCTTCATTTATTTTTATTTTTTCTCTTTTATTTTTATTCCCTCAAGATCATAGCAAGATAATCAAGCCTTGACTCAACACTAATCTTTATTATATAGCTCAGACTCGATTACATAGAAGGATCATAAAGCAAAAACTCAAAGCTAGATCATACTAAAACTTTATTATACTAGATCAATATATTACCAAAAGGATCAAACTAAGAAAAAATGGTAAAGATAAAAGTATGATGGTGATACGATACCGGGGCACTCCCCCCAAGCTTGGAAGTTGCCAAGGGGAGTGCCCATACCCATGTGTTTATGTCTCTTTCTTCGGGGGTGGACGAGATGGTGATGATGATGACAATTGTGCCTTCAGCGTTTTCATGCTGTAATTGAGAAGAGCGATCTCTTCCTTTAAATCATCAACCTCTGATTCTAGCTTCAAGATCTTGTCACATAAATCTCCTTTGCTTTTCTGCCGAAAAAGAGAAGGAATAGGTCGGTTGTTAGACACTTTAGCCTTCTTGGGGAGACTAGACTTCTTGAACTTCACGTGCATATCCCCAGGCCGAGGTAGAGGGACATCCTCCTCCTCCGAACTTGAATTATTGATCATCCTCAAGTGAGCATCCTCCTCATCATCCGTAGTTCGACCACAAGGAGATAGACCCCAATCGGTCTTTGGGTCAGCAATGAGATGTGAGATATAGCTCTATCCGTCGGAGTCTTGAGAAGACATCTTGATCTAAATCTGTAGCAGAATAGCTCGAAACAAAAATAGAGGATCTTTGCGTGGTATGGTGGTCAAAACCCTCGAGCGATTATATAATGAATTTTTACCGACCAAAAGAAGTATCATGCAAGAAAACAGACTCTGGAGAGCACACGAGGTGCCCACGAGGCAGGGGGCGCGCCCAGGGGGAAGGGCGCACCCTCCACCCTCGTGGAAGCCTCGTGTCCTTCCCGGACTGATTCTTATTTTCCTATTTTCTTAAATATTGCAAAACGGAGAAAAATTGCTATTAGAACTGTTTTGGAGTTGGTTTGCTTACCGTACCACATACCTCTTCCTTTTTGGAGTCTGAAACGTTCTCAGCAAATTGGATTTGTTGAAATATTATTCTCTATACGATGGTATGTGGAACTTATTTTGCAGGGTCGTACACTATCCTTGTATTCAAATTCTCCCGTGGTGTATTCGGAGGAGGAACCCGCCTTGCAATGCCGAAGACAATACTGCGCGTCGGACTCATCGTCATTCAAAGCCTGGTTCAGGGGCTACTGAGGGAGTCCTGGATTAGGGGGTCTCCGGACAGCCGGACTATATCCATTGGCCGGACTGTTAGACTATGAAGATACAAGATTGAAGACTTCGTCTCGTGTCTGGATGGGACTCTACTTGGCATGGAAGGCAAGCTAGGCAATACGGATACGTGTATCTCCTCCTTTGTAACCGACCTTGTGTAACCCTAACCCTCTCTGGTGTCTATATAAACCAGAGGGTTTTAGTCCGTAGGACAACATACAATCATACCATAGGCTAGCTTCTAGGGTTTAGCCTCTCTGATCTCGTGGTAGATCTACTCTTGTACTACCCATATCATCAATATTAATCAAGCAGGATGTAGGGTTTTACCTCCATCAAGAGGGCCCGAACTTGGGTAAAACATTGTGTCCCCTGCCTCCTGTTACCATCCGCCTTAGACGCACAGTTCGGGACCCCCTACCCGAGATCCGCCGGTTTTGACATCGACATTGGTGCTTTCATTGAGAGTTCCTCTGTGTCGTCGCCGTTAGGCTTGATGTCTCCTACTATCATCGATAGCGATGTAGTCCAGGGTGAGACTTTTCTCCCCGGACAGATCTTCGTGTTCGGCGGCTTTGCACTGCGGGCCAATTCGCTTGGCCATATGGAGCAGATTGAAAGTTACGCCCCTGGCCACCAGGTCAGGTTTGGAAGCTTAAACTACACGGCCGATATCCGCGGAAACTTGATCTTCGACGGATTCGAGCCTCTGCCTTGTGCGTCACGCGGTCACGATGAGTACGATTTAGCTCTACCATCGGACAGTGTTAAGATCGCACCGGCAGCCGCTCCGACCCTCAATTTGGAGCCAGTTGCGCCCTCCGCGGGCGGGTGGATGGACCCCACCACGGAGGCCTTACCCTCAGCGGCGATCGAGCCGAACATCGACTTTACCTTGCACGAGAGCCGTGTTGTTAAACTGCCGGATACTTCTCCGGCCACGGACTTCGAACCGCCTGCGCCCCGTTCCGATTGAATCCAGTTGGGCGCCAATCATGGAGTTTACCTCCACGGATATCTTTCAGCACTCACCCTTCGGCGATATACTGAATTCATTAAAGTCTCTCTCCTTGTCAGGAGAATCCTGGCCGAACTATGCCCGACAGGATTGGGATGTGGATGACGAAGAAATTCGCCACCCACCCACCACCCACTTAATAGCCACTGTCGATGACTTAACCGACATGCTCGATTCTGACTCTGAAGACATCGACGGTATGGACGACGATGCAGGAGACGAACAGGAACCACTACCCACAGGGCACTGGACGCCCACTTCACCACATGATGTATACATGGTGGACACACCAAAAGAAAACGACTACGAGGAACAGAAGGACGCAACGAAGGGTTGTTCCCTCAAGAAGCAGTCAAAACGGCGGCGTAAGCGCCGCCCCAAATCCCGCCTCGGTAGAAACAACGATCATGCAGACCCAGCGTTAGAGCAGGGGGTACCGTTGCCGGACCACGACAACACGGAGAATCAAGCCGAACAACCCGACTCCATCAAAGATCATAGTCCAGATGACGTCACACCTGACAGACACCCGGAGCAACAGAATGCCTATCAAGGCTCGTTGCCACCGCAAGGAGTCTGAAAAAGCAGAAGCAAAGGCTCAAGGCTGCACAAGACACACTCCAAATCAGATGGAGCAAAGTACTCAACACAGCAGCGAAGTATGGCGGTAATCGCCCCACCAAGAGCTACCCGAAGCGGAAGTTGCTACCTGAATTCGATGAGGAGGCCTTAGATCCCCCACAACCAAAAATCAAAATAGCCATCTGGCCGGATAGGCGACCTCACGGCCAACATAGAGCGGCAAATAACGCCGCACATAAGCCAATACGCGATCCACGCGAGGACTCGCATCGAAAGGACGGCGCAACCAGATCCATCTATGGACCACGTAACCGCGCTCCAGCATACAATGCAACACAAAAAACATCCGAACAACGCGGTACACCCAGATACAGGGGTGCCGCACACCCCCTATGTTTCACCGATGAGGTGCTGGACCATGAATTTCCAGAGGGATTCAAACCCGTAAATATAGAGGCATACGACGGAACAACAGACCCTGGTGTCCGGATTGAGGACTATATCCTCCATATCCATATGGCTCAAGCAGATGATCTCCACGCCATTAAATATTTACCCCACAAACTCAAAGGGCCAGCTCGGCACTGGCTTAAGAGCCTCCCCGAAAGCTCCATTGGAAGCTGGGAAGAGCTCGAAGACGCTTTCCAGGCAAATTTTCAAGGGACTTATGTCCGACCTCCGGACGCGGACGATTTGAGTCACATAACTCAACAGCCCGAAGAGTTAGCCCGAAAGCTTTGGAACACGTTTCTTACTAAAAAGAACCAAATAGTCGACTATCCGGACGCCGAAGCCTTGGCAGCTTTTAAGCATAGCGTCCGTGACGAATGGCTTGCCAGACACCTCGGCGAAGAAAAGCCGAGAACAATGGCAGCATTAACAAGCCTCATGACCTGCTTTTGCGCGGGTGAGGATATCTAGCTAGCCAGATGCAGCATCAGCGACCCCATTACATCCGAAGTTAGAGATGGAAACGGGAAATCACGGCGCAACAACAATAACAAACGCCGGAATAAAGAAGACATCACGAAGAGCACGACAGTAAACGCCGGATTCAGAAGCTCTCGGCCAGGTCAGCAAAAGCCGCCCTCTAAAGGCGCCAGAGACGAACTGTCCAGCCTAAACAAAATTCTGGACCAAGTATGTCAGATCCATAGCACCCCTGGTAAACCCGCTAATCATACCCACAGAGAATGTTGGGTCTTCAAGTAGTCCGGCAAGCTCAACGCCGTACACAAGGGGGAGGATACACCAAGCGAAGACAAGGATGATCCTCTCAAGCAAGACACTGGTGAACAAAAGAAATTTCCACCAAAAGTCAAAACAGTAAACGTGTTACACATGATCAAGGGGAGAAACAAAGCGGCACTCCTAGAAAAATATGCCCAATGGCCTATCACCGCAGAGTCCTGCCATTGGTCGTCTCAACCGATCACTTTCGACCATCGTGATTACTCAGCAAGTATCCGGCATGCAGGATGGGCTGCCCTGGTATTAGACCCAATAATTGACGGATACCACTTCACACGAGTCCCGATGGACGGTGGCAGTAGTTTAAACCTGATATACTAGGATACAATCCGCGAAATGGGGATAGAACCAACGAAAATTTGCCATAGCAATACTACCTTTAAAGGAGTAACGCCAGGCCCAGGGGCTCATTGCACGGGCTCCCTGGTACTAAAGGTTATATTCAGCTTCCCCGATAACTTCCGTAGAAAACATTTAACCTTCCACATTGCTCCGTTCCAAAGTGGCTATCAAGCACTACTTGGACGCAAAGCTTTCGCTCGCTTTAATGCAATACCGCATCACGCTTCCCTCACTCTCAAGATGCCCGGTCCACGTGGCATCATTACAGTGGATGGAAATATTGAGCGATCTTTGCGCGCCGAAGAGAGCGCGACTACCTTGGCAGCCGCACACTAAAAAAGGCCTCACCAACTAAAGCATTTGGTAGTTCGTCAAGACCATGGACATGGTTAGACGATTCCGGCGCAGCTATATGTAATTCACACCGGATTGATGGCCACACCCCTATTACAAATACAAGGGGCTCAACACGCGCAGACAAGTGGCAATTTTTACTCATCTTGAATTATACATGGTTTCTTTAAAAGCTGCCTTTTTGCATGACAACTTTTTCACCCAAGTTCCTCTCTTTTATAGATGACCATCGTGCTACACCCGTCCAGGATATGGCACAACGGAGACACAGGCGCAGATGTGCAGCAGGGACCCGCTCCAAGGATTCTTTTTAGATTAAGACCCTGCGTAAACCTTTTTTACTGTCTCTTGTTGATACACATCCCTCGGATTCTCAGTACAATTGAGAAGGATGCTGACGTCTTGGCATGTGTCCATGCCAGAATAACGCACGTACCTGGACACAAGGGGCTTCTTACAAAGGGCACTATTTAGGCCCGGTTTATACCATAAGGACCGAATACCTTAGGGAGTGTTCGGCGTCGTGAGTTTGGCCTTATATGCATCAGCTCCGAATCATGTCTTTGGTCAAATGTTGGGTTTGCCCGGCTCCTGTGTTTTGGTGCCTTACGTTCCGTTCTATCGGCTAAGGCAGCACCAGGAGAACTACTGCGATTGTGCCCTGGTTCATCCGGACGAGCACCTCAGTAGAGAAAGCCGAAAACTGACTGTCATGTTATAGCACGAGACTGGTCAACCACTCGATGACCTTTCGGAATGTTAGAATTCCTCCGCTTAAACGAAGGGTCGTTTCCCGGTCGGGCATGTACGCACCCCGAGTTCGGGAGAGTGCGGAGCCACCAGGGGCTATATAGTAGCCCCACCGTCAAACTCCTATGGCTAAGTGAAAGTGTTAAAGCATCATAGTCCGGTTGCCTCGTTCGCTGTGCTATCACCTCCTTAATAGGACCAAGACGTTGGGTTAAGTGTGAACACGCCTTTTCGGTGAGCACCTCCGCATTATATGCGTTGGGGTTGAAGCCAATGACTACAATCTTTCAGGTTATATACATATATACATAAACGGCCTCACAGGAGGCATCATATTACTTTCTGGCAAAAGTATAAATACAGCCTTACTACATTTCATAAAAACATTGTGTTTACAATGGGAATACATGTCACTCAAACATAATATTCTTCGAGCACTGGGCCTCTATTAAATGAGCACCCTCAAGAACTTCTTCAAAATAGTGCTCGGTAGCCACTCGGCCTATGGCCGAACCCTGCGCCGCAACAGTGGTAGCATCCATCTCCGCCCAGTATGCTTGACACGGGAAAAGGCCATTCGCGAGCCTTCTATGCACGCCGACCTCTTCATAGCATTAATGCGAGGCACCGCACCAAGGAACTGCTACACTAAGCTGAATTAGCTGTTCGGCTTCGGCTTCTCCGGCCACAGATGATCTACGACGGACCTCATGGCAAGTCCGGACAATCTATTAAGTTCGTCCCATTTGGCTAGCTGATTAGTCAAGGGAAGAGGACACTCTGGAACGTTAAATTGCGACCAAAATAGCTTGTCCACTGCGCGATCTGTCTGCTCTCGGAAGTATTCGACCGCATCGACGACGCTCGCTGCCAAGTCCATATATGCGTCTGCCGAACTCCACAGCCGATCCAGAGGGGCATACCGCGGATCTCCGAACTTCCTCTATAGCAGAAAGGACTTCCCAGCCGCAATATCCCCAGCTTCATGCAACTCCTCCTCTTTCGCCCTCATAGCAGAGCGGGTGTCTTTGGTCGCCATCATGGCCTTTTCAAGGTCCGCTTCCTTCACTCGGTTCTCTTCTTCAAGGAACTGGCAACGGTCGGCAGTGTCTTTTAATTTTACGACCATCTTCTCTTTGCTTTCGCAATGCGTAGCCTTCTCAGCTCTTAACTCTTCGGCCGCCTTCAAAGCAACCGCATTACTAACTCTTGCTTATTCCTTGGCTTGGGCAAGTTCCGCCCGAAGGTTCTCCACGGTGGCAGCTCTGTCTATAGTCACAACATATTAAAGATACTGGCATCATGCTGCTCTTATTATGTGACATTCACCAGAAAACATTACTTACCCTGTGACTCGTCAAGCCTCTTGTTAACAAGCTTGATGTCGGCGTCTGCCGCATCTAGTTGCCGCTTTAGTTCGGCAAACTCATTAGTCCGGCTAGCCACCGGAGCTTCCACCACCTGCACATAAAGGCAGTCTGGTTAATACTTGGGACAATGATCCTCTGTTCGCCGCCGTTCTCGACGACAACCAGAGTCTCAGGGGCTACTATCTACACAGGGCACACCTAACATGTGCTGTACTATCAAAAAGTATATCATTTCATGTACCTCAAAGCCCGTCAATAGACTCATAAAGGCTTCATGTAATCTGCTTTCGGTGGACGAAATTCTTTCCATCACCGTACCCATCACTGTACGGTGTTCTTCTGAGATGGCCGCCTGCTCCAACAGCTCCCTCAGAACGTCTGACCGCATACCAGATGGTGCCAGACTCTTTTGTTTGCTCTCTTCGAGAGCCAGACGCTGGGGACTTCGGGTGACTATGGGATTATCTTCTAGCCTCACCGGATCCGGAGAGGCCCTCCGTGATGACACTTCAAGGTCGCCCACTTCTCGATCGGGGGAGTCCGGGGGAGGCGTTTCGCTCTCCATCATCTCCGGAAGAAGATCCCCCGAAGACGAGCTCAGCTGAGAAGGGCTAAGATCCGAACTGCAAGATATATGCTTCGGTTATTTTCCTCAGAGGAAAGGTAGTATATCTTCACTATTAAAGTATTTTTGATCACTTACGGCTCGTTAGAGGGATGATCCCCGCGCGGACTTTGTGCGGCAAGAGCACCCCCCGAGGCAGGACCCTCTGTTGGAGACTTCTTCTCCCGTTTGGAAGCCTCGGTTTCCGGATCCTCAGAGGCAGTCCTCTTCCTCCCCCGTAGCGAGAGAAGGTCAGAATCTTCTCCTTGGTTATCCTCCCCTATGGAGGCGCTCATTCCGTCGGTTGGAACTGGCAGCGATGGGGCCCCGCTTTCGCCCATATTATTCCCCCCTGTATCTTCCTTCGAGGGCTCCAGGCAAGGTGCAAGATCGAGCATCTTTTCCAGTACCGGATTTTCCAAACCCTCAGGGAGGGGGGCCGAACACCGAATCATCTTCGCCTTTGTTAGCCAGTCCTGGTCAAAGGGCGATTTCTCAGAAATGACGTCATGGTAAATAAAAGATGGTGTGTTCGGCTAGAGGATTACTTACTTGGTCGGCGGCGCGGTTGCTACTCAGGCCCACGTCCTCGGTAGTATCCGGACACTTTGCTTGAGGTCTGAAGAATAACTTGTACATCTCCTCGTGCGTCAGGCCGAGGAAACTTTGAATAGCGCGCGGTCCTTCTTGCTTGAATTCCCATAAGCGAAGGGGCCGGCATTTGCAAGGCTGGACTCGACGAACCAGCATGACTTGCATTACCATAACCAAATTAAAATCTCCCTCGAAGAGATCTTGAATACGGCTTTGCAGTATAGGCACGTCCTTGGCTGGACCCCAGCTTAGCCCTCTGCTAATCCATGACATCAGTTGTGGTGGGGGGCCCGAGCGGAAAGCAGGGGCGGCCACCCAGTTGGCACTTCTGGGGGCTGTGATGTAAAACCACTCCCGCTGCCATAATCCGGACACCTTTGGAAAGGAACCTTTTGGCCACGGAGCTCTTGCAATCTTACTTATTAATGCTCCTCCGCACGCCGTGTGCTGTCCCTCGATTGTCTTCGGCTTCACATCAAAGGTCTTGAGCCACAGGCCGAAGTGAGGGGTAATGCGGAGGAAGGCCTCACACATGACAATAAATGCCGAGATGTGGAGAAAGGAGTCCGGGGCTAGATCGTGGAAGTCTAGCCCGTAATAGAACATCAAACCCCTTACGAAGGGATCCAGAGCGAGGCCTAGACCTCGGAGGAAGTGGGAGATGAACACGACGTCTTTGTTGGGTTCAGGAGTAGGGACGACCTACCCTCAGGCAGGCAGCCGATGCGAAACCTCGGCGGTCAGGTATCTGGCCTCCCTCAACTTCTTGATATCTTCTTTCATAACGGAGGAGGGCATCCATCGGCCTTGAAGGCTGGATCCAGACATGATTGAAGATCTGGAGCACCTGACCTGGGCTTTGGGTGTTAGAACTCGAGGCGGGGGAAGGATTCGATTGAGCACGGGAGGGAAAAAAGTGAAAGCCTTGGCCCGTTATAAAGAGGGTGAATACCAAGCGTCCTCTCCGTGGCCGTTTGGGGCTTGCCTATAATCTAGGATTCCTAGAAGCGGTTGGGTTACCCACGCCCGTATTGATGAGAATCCCGTGCTAAGGGGACACGATCTTTGCTTTGACAAGACGTGTCAAAAAACTGCCTTGCGTTATGTGTGGGGCTAGTTAAAAGAAATGGTTCGAATAATCACCGGGCCGTGACATAATGTCGTATTGCCAAAACAAATCAGAAAATTGGATTTGTGGAAATATTATTCTCTATACGGTGGTATGTGGAACTTATTTTGCAGGGTCGGACACTATCCTTGTATTCAAATTCTTCCGTGGTGTATTCGGAGGAGGAACCCGCGTTGCAATGCCGAAGACAATACTGCGTGCCGGACTCATCGTCATTGAAAACCTGGTTCAGGGGCTACTGAGGGAGTCCTGGATTAGGGGGTCTCCGGACAGCCGGAGTATATCCATTGGCCGGACTGTTAGACTATGAAGATACAAGATTGAAGACTTCGTCTCGTGTCCGGATGGGACTCTACTTGGCGTGGAAGGCAAGCTAGGCAATACGGATACGTGTATCTCCTCCTTTGTAACCGACCTTGTGTAACCCTAACCCTCTCTGGTGTCTATATAAACCAGAGGGTTTTAGTCCGTAGGATAACATACAATCATACCATAGGCTAGCTTCTAGGGTTTAGCCTCTCTGATCTCGTGGTAGATCTACTCTTGTACTACCCATATCATCAATATTAATCAAGCAGGACGTAGGGTTTTACCTCCATCAAGAGGGCCCGAACCTGGGTAAAACAATGTGTCCCCTGCCTCCTGTTACCATCCGCCTTAGACGCACAGTTCGGGACCCCCTACCCGAGATCCGCCGGTTTTGACACCGACAACAGTCCTATATGCCCATAATGCATCGTCAAGTTTCTTGGACCAATTCTTTCCAGATCTATTAATATTCTTTCGCAAAATTAATTTAAGCTCTCTATTACTCAATTCTACTTGACCACTAGACTGTGGATGATATGGAGATGCAATTCTATGATTAGCATCATACTTAGCAAGCATTTTACAAAAGGCACCATGAATAAAATGTGAACCACCATCAGTCATTAAATATCTAGGGACTCCAAACCTCAGAAAAATAACTTCTTTAAGCATCTTAATAGAGGTGTTATGATCAGCACTACTAGTTGGAATAGCTTCGACCCACTTAGTAACATAATCAACAACAACTAAAATATGTGTATACCCATTAGAGGAAGGAAACGGTCCCATATAATCAAAGCCCCAAACATGAAAGGTTCAATAATAAGTGAATAATTCATAGGCATTTCTTGACATCTACTAATATTACCAATCCTTTGACATTCATCACAAGACAAGACAAACTTATGGGCATCCTTGAAGAGAGTAGGCCAATAAAAACCGGATTGCAGTACCTTATGTGCAGTTATATCTCCAGCATGGTGTCCTCCATAAGTCTCGAAGTGACACTTGCATATGATATGTTCCTGTTCATGCTCAGGTACACAACGTCTAATAACACCATCTACTCCTTCTTTATAAAGGTGTGGGTCATCCAAAAAGTAATGTCTTAAGTCATAGAAGAACTTTTTCTTTTGCTGGTATGTGAAACTAGGTGGTATAAATTTAGCAACAATATAATTTGCATAATCAGCATACCATGGAGCAGTACGAGAAGCATTTATGACAGCCAATTGTTCATCAGGAAAGCTATCATCAATAGGTAGTGGGTCATCAAGAACATTCTGTAACCTAGACAAGTTGTCTGCAACAGGGTTCTCAGCTCCCTTTCTATCAATAATATGCAAATCAAATTCTTGAAGCAAGAGAACGCATCTAATAAGTCTAGGTTTAGCATCTTTATTTTCCATAAGATATTTAATAGCAGCATGATCAGTGTGAAAAGTTACTTTAGAATCAACAATATAGGGTCTGAACTTATCACAAGCAAATACAACTGCTAAAAATTCCTTTTTGGTAGTAGCATAATTTCTCTGGGCACTGTCCAGAGTCTTACTAGCATATTGGATAACATTTAATTTCTTATCAACCCTATGTCCTAAAACAGCCCCTACAGCATAATCACTAGCATCACACATAATTTCAAAGGGTAAATTCCAATCAGGTGGCTGTACAATAGGTGCAGAAATCAAAGCTTTCTTAAGTATTTCAAATGCTTCTACACAATCATCATCAAAGACAAAAGGAATATCTTTTTGCAAGAGATTAGTCAGAGGCCTGGAGATTTTAGAGAAATCCTTAATGAACCTCCTATAAAATCCGACATGACCAAGGAAACTTCTTATACCTTTGATGTCTTTAGGACACGACATCTTTTCAATAGCATCATCTTTAGATTTATTAACTTCAATACCTCTTTCAGAAATTTTATGTCCCAAGGCAATAACTTCATTAACCATAAAGTGGCACTTCTCCCAATTCAAGACAAGATTAGTTTCCTCACATCTCTGCAAAACTCGATCAAGGTTGCTTAAGAAATCATCAAAAGAAGTTCCATATACGGAGAAATCATCCATGAAAACCTCAACAAACTTTTCACAAAAGTCAAAGAATATAGCAGTCATACATCTTTGAAAGGTAGCAGGTGCATTGCATAAACCAAAAGGCATACATCTATAAGCAAAGGTACCGATAGGGCAAGTAAAAGTTTTCTTTTCTTGATCCTACTTTGGCACAGGTATTTGAGAGAAACCAGAATAACCATCTAGAAAGCAAAAATGTGTATGTTTGGATAATCTTTCTATCATTTGATCAATAAAAGGTAACGGGTGATCCTTTTTAGTAGCTTTATTTAATTTGCGGAAATCAATTACCATTCTATAAAGTGTAACAATTCTTTGTGGAATCAATTCATCTTTATCATTAGGAACAACAGAAATACCTCCCTTCTTAAGGACACAATGGACATGACTTACCCACAGACTATCAACAACGGGATAAATTATACCTGCCTCCGGAAGCTTTATTATTTCTTTTCTTACCACTTTTTCATCTTAGGATTTAACCATTGTTGGTGATCAACAACCGGTTTAGTGTCTTCCTCCAATTTTATTTTGTGCTGGAATAGAGTGGGACTAATGCCCTTAAGATCATCAAGAGTATATCCAATAGCAGCACAGTGCTTCTTCAGAGTTTCCAATAATTTCTTTTCTTCATGCTTTGAAAGGTTAGCACTAATAATAACAAGATATATCTCTTTCTCATCAAGATAAGCATATATAAGAGTATCAGGTAAAGGTTTAAGCTCAAACACGGGATCACCCTTGGGTGGAGGAGGATCCCCAAGGATTTCAACAGGCAAGTTGTGTTTCAAAATAAGTCCCTATTTAAAGAATACTTCATCTATTTCCCTTCTTTCGTTCATAAACATATCATTTTCATGGTCTAGCAAATATTGTTCTAAAGGATCATTAGGAGGCACAGCAATAGAAGCAAGACCAATAATTTCATCTTTACTAGGCAATTCTTTATCATGAGGTTGTCTACGAAATTTAGCAAAGTTAAACTCATGAGACATATCCCCCAAACCAATAGTAACAACATCCTTTTTGCAGTCTATCTTAGCATTAACAGTATTCAAGAAGGGTCTACCAAATATAATGGGACAAAACTTATCTTGTGGGGAACCAAGTACAAGAAAATCAGCAGGATATTTAACTTTCCCACACAAGACTTCAACATCTCTAACAATCCCAACTGGTGAAATAGTGTCTCTATTGGCAAGTTTAATTGTAACATCAATCTCTTCTATCTCAGCAGGTGCAACATCATGCATAATTTATTTGTATAAGGTATGAGGTATTGCACTTGCACTAGCACCCATATCACATAAGCCATGATAGCAATGATCTCCTATTTTAACATAAATAACATGCATGCCTACAACAGGTCTATGCTTATTTTTAGTATCAAGTCTAGCAATTCTAGCAGCTTCATCACAGAAGTAAATAACATGCTCATCAATATTATTGGCCAAGAGATGTTTAACCATAGCAACACTAGGTTCAACTTTAATTTGCTCAGAGGGTAGGTGTTCTAGTATTAATCTTACAAACCACAGTTGAAGATTTAGCATGATCCTTTATTCTAACAGGGAAAGGTGGTTTCTCAATATAAGCAGTAGGAACAACAGAATCATTATAAGTGATAGTATTTTCTTCAACTTTAATAGGTGCAACTACTTTTACTTCAATGGAAGTATTATATTTAAACCACTTATCCTTAGGGAGATCAACATGAGTAGCAAAGGATTCATAGAAAGAAGCTACTATCTCAGAGTCAAGTCCATATTTAGTGCTAAATTCACGGAAAGCATCGGTATCCATAAAATATTTAACACAATCAAACTTAGGTATTATACCTGACTCCTTACCTTCTTCGAGATCCCAATCTTCAGAGTTGCGTTTAATTCTTTCCAATAAATCCCATTTGAATTCAATAGTCTTCATCATAAAAGAGCCAGTACAAGAAGTGTCGAGCATGGAGCGATTATCGAGAGAAAGCCAATCATAAATTTTTTGAATAATAATTTCTCTTGAGAGCTCATGATTGGGGCATGAATAAAACATTGACTTAAGCCTCCCCCAGGCCTGAGCGATGCTTTCTCCTTCATGAGGCCAAAAATTATATATATAATTGCGATCACGATGAACAAGATGCATAGGATAAAACTTCTGATGAAATTCCAATTTCAATCGGTTGTAGTTCCATGATCCCATATCATCACATAGCCTAAACCATGTCAATGCCTTTCCCTTCAAAGATAAAGGGAAGACCTTCTTCTTGATAACATCCTCGGTCATACCTGCAAGCTTAAATAATCCACAAACTTCATCCACATAGATTAGGTGCAAATCAGGATGCAATGTTCCATCTCCTGTAAAAGGATTAGCTAGCAGTTTCTCTCATACCCGAAGGAATTTCAAAGTAAACATTTTCAGTAGGTTCAGTAGGTTGAGGAGCAACTCTTTGCTCTACTGGTTAGGGTGAAGATACCCCGATCGAACAAGCCCCTCAAAGGATTACTTTCCATAGTAACAAGTGACAGTAAATTTCAGCACACTATATAAATTTTTCCTTACCAAATTCCACCTACCAAAGGCGCTTCACTCCCCGACAACGGTGCCAAAAAAGATCTTGATGACCCACAAGTATAGGGGATCTATTGTAGTCCTTTCAATAAGTAAGAGTGTCGAACCCAACGAGGAGCAGAAGGAAATGATAAGCAGTTTTCAACAAGGTATTCTCTACAAGCACAGAAATTATCGGTAACATGTAGTTTTGTGATAAGGTTTTGTAACGGGTAACAAATAGTAAAAGTAAATAAGATGCAGCAAGATGGCCCAATCCTTTTTTTAGCAAAGGACAAGCCTGGACAAACTCTTATATAAGGGAAAACTCTCCCGAGGACACATGGGAATTATCATCAAGCTAGTTTTCATCACGCTCATATGATTCGTGTTCGGTACTTTGATAATTTGATATGTGGGTGGACTGGTGCTTGGGTACTTCCCTTCCTTGGAAAAGCATCCCACTTGTGATTAACCCCTATTGCAAGCATCCGCAACTACAAAAGAAGTATTAAGGTAAACCTAACCATAGCATGAAACATATGGATCCAAATCAGCCCCTTACGAAGCAACTCATAAACTAGGGTTTAAGCTTCTATCACTCTAGCAACCCATCATCTACTTATTACTTCCCAATGCCTTCCCCTAGGCCCAAACAATGGTGAAGTGTCATGTAGTCAATGTTCACATGACACCACTAGAAGAGAGACAACATACATCTCATCGAAATATCGAACGAATACCAAATCCACATGACTACTTATAGCAAGACTTCACCCATGTCCTCAGGAACAAATGTAACTACTCACAAATCATATTCATGTTCATAATCAGAGGGGTATTAATATGCATAAAGGATCTGAACATATGATCTTCCACCGAATAAACCAACTACCATCAACTACAAGGAGTAATTAACACTACTAGCAACCCACAAGTACCAATCTGAGGATTTTGGGACAAAGATTAGATACAAGAGATGAACTAGGGTTTGAGATGAGATGGTGCTGGTGAAGATGTTGATGGAGATTGACCCCCTCCCAATGAGAGGATCGATGGTGATGACGATGGTGATGATTTCCCCCTCTCGGAGGGAAGTTTCCCTGGCAAAACAGCTCCGCTGGAGCCTTAGATTGGTTCCGCCAAGGTTCCGCCTCGTGGCGGCAGAGTTTTGTCCCGTGAGCTAGCTTATGATTATTTCCGGGATGAAAGACCTCATATAGCAGAAGATGGACACCGGAGGCCTGCCAGGGGGCCAGGGCACGCCCCCACCCTCGTGGATGGTGGGTGGCCCCCCTCTGGTACTTCCTTCGCCCAATATTTTTTATATATTCTGAAACGTGCTCCCGTGAAGTTTTAGGACTTTTGGAGTTGTGCAGAATAGGTCTCTAATATTTGCTCCTTTTCCAGCCCAGAATTCCAGCTGCTGACATTCCCCCTCTTCATGTAAACCTTCTAAAATAAGAGAGAATAGGCATAAGTATTGTGACATAATGTGTAATAACAGCCCATAATGCAATAAATATCGATATAAAAGCATGATGCAAAATGGATGTATCACTGACGCACGTGCGGGCATCCACCTCCGCCTCCCGCCTTCGGGCGGCGGTGGCGGAGCGGGTGATGACCCCGACGGTCGACAGTGGGCTGGCGGCCACAACCACCACCTCCCGCCTTCGGGCCACGATGGCCGGCAGTGGGGTGGCGGCCACGACAGCCACGTCCTGCCTTCGGGCCGAGGCGGCGGGAGCGGGCGATGGCCCTGGCTTTCGACAGTGGTGTGGCGGCAACGGCGGCCGGCAACAGATGCCGACGGGCAGCGGCGGCGGAGCGTGTGGTGGGTGTTCCGCGTAGACCCAACATGGACGCTGATACGTCCATTTTGCATCATGTTTTATTATTATTATTTATAATGTTTTTATCCATAATAATGCTTTTTGGAGTAATTCTAATGCCTTTTCTCTCACAATTTGCAAGGAACACACCAAGAGGGAGAATTCTGGCAGCTATAAATCTGGACCTGGAAAAGCTATGTCAGGCCACCTATTCTACACAACTCCAAACAAGCTGAAACTTCACGGGGATTTTTTATGGATTACTTAAGAATTATTGGACCAAAGAACTACCAGAGGGGGCCCACGAGGTGGGCACAACCAACCTAGGCGCGCTAGGGAGCCCATGCGCACCCTGGTGGGTTGTGCCCTCCTCGGGCCACCTCCAGTGCCCATCTTTTGGTATATAAGTCATTTTGACCTAGAAAAAAATCAGAGGAGGACTTTCGGGACAGAGCGCCGCCGTCTCGAGGCGGGACTTGGGTAGGAGCACTTTTGCCCTCCGGCGGAGCGATTCCCCCGGGGGAACTTCCCTCCCGGAGGGGGAAATCATCGTCATCATCATCACCAACAACTCTCCCATCTTGGGGAGGGTAATCTCCATCAACATCTTCAACAGCACCATCTCCTCTCAAACCCTAGTTCATCTCTTGTGTTCAATCTTGTTACTGGAACTATTGATTGGTGCTTGTGGGTTACTAGTAGTGTTGATTACATCTTGTAGTTGATTATTATATGGTTTATTTGGTGGAAGATTATATGTTCAGATCCAATATGATATTTAATACTTCTCTGATCATGAGCATGTTTATCATTTGTGAGTAGTTACCTTCACTACCGGAATCAGGATCTTTGCCGTCAGCCAGTTCTTTGTCGTCGGCTAGTTGACGACAAAGGAAGTCTTTGCCATCAGCATACAGAAAGCTGACGGCAAAGAAAGAGCAGATGGCAAAGAATTTTTTTGCCGTCAGCTAGCTCTTTGTCGTCTGCTAGTGGATGGCAAAGAGAGAGGGTGGCCCACTAGTGAGAACAAACTAACGACCACATTCTTTGCCGTCAGCTAGCAGACGGCAAAGCTTCTTTATCGTCTGCTAGCTGACGGCAAAGAGAATGGCGAACCTAACGGCCATTTCCTCCCGGCCCCACCCCACTAGATACGCTCTTTGCCGTCAGCTAGCAGACGACAAAGAAATTAAGCTAAACCAAAAATGGTCGTCCCCGCGCCCCACCCCTCTCTCCCCTCTCTCTCTCCCTCACCTCACCCGCGCCGTCCCCGTGCATGCCGTCCCTGTGCCCGCCGCACCCGCCGCCGACCCCCATCGCCCCTGCCGCCCCCGACCACCACCACCCACGCAGCCCCCAACCACCACCGCCACTGACACACTCGCCGCCCCAGCGCTCGTTGCCGCTCCGCCCCTGGCTCGACGCCCCTGGTGCCCCGACGCCCGTCGCTGCTCCGCCCCCGACGCCCCCTTTCACCCCGGCGCCCCGATGCCCCACCGCTCAGGCCGCCTGCCACCTGTCGCCGCTCCCCCCAGCCGCCTGGCGCCGCTCCGCCCCCTGCAGGTGAGGTTTCTTCCTTTCTTTTTTCTTTTTTTTTCTTGCTATTTTTAGGTTAATTACATAGGTTAATTAGTTAGTTAGTTATTTTTTAGGTTAATTACTTAGTCAGTTAGTTAGTTAATTAGTTAGTAGGTGGTGTTTTAACCTACTTTACATATTAAAAAAGGAGATTTCACAGTCGCTTATTGCTACTTGTTTGATAAAAAGCATAATCCTATTTTCCTAGAAAGCTTTGTCTGACGGCTCAACCATTTATTATGAAACCATTTAAATATTCTTATTTGAACTCAGGAATCTGTGTAACGTTTTTGGTTGATTTTTTCCTAATTGGAGGTTTTTGTCTATGGATCCCGGTGATGACTTGTGATGTTCACAAGTAGTGGCCTGATTCATACATTGATGAGATCTATATTATCACTCTAAGTGATCTGTCCAACAACATATCCAACTTTTTTATGTTTGTGTTTTTTGGTGATATTTTCTGTTATCTGGACACAAATGTTCATAAATTGTTTATTTGCTTCGATCTTTGTTGTTAATTTTTGGTTTAAAATCTTTCTCTATGAAGAGAGTACAAGCAGATCTTTGTTGTTATCTAGACACTTTTGCTTTGATCTTTAGACTAGGTTAGTTTGTAGGTTAGTTAGGTTAATTAGTTTGTAGGTTAGTTAGGTTATTTCTGTTAACCAGTTCTAGTTTTAGTTTTACTAATTACTACTCCTAGAAAACAACCATGTAAATGATTAGGATTAGGAGTCATATGCATCCCTTTTCTTTTGTTTCTTGAAAACCAGAAAAGAAAAAGGAAAGGCAGGTTTATTCAACATTTGTCAATTAGTTGGCTAATGGTTTCTAGAATTATTTGTCAATTAGTTGGCTAAAGGCATAATTTTGCATAAAGGGTTTTTGATTGATTTGACCAATATTTTGAACATGACTGTGTGTGTTGAAACTCTTATATATGGACAATATATGTCCAATGAGCTTCCCTAAATTTTCTCAAATATTCTTGAAACACTAAAATAATTTTAACCTATTAAAGACCATTTCCGCCCTTAAGAAAAAACCTTTAATTAGTTAGTTATTTTTAGGTTAATTACTTACTTAGTTAGTTAGTTAGTTAATTTTTTAGGTGTTGTTTTCACCCACCAATTTTTTATTATGTTTATGTTGTACTAATTTCATTTACTCTTTGTCATTGTAGGTGTTGACAGATGGTGGGCGCGGGTGGAGAGCGCTCCAAGCCTCCTTCCTTGGCACGTGCTGGGAGGGGTGGCTATATTGCACCCCAGCAGCTTCGGAGAGCGCTCGTAGACAGCATGACGACACCGGCGGGTGCTTCTTCTTTGGCCGGGAGAGATCGGGGGAAGACGAAGATGGGTGGAGCTAGAGGTGGATGTGGCGACGGGAGAGGTAGGAAGCCTGTTGTGCCTTCCTCGCCACCACCCCCAGTTGTTTCTCTGGACCACTGGAGTGCTCCGTCTCAGGTGGACCCATCAGACTTGGATCCATCTTGGACTCCGGTCCACGAGCCTCAGGCCGACGAGCCTCGGGCCCCAGAGTCTTTGTCGCAGGAGACTCGGGCCCCAGAGTCCTCGTCCACGAGACTCCGGTCCCGGAGTCTTCATCCCACGTGACTCCGGAGACTAGTGGTCATGCTGATGGCGAGGAGACCTGGTCTGACGATAGTTTTAGCGAGGGCGAGCTGGTTGAGCAGGGCAAGAAGTTCTACCAGCGTGGTGGTACGAAGCTCCCGGCCATGCCGGCAACCCGTGATCAGAGGTCATTGATTGAGCCTAACGGGGAGAAGTAAGTGCATTTACTCTGTTTTAACCTTTGTCCTTCATGTTCCTTCAAATTAATATCTAATGTGTTGGCCTTGTCATACTGCAGGGGTTGGATATACGCCGATGGTGTCCGCAGGCCCAACCAGGTCCTTGGTGTGCTTTGTCGGCACCACTTCCCGGGGTGGGTCACGTTGCCCGGTGAGGGTCTGGTTCCACAGCTAGCACTGAGCTGGGAGTTGTACGTGGCTGCCCGGGCCCCGCTGGAGGAGAGGGTCGACGATGTCTTGTGCGAGAGGGTGGCTGACATTGTGAGGCGGCGGTTTTGGGTAATTTCTCCTTTACAAAATTAAAAATCAACATTACCTAGTGATTTTACTAATCAATGTTGTCTTCTTTGATTGCAGATCTTCTACAGGTGTTCTGAGGAACACGAGGCGGAGGCGGCTAGGGTTCTCGAAACCGAGTGCAAGCGCCTACTTCAGAACTTACAGCACGAGGCTAGGGTGCAGGCTGTTCGAGACTACTACACCTCGACTAGCATTAGGAGGGCCAAGACCAAGTGCCGCGGCAAGTATCTGAGTAAGGAGAAGTACATGAAGGTAATTACCTATTCTTAAGGCGTCGTACTTAGTTTCCTTGATTTCATTCGTAGGTGTAGTGCTGAAATTTCTCTTTGCCAAACTTAGGTGCCCCGCGATGGTGTGCGGATAGGATGGACTATTGGGAGGCGTTGGTGGATGCGTGGTGCTCTCCCCAATGGCTAGCCCAACACAACAAGTCCAGGGATAAGCATGCCCAAATGCGAGGTGTGCCACACCATCAAGGGAGCTCCAACCTATTTGAGTATGGGTATCACTTGGTATGTGGTTTGAGCCCTTAAAGATTCATGCAATGCCATTCTCCATGCTATCTTGAGCCCTTAACTAATATGTTGTTCCTCTCTTTTAGGCGAAACACAACAAGAAGGACATGCCACCGCTGTACGACCTCTATGCCATGGCCCATACTGCCCCGTTCAAGAAGGCCAAGGCATTCTCTGAGGATGACCTCGATCATCTAGAGAGCTTCACCAACATCTCCTCCCACAACAAGCTCGTGGGGTACAGAGACTTTGGGAAGGCAACGAAAGGGGATGACTTCAACCCAAGCTAGAGTCCTTTTGATCCAGAGCTCGTGATGCTATCTGGTGACGAGAGGAAACATGGCTCGATAGACATTGGGGATGGACTGATGCGTACTACTAGAAGTCTCCCAGAGATCAAGAAGTGCCATGCGAGGTCTCTTCCTGAGATACCACCTCTACCATGGCTAGTGGAGCTCGCCATCGAGGCTAGGGCCCAGGAGCTTCTGGCGGAGGCAAACAGGCAAGCTAAGCAGAGGGAGATCGAGCTGGAGGAGAGGGCGGCTAGTATGTTGGAGGCGGAGAGGAACCGGAACGACACATCTCATCGGGCCCTATACGAGCTCCTCGTGGTAAGTTTCTCCTGCATATTAGCCAAATCATGCACATAATGTTTGTTTCATTGTTAAGTAATATGAATGACTCATGAAAACAAAATGTGCAGTCTGTGTGCGAGAAAAATGGCCAGAGCCCTCCGCTGATGCCCCAGATTGCTATAGCGGACATGGTGAGTTTCATTTGAATGGTCATTAGTTACTAGTATTCACATTTCAGTTGCATCATGCTAACGAGACATTGCAAATGATCTTTGGTGCAGCATGCCTCCCGGCAAGCATCGACCGATCCTTCTCCGTCTCGCACTGGCGCAAACCCGACCCCGACCAATCCTTCTCCGTCTAGCACTGGCGCAAACCCAACCGGTCCTTCACCTCCGTGATGCCGATAAGTTTTCTCTAGTGTTGTGCTTACCAAATGCATAAAGACCTAGACTTAGCTCCTAAATGATCTATACTTAGCTTTGTTTCCTCCGAAATGACCTAAGTTAGCTCTAATATGCTAGTTATCTCTAATATGCTTACTTACCTAGGTTTGCTTAATAATGACATACACTTAGCTTACATATGTAAAAAATGGCATAATTAGCTTACTTAGGTTTAAAAAAATGGCATAGTTAGCTTATTTTCCTTGAAAATGACATAATAAGCCTAATTAGCTCCAAAATGATCGATTTTACCTAAGTTAGCTTGAAAATGACCTGAGTTAGCTCTAAAATGCTAAATTAGCTCTAATATGCTTAGTTAGTTGGGTTAGCTCAATAAAGACCTATAATTAGCTTACTTATGTCAAAATTGGCATAATATGCTTAGTTAATTCAAAAATGGCATAATAAGCTAGGTTAGCTCCAAAATGATCAAGTTTACCTAGGTTAGCTTCAATATGATCCATTTTACCTAGGTTAGCTCCAAAATAACCTACTTACCTACCTTAGCTCTAAAATGACCTACACACTTAGCATTTTTACCTAGCTAGCTTAGCTAAAAAATGCCATTTTTTCCTACCTTATTTAGAAGAAGAAGATAAAGAAGAGGAGAGGAGACTAAGAAAGAGTAGATAAATTCTATTTCTTCTTCTTCTTATTCTTCTTCTTTTTCTTCTTTTTCTAGATAGCCTTCTTCTTCTAACTTTCTTCTTTCCCAATTTGCATATTTTCTTTAGATGAGGAGCTTGCTTTCATGAAGTTTACTCTTTTTGTTTTGATTTTGTACGATGAACTTTGTTGGAGGAAACTTCTTATTGGATATGTAGTGTTGGAAACTTGTTGGACATGTGTTGTTGCAAACTTGTTGGATATGTTGTCGGATGTGTTGGAAACTGATACGTCTCCAACATATCTATACTTTTTGATTGTTCCATGTTGTTTTATTATCAATCTTGGATGTTTTATAATCATTTTATAGTCATTTTATACCATTTTTTGGTACTAACCTATTGACATAGTGCCCGGTGCCAGTTCCTGTTATTTCCATGTTTTTTACATCGTAGGAAATCAATATCAAACGGAGTCCAAATGGCATGAAACTTTACGATAATTTTTTATGGGCCAAAAGGAAGCAGATGGGCCCTGGTTGCACCTGGGGGGAGTCGCGCCAGGAGGCCCTGGCGCGCCCTGGTGGGTTCTTCCCACCTCGGGTACCCCCCGGACTGCCTCTTTGCTCTATAAATACCCCAAAAATCCCAGAACCCCAGGTGAGTCAATGAAATATTCATCCAGCTGCCGCATAGTCCAAAATCACCAGATCCAATCTAGACACCATCACGGAGGGGTTCACCACTTCTACTGGTGACTCTCCGACGATGCGTGAGTAGTTCTTTGTAGACCTTCGGGTCCGTAGTTAGTAGCTAGATGGCTTCATCTCTCTCTCTCTCTCTTGATCCTCAATACAATGGTCTCTTGGAGATCCATATGATGTAAGTCTTTTGCGTTGTGTTTGTTGGGATCGATGAACTTCGACTTTATGATCAGATCTATGTTTTTATATCCATGAAAGTATTTGAGTTTCTTTGACCTCTTTTGTGCGTGATCTCTTATAGCCTCGTATTTATTCTCCGATATTTGGGTTTTGTCTGGCCAACTCGATCTATTTATCTTGCAATGGGAAGAGGTGCCCAGTAGTGGGTTCGATCTTACGGTGCTTGATCCCAGTGACAGAAAAGGAACCGACATGTATGTATCGTTGCTACTAAGGATAAAAATACGAGATCTGTATCTACTACCATATAGATAAATGGATATTGTCTACATCACGTCATCGTTCTTATTGCATTACTCCGTTTTCCATGATTTTAATACACTAGATGCATGATGGATAGCGGTCGATGTGTGGAGTAATAGTAGTAGATGCAGGCAGGAGTTGCTCTACTAATATTGGACGTGATGCCTATGTAATGATCATTGCCTGGATATCGTCATAATTATTTGAAGTTCTATCAATTTCCTAACAGTAATTTATTTACCCACCGTTTGCTATTTTTCTTGAGAGAAGCCACTAGTGAAACCTACAGCCCCCGGGTCTTATTTCTCATATATTTGCCTTTATGGTCTACTTTTTCCTTGCTTTTATTTTTAGATCTATTAAACCAAAAATACAAAAATACTTTGCTTCCCTTTATTTTATTTGCGATCTATTTATCCAATCAACAACCTTTTTACCGTCACGCACCAATTTCTAGCGCCGTTACCCGAAAGGGATTGATAACCCCTTTAACACATCGGGTTGCGAGGTGTTGTTATTTGTGTGCAGGGGCTGTTTACGTTGTGTTGATTGGTTCTCCTACTGGTTCGATAAACTTGCTTTCATAACTGAGGGAAATACCTACCACCATTGTGCTGCATCATCCCTCCCTCTCCGGGGAAACACCGACGTAGTTCCAGCTGCCATCAGAAACTTGTTGGATATGCTTGTCTATATATATCTTGTCGGATGTGTTGGAAACTTGTTGGATATGCTTGTCTATATATATCTTCAAATGTTTATATATATATATATGTATGAAATTGAATGAATTTAAGAAAAAACAGGGGCTATACTGGCTCTTTGCCGTCTACTGGCAGACGACAAAGAGCTTTGCCATCAGCCAGCAGATGGCAAACCTACCATGTGGCAGCTACCTGTGCAATCTGGGACACTGGTTGGCCTATTTGGTTACTTTACCGTCTGCTGGTAGACGGCACGGACTGTTGCACCTTTGTCGTCTGCCAGCGGACGGCATATCATGCCATGTGGCAGCACTTGGGGGCTGTCCTATTTGGTTACTTTGTCGTCCGCTGGTAGACAACAAAGGTGCAAAGGTCTTTGCCATCTGCTAGCCGATGGCAAAGCACTCCGTTAACCCCCTAACAGACCTAACCTACCACGTGTGTCGTCCAGGCTATTTACCATCAGCTGGCAGACGACAAAGACCGTTTCATCTTTGTCGTCCGCTAGCAGACGACAAAGAGCCCTTTGCCGTAGCCTATTCAGTCGGACCTGTTGCCGTCTGCTGGTGGAGGGCAAAGGCCTTTGCTGTCCGCTAGGAATGCCTTTGCCGTCAGCCATGGATGATGGCAAAGTGCCTGCTTCTTGTAGTGCTTTGTTCTTGAGGTCACGGGAGAAGTCATGTTGGAAGTAATCATGTGAATTTGATATGTGTTCGATATTTTGATAGTATGTATGTTGTGATTCCCTTAGTGGTGTCATGTGAACGTCGACTACATGACACTTTGCCATATTTGGGCCTAAGGGAATGCATTGTGCAGTAGCAAATACATGGTGGGTTGCGAGAGTGACAGAAACTTAAACCCCCAGTTTATGCGTTATTCCGTAAGGGACCGATTGGATCCAAAAGATTAATGCTATGGCTAGAATTTATTCTTAATACTTTTCTCATAGGTCGAATGCTTGCGGGAGGGTTAATAATAAGTAGGAGGTTTGTTCAAGTAAGAACAACAACTAAGCACCGGTCCACCCACATATCAAATTATCAAAGTAGCGAACATGAATTAAACCAACATGATGAAAGTGACTAGATGAAATTCCCATGTACCCTCAAGAACGCTTTGCTTATTATAAGAGACTGTTTTGGCCAGTCCTTTGCCTCAAAAGGATTGGCTACCTTGCTGCACTTTTGTTACTACTATCGTTAGTTGCCCGTTACGAAGTATCTTTCTATCAAACTACTCTGTTACTTACAATTTCAGCACTTGCAGACATTACCTTACTGAAAACTACTTGTCATTTCCTTTTGCTCCTCGTTGGGTTTGACACTCTTAGTTATCGAAAAGAGCTACAATTGATACCCTATACTTGTGGGTCATCAAGGCTATTTTTTGGTGCCGTTGCCGGGGAGTGAAGCACCTTTGGTAAGTGGAATTTGGTAAGGAAACATTTATATAGTGTGCTGAAATTTATTGTCACTTGTTACTATGGAAAACAATCCTTTGAGGGGTTTGTTCTGGGTATCTTCACCTCATCCGGAACCACAATTAGTTACCCCTCAACCTACCGCACCAACTGAAAATATTGAATATGAAATTCCTTCGGGTATGATAGAACAACTGCTAGCTAATCCTTATGCAGGAGATGGAACCGAACATCCCGTCATGCACTTGATATATGTAGAACAAATTTGTTGATTGTTCAAGCTTGCAGGTTTACCCGGAGATAAACTTATGAAGAAGGTTTTCCCTTTATCTTTGAAGGGAAAAGCATTGACATGGAATATGCTATGTGATGATATTGGATCATGGAATTGGAATCATTTGAAATTGGAGTTACATCAAAAAAATTATCCTATGCATCTAGTTCATCGTGATCGGAATTATATATATAATTTTTGGCCTCGTGAAGGAGAAAGTATTGCTCTATCTTGGGGGAGGCTTAAGTCAATGTTATATTCATGCCCCAATCATGAGCTCTCCAGAGAAATTATTATTCAGAATTTTTATGCTCGGCTTTCTCGTAATGATCAAACCATGCTTGATAGTTCTTGTGTTGGTTCCTTTATGAAAAAGACTATTGAATTCCGGTGGGATATTTTGGAAATAATAAACACAATTCTAAAGATTGGGAACTCGACAAAGGTAAAGAGTCATGTATTAAAATTGAGTATGATTGTGTTAAATCTTTTATGGATACCGATGCTTTTCAAAAGTTTAGCACTAAGTATGGACTTGACTCTGAGATAGTAGCCTCCTTTTGTGAATCATTTGCTACTCATGTTGAACTCCCTAAAGAGAAGTGGTTTAAATATCATCCACCTATTAAAGAAGAAACTAAAGAACCGGTACCAGTTAAAGAAGAAACTATACTTTATAATGTTGATCCAGTTGTTCCTACTACTTATATTGAGAAACCACCTTTCCCTGTTAGGATAAAGGAACATGCTAAAGTTTCAACTGTGGTAAACAAAAGTTATATTAGAACACCTAAACCAGATGAACAAATTAAAGTAGAACCTAATATTGCTATGGTTAAAGATCTCTTAGAAGAAGATATGGATGGGCATGTTATTTACTTCTGTGAAGAAGCTGCTAGAATTGCCAAACCTGATAAAAAGGACAAACATAGACCTGTTGTTGGCATGCCTGTCATCTCAATTAAAATAGGAGATCACTGTTATCATGGTTTATGTGACATAGGTGCTAGTGTGAGTGCTATTCCTTACACTTTATATCTAGAAATTATGAATGACATAGCACCCGCAGAGATAGAAGAAATAGATGTTACTATTAAACTTGCTAATGGAGACACTATATCACCAATTGGGATTGTTAAAGATGTTGAAGTCTGGTGTGGGAAAATAAAATACCCTGCTGATTTTCTTGTTCTTGGTTCCCCATAAGATGACTTTTGTCCCATTATATTTGGTAGACCTTTCTTGAACACCATTAATGCTAAGATAGATTGTGAGAAACAAACTGTCGTGTTAGTTTTGGTAATGATTCTCATGATTTTAATTTTTCCAAGTTTAGTAGAAATATTCATGAAAAAGAATTGCCTAGTAAGGATGAATTAATTGGTCTTGCTTCTATTGATGTACCACCTACTGATCCTTTAGAACAATATTTGATAGACCATGAAAATGATTTTCATATGCATGAAAGAAATGAAATAGATAAAATTTTCTTTGAACAACGTCCTCTGCTTAAACACAATTTGCCTATTGAAACTCTAGGAGGTCCTCCTCCACCTAAAGGTGATCCTGTGTTTGAATTAAAACAATTGCCAAACAGTTTGAAATATGCTTATCTTGATGAGAAGAAGATATGTCCTGTTATTATTAGTGCTAACCTTTCAGAACATGAAGAAGAAAGATTATTGAAAGTTTTGAGGAAGCACTGAGCTGCTATTGGATATACTCTTGATGATTTAAAGGGCGTTAGTCCCACTCTATGTCAACACAAAATTAATATGGAACCTGATGCTAAACCCGATGTTGATCACCAACGTCGGTTAAATGCGAAGATGAAAGAAGTGGTAAGAACGGAAATGTTAAAACTTCTGGAAGCAGGTATAATCTATCCCATAGCTGATAGTAGATGGGTAAGTCCTGGTCATTGTGTTCCTAAGAAAGGAGGTATAACTGTTGTTCCTAATGGTAAGAATGAACTTATTCCACAAAGAATTGTTACAGGCTATAGAATGTAATTGATTTTTGAAAATTAAAAAAAGCAACTAGAAAATATCATTACCCTTTTCCTTTTATTGATAAAATGCTTGAAAGATTATCTAAGCACACACACTTTTTCTTCCTTGATGGATATTCTGGCTTTTCACAAATACCTGTTTCTCAACCTGATCAAGAAAAGACCACTTTTACTTGTCCTTTTGGAACCTATGCTTATAGACGCATGCCTTTTGGTTTATGTAATGCACCTGCTACTTTTCAAAGATGTATGACTGCTATATTCTCTAATTTTGTGAAAAGATTGTTGAGGTTTTTATGGATGACTTTTTCCTTTATGGGAAGTCTTTTGATGATTATTTGAGCAATCTTGATCGAGTTTTGCAGAGATGTGAACAAACAAATCTTGTCTTGAATTGGGAGAAGTGCCACTTTATGGTTAATGAAGGCATTGTCTTGGGTCATAAAATTTCTGAAAGAGGTATTGAAGTGGATCAAGCTAAGGTTGATGCAAATGAGAAAATGCCATGTCCTAAAGATATAAAAGGTATTCGTAGTTTCTTAGGTCATGCTGGTTTCTGTAGGAGATTTATCAAAGACTTTTCAAAAAAATTCTAGGACTCTTACTAGTCTCTTGCAAAAGGATATTCCTTTTGTTTTTGATGATGATTGTTTAGAAGCCTTTGAAACACTTAAGGAAACTTTAATTTCTGCACCTATTGTTCAACCACCTGATTGGAACTTGCCTTTTGAAATTATGTGTGATGCTAGTGATTATGCTATTGGTGCTGTTCTAGTACAAAGAGTTGATAAGAAACTTGATGTTATTCATTATGATAGTAAAACTCTAGACAGTGCTCAAAGAAATTATGGTACTACTGAAAAATAATTCTTAGCAGTGGTGTTTGCCTGTGATAAATTTAAATCTTATATTGTTGATTCCAAAGTAACTATTCACATAGACCATGCTTCTATTGAATATCTTATGGAAAATAAAGATGCTAAACCTAGACTTATTCGATGGGTTATCTTGTTACAAGAATTTGATTTACATATCATTGAGAGAAAAGGAGCTGAGAACCCAGTAGCTGATAATTTATCTAGGCTTGAAAATGTGCTGCCTATTGATGATAATTTTCCTGATGAGCAGTTAGCTACAATAAATGTTTCTCAGAGTACTCCTTGGTATGCTGATTATGCTAATTATATTGTTGCTAAATATTTACCACCTAGCTTTCCATACCAATAAAAGAAAAAAATCTTCTTAGATTTAAGACATTACTTTTGGGATGACCCACATCTTTATAAAGAAGGAGTAGATGGTATTATTAGACGTTGTGTACCTAAGCATGAACAGGGACAAATCCTACGGAAATGTCACTCCGAGGCTTATGGAGGGAATCATGCTGGAGATAGAACTGCGCATAAGGTATTGCAATCTGGATTTTATTGGCCTACTCTCTTCAAGGATGTCCGTAAGTTCGTCTTATCTTGTGATGAATGCCAAAGAATAGGTAATATCGGTACGCGTTAAGAAATGCCTGTGAATTATTCACCTGCTGTTGAACCATTTGATGTTTGGTGATTTGATTACATGGGACCTTTTCCTTCCTCTAATGGGTATACACATATTTTGGTTGCTGTTGATTATGTTACTAAATGGGTAGAAGCTATTCCAACTAGTAGTGCTGATCACAACACCTCTATTAAAATGCTTAAAGAAGTTATTTTCCCAAGGTTTGGAGTCCCTAGATATTTAATGACTGATGGTGGTTCACACTTTATTCATGGTGCTTCCCGTAAAATGCTTGCCAAGTATGATGTTAACCATAGAATTGCATCACCATATCATCCTCATTCTAGTGGTCAAGTTGAACTTAGCAATAGAGAAATAAAATTAGTTTTGCAAAAGACTGTCAATAGGTCCAGGAAGAATTGGTCTAAGAAATTAGATGACGCACTTTGGGCTTATAGAACAGCATATAAAAATCCTATGGGTATGTCTCCTTATAAAATGGTTTATGGAAAAGCTTGTCATTTGCCTCTTGAGTTAGAACATAAAGCATATTGGGCCATCAAGGAGCTCAACTATGATTTCAAACTTGCTAGTGAAAAGAGGTTATTTGATATTAGCTCACTAGATGAATGGAGAACCCAAGCTTATGAAAATGCAAAATTATTTAAAGAGAAAGTAAAAAGTTGCATGACAAAAGAATTTAAAATGGGAAGGCCCATATGTACAATTTAAAATGGGAAGGCCCATAAAGTACTTCTTTTGTACAATTCTCGTTTCAGATTTTGTAGGAAAACTCCTCTCAAAATGGGAAGGCCCATATGTCATCGAGGAGGTTTACCGGTCTGGAGCCATCAAAATAAATAATTCCCAAGGTTGTCAATGGGCAACGAATAAAGCATTATATCTCAGGTACGCCTATTAATGTTGGAAGTAATATTATCCAAACTATAACACTGGAATAACACATAAAAGAGTCCTTCCCGAACACTCCAGAATCGTGAAAATAAGGAGGTATGTGATACGGTAAGTAAAAGGACTCCGAAAAATCCGCAAAAATATTTTTATCAATTTTGGAATATTTATGAATTTTGGGAATAAAGAAACTTCTAGGAAGCGTCCCCTAGTGGGCACAAGACACCAGGGTGCGCGAGGCTTGCCTGGCGCGCCCAGGTGGGTTGTGCCCACCTGGGACACCTTCTGTACACCGTTTTTCTACCGTATACTTGTCCTCCAAGATAAAAAATCTATATATACTTCCCGAACCTGTTGATCACCGTATCATGGAGAAATCCTCTGTTCTCTTTTCTTGTTGTTTTCTGCGTAGATCTGAAAATATGTCTTCCCAAAACTCTAAGGGTGAGAGCTATGTTGCTGATTTCATCGCAAACCCCAAGTCCTATGGGGATGAGGGGAATTATAGCAGGACCTCCGAGGAAGAAGAAGATGAATCGGTTCCTCCCCGGTTCAAAAACGAGAACATGGAGGAGTTATGCAAAAAGATAATAAAACTCGAGATGGATAGTGACGAGTTGAGGATAGATAATTTTATTCTCTGTCAGAAACTTGAGGAAGCAAAGGGGAAACCCTCCACTTTCTTACCACCACCTCTGCCATGGAAATCCGAGGACAAGATTTCTTCTTCTTCACCAACATCACCTTCTTGACCACCAAAAGAGAACTGAGTATCGGGTATGGGCACTCCCCTTGGCTTCTGCCAAGCTTGGGGGAGGTGCCCCGGTATCGTATCATCCCACTATCCTTTTGCTTTTACTGATTTTAGTTCGATCCTTTCACTTTAGATGAATAAAAGTTTAGTTCGATCCTTTCTTGTTTGAGAGTTTGCTTAGTGATCTATCCTTGTAATCGTGTGCAAGTTATATAATAAAGTTTAGTTTGAGTTTTTGCTTTCTTTAGATTCATGTTGCAACTCAAAGAAAAGAAATAAAAAGGAGACAAATAAAATAAAGGAAATAAATAAAGAAAAGATTATATACAAATCCTATGGTAGGTGATGGCACCACATAAGGAAAAGTATAAGTAGAAAATTTTATTAGAGATTAACAAACATAGCATTAGTCAATGATGCAACTCATGAAAGAATTAATAAGGGAAGAGAAGATTCACATATAAATATACTATCCTAGAAATCTTTGGTGATTGTGAGCCCTCACCAAAATATTATATGCCAAAATTGTTGACGTTCGACAAGGAAGACAACTTAACGATTTATGTTTGTTCAAATTCACATACACGTCATATTGTCATAGATCCTTTAACATGTGGTGCTTGCCCCCTATCTTTTGGTGAGGAAAGATCTAGGCACATATGTATATTTGACTATGGGTGGCATGAGTTATTATTGTTGACATCACCCTTGAGGAGAGTATGTTGGGAGGAAAAACCATAAGCCCCTATATTTCCATGTGGCTGGTTGAAATGTTTTGCTCATGTGTACGCGGTGAGTGTTAGCGATCATACAAGACTATATGATGTTTGAGTATGTGGACTTGCCTAAAGGCTCCGACACGTGACCCTTCCTGAAAAGATGATGAATTGTAATTGCAAAGTTGACTAAGAACATAGTTTGTTGGTTTCTAAGAGTTTTTTCTTTATACTTTGATTGTGTGATGAACTATTACTTATTCATGAGAAGTATATGATAAAAGTCCTATGTTCAATTTTGGTGATGTTATAATAATCAGCATGATGCTTTTATGTCCGTATTTTGTTTTTATCGACACCTCTCTCTCTAAGCATGTGGACATGTTTTTCGATTTTGGTTTTCGCTTAAGGACAAGCGAGGTCTAAGCTTGGGGGAGTTGATACGTCCATTTTGCATCATGTTTTATTACTGCTATTTATAATGTTTTTATCCATAATAATGCTTTTTGTAGTAATTCTAATGACTTTTCTCTCACAATATGCAAGGAACACACCAAGAGGGAGAATTATGGCAGCTAGAAATCTGGACCTGGAAAAGCTACGTTAGGCCACCTATTCTGCACAACTCCAAACAAGCTGAAACTTCACGGGGATTTTTTATGGATTATTTAAGAATTATTGGAACAAATAAATACCAGAGTGGGCCCACAAGGTGGGCACAATCCACCTGGGCGCGCCCTGGTGGGTTGTGCCCTCCTTGGCCCACCTCCGGTGCCCATCTTTTATTATATAAGTCATTTTGACCTAGAAAAAAATCAGAGGAGGACTTTTGGGACGGAGCGCCGCCATCTCAAGGCGGAACTTGGGCAGGAGCACTTTTGCCCTCCGGCGGAGCGATTCCGCCGAGGGAACTTCCCTCCCGGAGGGGGAAATCATCGTCATCATCATCACCAACAACTCTCCCATCTTGGGGAGGGCAGTCTCCATCAACATCTTCAACAACATCATCTCCTTTCAAACCCTAGTTCATCTCTTGTGTTCATTCTTGTTACTGGAACTATAGATTGGTGCTTGTGGCTTACTAGTAGTGTTGATTACATCTTGTAGTTGATTACTATATGGTTTATTTGGTGGAAGATTATATGTTTAGATCCAATATGATATTTAATACTCCTCTGATCATGAGCATGTTTATCATTTGTGAGTAGTTACCTTTGTTCTTGAGGTCACGGGAGAAATCATGTTGCATGTAATCATGTGAATTTGATATGTGTTCGATATTTTGATAGTATGTATGTTGTGATTCCCTTAGTGGTGTCATGTGAACGTCGACTACATGACACTTCACCATATTTGGGCCTAAGGGAATGCATTGTGGAGTAGCGATTGGATGGTGGGTTGCGAGAATGACAGAAACTTAAACCCCAGTTTATGCGCTATTCCGTAAGGGACCGATTGGACCCAAAAGTTTAATGCTATGGTTAGAATTTATTCTTAATACTTTTCTCGTAGTTGTGGATGCTTGCGGGAGGGTTAATCATAAGTAGGAGGTTTGTTCAAGTAAGAACAACACCTAAGCACCGGTCCACCCACATATCAAATTATCAAAGTAGCAAACACGAATTAAACCAACATGATGAAAGTGACTAGATGAAATTCCCGTGTACCCTCAAGAACGCTTTGCTTATTATAAGAGACTATTTTGGCCTGTCCTTTGCCTCAAAAGGATTGGGCTACCTTGCTGCACTTTTGTTACTACTATCGTTACTTTCCCGTTACCAATTATCTTGCTATCAAACTACTCTGGTACTTACAATTTGAGCACTTGCAGAAATTACCTTACTGACAACTACTTGTCATTTCCTTCTGCTCCTCGTTGGGTTCGACACTCTTACTTATCGAAAAGAGCTACCATTGATCCCCTATACTAGTGGGTCATTAGACGCCGCGCACACTACACTACGCCGGGGACCGCGTAGCCGCCGCGGTGTAGCCTTCTAGCTGGAGTTGTCCTCTGATGACGATGGAGTGGCTGAGCGACGATGATGGACCTGTGCCATTGTCGATTGTGGGAGAAGCAGACGAGATAAGCTACATGGAGGGAGGGGAAAATGCGACGCAGGACTCGCCGGCCGTGAGGGTTTATATAGCAGGCCGGTAAGCATTAGGATTTTGGGGGATTTCACCGAGTCGGGCGGGAAGCTTGCGTGGGAACGGGCTCACCGATGTTTCATTAGCGCCACCGTTTGGCCAAAAGAACCCCCCGCGCGCTGCGCAAGCTTGCGCTATAAGCCGTCTGCGGCAGGGGGTGACAAGATGTGCGAGAGGAGGACGAAAGGCCACGTACACATACAGTTAATACAAAAGAATGTTTGTGGTTTATTTACCTACTATACCCCATCCTGGTTTATAAGTAGGATTTAACTAATAAAATATGAATGCATGTCGCCAAAGATTATATAGTTGGACTCGTATTTGAACATAGTTTCCAATTATATAATTTTTATAACATGCATTAACATTTTGTTGGTTAAATTTAAGGGCAAAGTATGGCAAAGAATATAAAGGGGACTATAGACCAAGACGGAGGTAGGAGCACACGACCGCTCTCTACACAGCGAGGCAACTGTCGGCCGGCTTGTAGGCGACCATTTCATGCGTGTTCAACAGCTCTATGCATGTGGTTGCTTGTGGTTGAGGCGTCCGTGGTGCGCTCTGCTCGCGTCCCTCCGGGTGCTCTGCCCTCATCCCTCCACGCGTGCTGCCAGTGTTTGGGGCCGCAACACGATCACACACATTCGTGTGCATGCGGTTACGCCGGACGCAGCACGACAATGCAGTTACCTGCTGCAAAAATTGCCGTGAGGACGTGCCAAGAATCCATGCTGCCCGGCCCCCTTTTATTCCTGCGGCCATTTACCTTCATCTCTCGTCTCACACGACATAATAAGCACACCCACGAGGACACATACAGAGATGACATCCAGTTGTTCCAATGACGCTCCCAGCGGCTGAGGACGACAACGACGGGCATTTCACCACGCAACACGTCATGGACATCCACGTGAGGGGGGAGGCTCTCTCGGTGGTGCACATGAACGATCTGGTCTTGGTGGAGAGCTCCATCCAAACTATGAAGCAGTTCCTTGCCGAGGACTAGTACCAAGTGGTTGGCTTCGACCTTGAGTACACCATGGGTCGTGTTGGGCACGATCAGAAGGTTGCCGTCGCCCAGTTGTGTGTGCAACATGAAGTCCTCGTCTACCACTACCACCTGGCCACAAGGCCTTGCGAGCGTTTCTCTAGGTTTATCAACAGCTCCGACTACAGTTTCGCTACAGTGGACACCACCAACGATCTAAAAGCACTCAAGGTTTCGGACTTGAAATGCCCCAATCTTGTCAACATCCAGCACCACTACAAGGTCTGGGGGAGCGACAAGAACAAACTGAACTCCCTAGTTGACCTCGCCTCGGCCATCAACGACCCCTACTACACAAAGATGAAGGAAGAGAGCAAGAAGAACAAGAACGTTTGACATAGTGTTTGGCATGAGAGACTGGATGAAGAACACATCAAGTACATGGCCAAGGACGTGTACACAAGCTTCGAGATGTACAGGTGGATTGTTGACATGAGGAACAGTCTTCTTCCCGCCCTAGACAATGGATCGAGCCACATAGCAGTGGCGGGAGCGTCACAAGAAGTAGATGACTAGACGATCATTTCTCCTACTTTAGAATGCATGCAATTGTTTATTGAGGTGTGTGCTAATGATCTATATAGTCACTTATATAATTCTTCTATAGACAGGTGATATGTCTCCAACGTATCTATAATTTTTTATTGCTCCATGCTATTATATTATCTATTTTGGATGTTTAATGGGCTTTAATATGATCTTTTATATTATTTTTGGGACTAACCTATTAACCGAAGGCCCAGTGCCAGTTTCTATTTTTTTTGCCTATTTTAGAGTTTCGCAGAAAAGGAATACCAAACGGAATGAAACCTTCGCGATGATTTTTCTTGGACCGAAAGCAAACCAGAAGACTTGGAGTTGAAGTCTGGAACTCCGCGAGGCGGCCACGGGGCAGGAGGGCGCGCCCCCCACCCTCGTGGGCCCCACGTAGCTCCATCGACGTACTTCTTTCGCCTATATATACTCTTATACCCGAGATCGATCACAGAGAGCCACGAAACCACTTTTCCACTGCCGCAACCTTCTGTACCCGTGAGATCCCAACTTGAGGCCTTTTACGGCGATCTGCCGGAGGGGGAATCAATCACAGAGGGCTTCTACATCAACACCATAGCCTCTCCGATGAAGCGTGAGTAGTTTACCACAGACCTTCGGGTCCATAGTTATTAGCTAGATGGCTTCTTCTCTCTCTGTGATTCTCAATACAAAGTTCTCCTTGATGTTCTTGGAGATTGTCGGTGTCAAAACCGGCGGATCTCGGGTAGGGGGTCCCGAATTGTGCGTCTAAGGTGGATGATAACATGAGGTAGGGGACACGATGTTTTACCCAGGTTTGGGCCCTCTTGATGGAGGTAAAACCCTACGTCTTGCATGATTAATATCGATGATATGGGTAGTACAAGAGTAGATCTACCAGGAGATCAGAGAGGCTAAACCCTAGAAGCTAGCCTATGGTACGATTGTATGTTGTCCTACGGACTAAAACCCTCCGGTTTATATAGACACCGGAGAGGGTTAGAGTTACACAAGGTCGGTTAAAAGGAGGAGATACACATATCCGTATTGCCTAGCTTGCCTTCCACGCCAAGTAGAGTCCCATCCGGACACGAGACGAAGTCTTCAATCTTGTATCTTCATAGTCTAACAGTCCGACCGAAAGATATAGTCCTGCTGTCCGGAGACCCCCTAATCCAGGACTCCCTCAGTAGCCCCTGAACCAGGCTTTCAATGATGATGAGTCCGGCGCGCAGTATTGTCTTCGGCATTGCAAGGCGGGTTCCTCCTCCGAATACACCACGGAAGAATTTGAATACAAGGATAGTGTCCGACCCTACAAAATAAGTTCCACATACCACCATAGAGAGAATAATATTACCACAAATCTAATCTGCTGACACGTTTTGGCAGCATGACATCATGCCACGGCCCAGTAATTATTTGAACCGTTTTCCTTTAACCAGCCCCGCACATAACGCGAGGCAGTTTTTGACACGTCTTGTCAAAGCAGAGATTGTGTCCCCTTATCACGGGATTCTCATCAATACGGGTGTGGGTAACCCAACCGCGTCTAGGACTCCTATATTATAGGCAAGTCCCAAACGGCCACGGAGAGGACGCTTGATATTCACCCTCTTTATAAAGGGACAAGGCTTTTACTTTTTTCCCTCCCGTGCTCAATCGAATCCTTCCCCCGCCTCGAGTTCTAACACCCAAAGCCCAGGTCAGGTGCTCCGGATCTTCAATCATGTCCGGATCCAGCCTTCAAGGCCGATGGATGCCCTCCTCCATTACGGAAGAGGATATCAAGAAGTTGAGGGAGGCCAGATACCTGACCGCCGAGGTTTCGCATCGGCTGCCTGCCCGAGGGCAGGTCGTCCCTACTCCTAAACCCAACGAAGACATCGTGTTCATCTCCCACTTCCTCCGAGGTATAGGCCTCGCTCTGGATCCATTCGTAAGGGGTCTGATGTTCTATTATGGGCTAGACTTCCATGATCTAGCCTCGGACTCCTTTCTCCACATCTCAGCATTTATTGTTGTGTGTGAGGCCTTCCTCCGCATTACCCCTCACTTCGGCCTGTGGCTCAAGACCTTTGACGTGAAGCCGAAGACGGTCGAAGGGTAGCATGTATCGTGTGGAGGCGCATTAATAAGAAAGATCGCTGGAGCTCCATGGCCAAAGGGTTCCTTTCCAGAGGTGTCAGGATTATGGCAACAGGAGTGGTTTTACATCACGGCTCCCAGAAGTGCCAAGTGGGCGGCTGCCCCTGTTTTCCGCTCGGGCCCTCCACCACAACTGATGTCATGGATTAGCAGATGGCTAAGCTGGGGTCCAGCCAAGGACGTTCCTGTACTACAGAGCCGCATTCAAGATCTCTTCAAAGGAGATTTCAGTCTGGTCATGGTGGTGCAAGTTATGCTGGTTCGATGAATCCAGCCATGCAAACGGCGACCCCTCCGCATGTGGGAGTTCAACCCAGAAGGACCGCGCTCTATTCAGAATTTCCTCGGCCTGACGCACGAGGAGATGTATAAATCATTCTTTGGACCCCAAATAGAGTGTCCGGATACTACCGAGGATGGGGGCCTGAGCAGCAACCGCACCGCCGAACAGGTAAATAATCCTCTAGCCCAACACGCTGTCTTTTATTTATCATGACGTCATTCTGAGAAATTGCTCTTTGACCAGGACTGGCTAACAAAGGCGAAGATGATTCGGTGTTCGGTCCCCCTTCCCGAGGGTTTGGAAAATCCGGTACTGGAAAAGATGCTCAAGCTGGCACCTTGCCCGGAGCCCTCAAAGGAAGATAAAGGGGGGAATAACGAGGGCGAGAGCGGGCCCCCATCGCTACCAATTCCAACCGAGGGAATGAGCGCCTCCGTGAAGGAGGATAACCAAGGGGAAGAATCCGACCTTCTCTCGCTTCGGGGAAGGAAGAGGACTGCCTCTGAAGATCCGGAAACTAATGTTTCCAAACGGGAGAAGAAATCTCCACCAGAGGGTCCTGCCTTGGAGGGTGCTCCTGACGCACAAAGTCCCCGCGGGGGTCAGCCCTCCAACGAGCTGTAAGTAATCAAAAAGTACTTTAATAGTGAAGATATACTACCGTACCTCTGAGGAAAATAACCGAAGCCTTTATCTTGCATTTTGGACCTTAGCCCCTCTCAGCAAAGCTCGTCTTCGGGGGATCTTCTTCCGGAGATGATGGAGAGCGAAACGCCTCCCCCGGACTCCCCCGCTCAAGAAGTGGGTGACCTTGAAGTGTCGTCACGAAGGACCTCTCCGGATCCGATGAGGCCAGAAGATAATCCTATAGTCACCCGAAGTCCCCAGCGTCCGGCTCTCGAAGAGAGTAAACAAAAGAGTCCGGCACCATCTGGTATGCGGTCGGACATACTGAGGGAGCTGTTGGAGGGAGCGGCCATCTCAGAAGAACACCGCACGTCGATGGGTACGGTGATGGAAAGAATTTCGTCCGCCGAAAGCGGATTACATGAAGCCTTTATGAGTCTACTGACGGGCTTGGAGGTACGTGAAATGATATACTTTTTGATAGTACCGCACATGTTTAGGTGTGCCCTGTGTAGATAGTAGCCCCTGAGACTCTGGTTGTCGTCGAGAACAGCGGCGAATAGAGGATCATAGTCTCAGGTAATAACCAAACTGCCTTTATGTGCAGGTGGTGGAAGCTCCAGTGGCTTGCCGGACTAATGAGTTTGCCGAACTAAAGCGGCAACTGGATGCGGTAGACGCCGACATCGAGCTTGTTAACAAGCGGCTTGACGAGTCACAGGGTAAGTAATGTTTTCTGATGAATGTCACATAGTAAGAGCAGCATGATGCCAGTATCTTTAATATGTTGTGACTGCAGACGGAGCTGCCACCGTGGAGACCCTTCGGGCGGAACTTGCCCGAGCCAAGGAACAAGCAAGAATTAGCAATGCGGCTGCTTTGAAGGTGGCCGAAGAGTTAAGAGCCGAGAAGGCCACGCATTGCGAAAGCAAAGAGAAGATGGCCGTAAAATTAAAAGACACTGCCGACCGTTGCCTGTTCCTTGAAGAAGAGAACTGAGTGAAGGCATCGGACCTTGAAAAGGCCACGGTGGCGACCAAAGACACCCGCTCTGCTATGAGGTCGAAGGAGGAGCTGCGTGAAGCCGGTGATATTGCGGATGGGAAGCCCTTTCAGCTGCAGAGGAAGTTTGGAGATCCGCGGTATGCCCCTCTGGATCGGCTGTGGAGTTCGGCAGACGCATATATGGACTTGGTAGCGAGCGCTGTCGATGCGGTCGAATACTTATGAGATCAGACAGATCGTGAAGTGGACAAGCTGTTCTGGTCGCAATTTAACGTTCCAGAGCGTCCGCTTCTCTTGACTGATCGGCTAGCCGAATGGGCCGAACTTAATAGATTGTCCGGACTTGCCATGAGGTCCGTCGTAGATCATCTGTGGCCGGAGAAGCCGAAGCCGAACAACTATTTTAGCTTAGTGCAGCAGTTCCTTGGTGCGGTGCCGCACATCAATGCGATGAAGAGGTCGGCGTGCATAGAAGGCTCACGGATGGCCTTTGCCCGTGTCAAAGTATACTGGGTGGAGATGGATGCTACCACTGTTGCGGCGCAGGGTTCGGCCATAGGCCGAGTGGCTGCCGAGCACTATTTTGAAGAAGTTCTTAAGGGTGCTCGTTTGATAGAGGCCCAGTGCTCGAAGAATATTATGTTTGAGTGACATGTATTCCCATTGTAAACACAATGTTTTTATGAAATGTATTAAGGCTGTATTTATACTTTTGCCTAAAAGTAATATGATGCCTCCTGTGCGGCCATTTATGTATATATGTATATAACCTGAAAGATTACAGTCGTCGGCTTCAACCCCCACGCATATAATGCGGAGGTGCTCGCAGAAGACGCGTGTTCACACTTAACCCAACGTCTTGGTCCTATTAAGGAGGTGATAGCGCAGCGAACGAGGCAACCGGACTATAATGCTTTAACACTTTCACTTAGCCATATGTCGGGGGTTGGGTGCGACATATGCCAAAGGATGGCTTATCATGGTGGGGGCGAGTAGAACATCGCCGGTGCCTGAAACGGGATGAGGCGTAGACATGCACGCCGGCGAATCTTACCCAACTTTAGGGCTCTCCGGGGAGATAATACCCCTACTGCTGCTTTGCGGGGTTTCCGCATGATCATTATAGCAAAGTGTTTACACGATCGCTCCTTGAGCTATTTCCTGGAGGTAGGAGAGGGCAAGGCTAGCTCTCTCCCTCCTATATGATCTGGTCTAAAGCTAATAGGTTCCAACCCTTTGCATGGGTGCCCTGGGGGTTTATATAGGCCTACCCCCAGTGGTACAATGGTAATCTGGCTAGACGCGGCCCCAGCTGTCAGTGCCTCTGGCCTCCGTCTTCTCCGCCGACTGCTGGGGCCCGCCGACTGGCTAGGTACGGAGCCGACAGGCCGCGTCCGCCGCGGGCGGGTCTTGCCAGCTGCTGATTACTGTAGCCGTGCTTCTAATGATGCGGGCTTCGTCATGGAGTCGTGGCAACAGCCCCGCCGCCTGGCGGGCGATCACTGTCTGCCACTCTCCGTCACATCTGGTTAATGGCACGTGGGCCCCGGGGGAGGAGCTGGCCGACTCCCGGGGGCCGACTCCCAACGAGTCCGACTGGTGGCGCACTTGCCGTCTTCTAGGGTCCTGCTGGCTGGTGGGACCCGCTTCCCCAAGGCCGTACGGACAAGCCATCGTGGGCGCAGGATTCGGTCCACCGGTGCTGATGGCAGGGCTGGCATGGCAACAGTGCCACGCCGCACGGAGATCTCCGCGAGTACGGCGTACTGTAGCCATGCCTGCCTTGGGAAAGGGGTGGGAGCAGTCTTCACTGTAGCCACTCCCCTGTCATGTCCCTCTTGATGAGGAATGGGGTTTTGCTGGAGTTGCGGGCCGACTGCCCAAAGCCGGCTTCTCTAGAAGTCACCAGTCAGGAGTCGGCTTATCCTGACGTCGTCCCTGGGACTCAGCCGCGAGTGGGCAGTCGGCCGTCTTGCCGCTTTCTTCTCAGAAGGCGGCTCTTCGTCCTGGAGTCTTGAGGGGCGCAGCTTGCCCCGATGTCTTGAAAGGTTCTGGGCCTCGGGTTGGCCTACCCGTGGCGCATTACTCCGATAGTAGTCCCCAAAGCTGGTGAGGCGCCGTGGACGATCGACCGAGAAGCCTCAGCAGTTTCTCTTTCCGGGTACTCGACACATGGCTCTTGGTTGACTTCTGCCGGGCCGGCTAGAAGGAGTCAGACTCGCCCAACTCTGACTCGCACAATATTTCGAACGTCGCAGAGGGATCCAAGTAGCGTGCTGGCTAAGCCTCCAGGCTGCCACCCGCTCCAAGCCTGTCACGTGATAACACGTGGCCGGGCCATTCTGCCAGCCTACGCGCGCAATGGGACAGGCCCGTAGGCGGGGGCCCGCCACTACCGCGCCTCGGCTCCCGAGCGGATCCGCTGTGGCCCAGGCGAACGGTTGGGATTCCCGTGGAGTTACTGCGCGTAGTAACTTTGTCGTGGAAACTTGGGGTCGTGGGGTCGTGGGCGTAGTAAATCCCATGACCGCCCCCTCGGCTTCGCAGCCCATGAGGCTATAGGTAGGGGGAGGAGGGGGGCGCGGCAGAGCACGCGCGCCCCTCCTTCCCACTACGCCTTGCTCTTCTCCTCCTCCTTCTTCTTCTTCTTCTTCTTCCTCGCCCCGCCGTGCGCCCAAGCTCTGACGAACACCGCGGCGATCAGCTCACGATGAGCTCTTCCTTTGCCGCCGCGCCTCCCCCGGTGCGCTCCGACACCTGGGACGGCTCAGAAGTTCATGATGACCACATCGAGTTCCTCCGCAAGACTCGTCGGCTCCCCGGCGAAGATCACGTGCGGGTGGGTCTTGCGCCGAGGGGGAGATTTCCCCCGCGCCGCAGGAGGGCGAGCGGGTCATCTTCCGCTCGCACTGCCTGCGAGGGTTGGGGCAGCTGGCGAGCAGCTTCTTCCGCTCTTTTCTGGAGTTCTACGGCCTCCAGCCGCACCACCTCACGCCCTCATGCAGGCTTGCCGGCTCAATGCGGCGCTTTCATCGCCGTGCGAAGGTCGGGGGCCGACAACCCCTTCCCCGCCATCTCGCTGATAAAGTCAGTGAAGATGTGGCAGCGCACGTACTTCTACGTCAGGAGCGTCTCCGCGAGGGGTGACTGGGTCAACCTGCCGGCTTTCGAAGCCGGCCCGCCGGCTGGGAGACTGCCCAACTGGTCGTACCGGGCCAAGTCGCTGACGCCTGCGGGAGCCGGCGCCGTCACGCGACTCCGAGTGCTGACGCAGTCGGAGGGCTTGACTGGTCCAGACCTGCTGGCCGCCTTCGTGGCACGCCGAGTTCTCCCGCTGCAAGGTCGCCCCCACATGATATGCCAAATGAACGGGCATCGCGACCCGAGTAGGATGTGCACCAAGGACATGCCTCATGAGAAGGTGTCCTACATGGTGAACTACCTCTCGGATAGCAAGCTCCTGGAGGACTGGCGGTTCGGCAAGGAGCCGTACTCCCGCGCCAACCCCCTGCCGAAGTGAGTTGCCTTTTCTTTCTTTGGATTGTCTTCTTCCTTGTCGAGTCTGTTTTGTGCGACCTGACCAGTCGGCCTTGGTCAAAATCCCCTCCTCCATCCACCAGCCGGCACCTCGGGGCCGACCCGCGAGTTCCTTGCCGACCGGGCAGAGAGCGACGTTGACGACCCCGATCTGGGAGCGGTGGCTTTGGAAGACGAGCGGAGGGAGGAGGAGGAGCAGCAGGCGGCTCCAAGCCTTCAGCCACTTTTGCCGACTGGCCTGATGATGAGGCCGAGGGAGAACTCGCTCCCCACCAATGGCCAGGAGCCAGCTAGCCTGGCGCAGGCTCTTCTGCCGCGCCGGGTGCTCCAGGCGGCGTGAAGAAGCGTAGGGCCGTGCCGACCTTGTTCGGCAGTCGGACGAAGAAGCCCAAGGGTTCGGCTGCGGCGACCCGGCGGGACGAGGCGGCTGCGAAGGCCATCCGCTTCTGTAAGGAAGTGAAGAAGCCGCCACTGGTTTCCGTGTGAGTATTCCGTCTCCATGCTTTATTCTTTATTTGTGGCTTTGTTTGAGTCTTTTACTTGCTTCCCTTGCTTCAGGGCTCCCCTCACTCTAGAGAGGGTTGCCGCCGCCTCCGTCATGGGGTCAGCGGAGACGTCCGATACCACTCGACAGATTGACCCCGTTGCTGACTTCCGGGAGGCGACGGAGCGGAATGCGCAGGAGAAGCGCAACGAGGAAGAGGCCGCCCGCCTGGAGAAGGCGGAGGCCTCCGCCAAGAAGAAACTGGCGAGGCTGAAGCCGCCGCCGCGGCGAAGCGGCAGGCTGAGGAGGCCGCGCGCCGCCAATCGGCGGTGTTCGTCCCCCCGCTGAACTCTGCGCCGCAGCCTACGGAGTTCACGGGGTAGACTAGGGGAGCAGGCAGCGAAAACCCTGTCATGGAGAGGGAAGGCGGCGACTCCTCTACGCCGAACGTGATCGTTCTGCCGCCGCCCCTGCCGCCGTCTGGGAGCATGCAGGGCGAACAGCCAGCGGACCCTCCGGTGCCGCCGACTGAAGATGAGGCCGTGGCGAGGTTACTCCTCCAAGTCAGCTCGCCAACGCGCTGCCGTCTGGAGAAGGCGACTTCGGCGCCCCGCCCCCTGGAGGCCGGCACCGCCAGCTCGGCGATCCCAGACGCCGAAGCGACGAGCGCCGCGCCCATTGGGTGGGTGCAAGGAGGCGGCACAGGGCCGCTGAACCAGGCACTTCTGGACGTCCAGGAGAAGCTTCGAGCTAAGGGCGACACCCTCCAGAACTGCACCAAGGCATACCTGGCATCGCGGTCAGGCGTCCGGGTATGTTTTTTCTTTGGTCCTTGTTTTCTTGTTCCTTTCTGTGGGGGCACGCCAGCACACCCACTGGGTGTAGTCCCCGAGTTTCGGGCCGGCTGCTGAGCAGGCGGCCCGGAACTCCAATTGGTGAGCTCCGGGTACTAACTTTTGTCTGAAACACTTGTCGCAGGACTACCACAACCTCCGCGTTACTGCCTTCAACCGTAACGTTGAAGAGCTGGGCAAGCAGACCGCCGACTTGTCGGGGAGCCGGAGTAAGTCCTTTTTCTCCTTTGTGGGGCCGTGCTGGCGCACCCGCGGGCTGTAGTCCCCGAGATTCGGGCCGACTGCTGAGCAGTCGGGCCGGATCTCCCCGGCGACCTTCTTTATTGATGACTTAACGCCTTCGTTCTTCCTTCTCTTCAGAAGCCAATGCTGTTCTTCAACAGCAGCTGAGTGACGCCAACTCCGCGTTGCGCTCCAAGGGGGAGGAGTGCAGCAAGCTCGCCACGGAGCGCGATCTGCTGGCCACTCAATTGGCAGAGCAGAGGGGGCTGCTTGCGAAGACGCAGAAGGAGGCGGAAGCGGCAGAAACCGCCCTCCTGGCCGAGTTCGCGAGCGAGCGCTCCTCCTGGACTGACAAGGAGGCGATGCTGGCCTCCGGCTTCAATGAGATTGAAGACATCGTTGATGGTGAGTTTCTTTACTTTCTTTCTTCGAGCTGCCGATTATAAGTCGTGCCGTCTCCTGGTTTTTGACTTGCTTCTTCGTTTCTTTCGTCTTGGCAGACTTCTTCCCTGGGCACTCGCAGGCCGCCATCCAAGCCATCGAGGCTGACCGTGAAGGTCGGAGAGCGGAAGGTGTAGAGATCGCCGCCGACGCCCCCCGAACCCTTGATGAGCATATCCTGAGCATCGAGGCTCGCCTTCGGTCGACTCACCGGATGCTGCGCCAGCTTCAACGTGTCGGCGCCCAGGCGATTGCCGCCCTGTGGCCAGACATGCAGGCTCCGCGCACCCCCAGCCTGACTGCCGACTGGCTAGAGGTCGCGGCTGGTCGTCTTGAGGCCTGGAAGGGTTCCTCGGCCCGAGATGGAGCGCGCCGGGCCTTGGAGTTCGTCAAGGCGTGGTATCCGGGGCTGGATCTAGACCGGCTGGCCACCCTCCGGTCAGAGGCCCAGCTGGAGCTGGCAGCTGCGGAAGACGCCCTCGTCAAGCGTGTTGCGGCGATCGCCGAGTACACCGACACCAGCATCTTCGTCCCCGAGCGGTCTGAAGACGGTGAAGAGGTACCGCCGGAGTGGTTTGGGATGAACCCAGACTACGACGAGGACTCAGCGGAGGTGATTGGCTCCAGCGTCGAGGAGGAAGGCGAGGCGGAGGACGGAGGCGAGACAGAAGCACCAGAAGATGGAGCAGACGGCCAGCCTCAGCTTGACCGTGCCTCCAGCAACGAGCCACGTGCGACCGGGCCGACTGCCGCCGGAGGCGATCAAGCCTAGACTACCCAGCCGGCCGCCCCAACGCCTGACACTGTCGCCTCCTCCGACCCTCTGAATCCGTCTGCTGCTTCCTAAGCTGCCGCCTTATCTTTATTTTATCTTCTTTAGTAGTCTTTGAAGAACTTGTTAATTTGCACATTTCCACCCGTGGGGTGTATTTTGAACTTCTGCTTGAAGATTCGCCCAAGGGCCTATGTTATGTAAATATTTATCCGAATTCTATCTTTTCTTGCTCATTGCTCTTTTGGCTTTTTTCCTTTGCCGCTTTCCCTTAGTTGCCTGCCTTGCCAATCGGACAGCCGCTCTGCGGGCTGCCGTTAGATCAAATGCTTGGCTACTTTGGGAAGGCAAGTACTTAGCCGTTTAAGAGTTTTTGAGCAAGTTGAATAGAAGGCGGCAATCCGACTATTCAAGAGTCAGTTTGCGAAAAAAGGCTGGAAACCGTCTTGAGCTATGTTTTATGCTTTGACTCCTTAGCCATTTTTCATGCGAGCGCCCATTCTACCTTACTCCTACTCACCGTACAGTCGCTCTGCGAGCTGCGGCTTCTGACAGGAGACGGTTTAGGCGTTACACACTACTTGTCCGGCTGCAGGAAGCGTTTCATAGTGCAAGGCGGCAAGTCCCCGGGCCAACTTGTCAAGCCCGGTGCCAAGCAGCATAACAAAGAGTAACATACTTGTAGGCATAATTTTTATCATACAGACAAAAGAGGTCAGTCCCCGAGCTCGTCTCGGGGGGCCCAAAGTCTTGGTACTTTAATACAAAAGGTAGCGTGGTACATACTACATCAACTATAAAATCTTTGGAGGAGATTTGCATTCCATGGCCGCTCTGTCTCCTTGCCGGAGTTGTCCCTCTTGCGTGCTCGGGGCTTCTGAGCGTCAATCAGGTAGTAGGAGTCGTTGCCCAGCACTTTGCTGATGATGAAAGGGCCTTCCCAAGGTGCCGACAGCTTGTGCTGGCCGGCTGTTCGCTGGATCAGCCGGAGCACAAGGTCGCCTTCTTGGAAAGATCTTGGCTTGACCTTCCTGTTGTGGTATCGGTGCAGGCTCTGCTGGTAGATGCTGGACCGGCTGAGTGCCAACAGCCGGCCCTCTTCCGGCAGATCGACGCCGTCTTGACGTGCTTCTTCTGCTTCCTCCTTGGTGTACATGGTGACTCGTGGGGAGTCGAACTCTATGTCCGTTGGGATGACGGCTTCGGCACCGTAGACGAGGAAGAAAGGCATGAAGCCGGTTGACTTGTTTGGAGTCGTGCGCAGACTCTAGAGGACGGCTGGCAGCTCGTCGAGCCAGCAGCCAGCCGAGCGCTCTAGAGGCTCGATCAGCCGGGGCTTGATGCCGGACAGGATGAGGCCGTTTGCTCGCTCCACCTGGCCGTTTGACTGTGGATGGGCGACGGACGCTAGGTCCAGTCGGATGCCCTGTGTTGTGCAAAAATGGGCCAAGGCGCATTTGCAAAATTTGTGCCGTTGTCGGTGATGATGCTGTGTGGTATGCCTTACCGAATTGTGATATCGGAGATGAAAGTCACGGCAGTCGGACTGTTCAGTTTCTTGATTGGCTTCGCTTCTATCCACTTGGTGAACTTCTCCACTGCGACAAGTAAGTGAGTTAAGCCACCTCATGCTGTCTTGAATGGTCCCACCATGTCTAGACCCCAAACTGCGAAAGGCCAGGCAATGGGGATGGTCTTGAGTGCAGAAGCTGGCTGGTGCGGCTTGGAGCTGAACTTCTGGCACCCTTTGCATTTTTGGACCAATTCCTTGGCCTCTTCTAAGGCAGTCGGCTAGAAGAAAGCGTGTCGAAAGGCTTTGGTGACGAGTGCTCTTGAAGCCGCATGGTGGCCGCACTCGACTTGATGGATGTCTTTGAGAATTGCTTGGCCTTGCTCTGGCTCTATGCAGCGCTGGTAGACACCGGTGACGCTGCGCCTGACCAGCTCTCTGTTGACTATGGTGTAGGCTGCCGCTCGGCGTTGTACTTGCCAAGCTGAGGTCTCATCAGTCGGCAGCTCTTTTATCACCAGGAATTTGAGGATGGGCTGGGCCCATGAGGGTGCCGCTATTTCTTCGACTGCCAGAACTGCGACTTGGACGAGGGCGGTTGGGCTGGGAGGCGGTGGGTTGGAGTCAACAACCGTTTGCTGGGTTAATGAAGTCCCTAGGCCGACTGGCGCAGTTCTTGGGCCGAGTTCTGGAGTCTTTGAGTCCTCCGCCGCAGTCCCCGGGCCGGGTACTGCGGTCTCTGGGCCGACCTTGACTGTGCCGGCTTTGGAGCCATCTGCCAAAATTCCCGTACCGTCTGTCGGGGCTCTGGAGTCGGATCCGACTTCTTTGGGAGGAGCCGGCACAAAGATGGAGTTTGATTCTGGTGAAGGCTTGATAGATGGCTTGAGGAGGCGTTGAAGGGCGACGCCGGATGGTATTGCTTGGCGGGTAGAGCCGATTCGTGCCAAGGCGTCTGCTTGGTCGTTGTCGTTTCTTGGCACATGGAGGAACTCGCACCCCTCAAAATACCCGCTGAGTTGCTGCACGAGGAAACGGTAACTTGCCATGTTCGCATCTTTGGCGTCCCAGTCGCCAGATGACTGTTGGACCACTACGTCCGAGTTGCCATAACACAGGATCCAGCAAATGCCAAGTTCTTTGGCAAGCCGGAGCTCGTGAATGAGCGCCTCGTACTCGGCGACGTTGTTGGAGGCAGCAGAATGGATTTGCAGTGCGTATTTGAGCTGGTCGCCTTTAGGGGAAGTGAGGAGGACGCCGGCTCCCAAGCCGGTGTGCATCTTGGAGACGTCGAAATGCATCCGCCAATGGGTGGAGTCGGGCGCTGGAGGCATGTACTGGGTCTCGGCCCAGTCGACGAGAAAGTCGGCCAGTGCTTGTGACTTGATGGCGGTGCGAGGCTGGTAGTGGATGGTGTAAGGAGCCAGCTCTATGGCCCACTTGGCCACTCGGCCAGAAGCGTCTCGGCTTCCGATGATCTCAGCAAGTGGGGCCGTGCAGACCATAGTGATTGGATGCTCTTGAAAGTAAGGCTTCAATTTCTTGGTGGTAAAGTGTATGCCATAGCACATCTTCTGGTAGTGGGGGTAGTTCTGCTTGGAGGTTGACAGTACTTCGCTCAGGTAATATACTGGTCTCTGGACAGGTAGCGCCTTGCCTTCCTCCTTGCCTTCCACTACAATGACCGTGCTGACTACCCAGCTGGTGGCGGTGATGTACAGGAGCATAGGTTCCTTGGGAGTAGGAGCCGCCAGAACGGGTGGAGTAGTCAGCATCTTTTTCAACTGGAGAAAAGCTTCGTCCGCCTTGTGGTTCCACTCGAAAAAAGTGGTCTTCTTCATGAGTTGGTATAAGGGGAGAGCTTTCTCGCCCAGCCGACTGATGAATCGGCTGATGGACGCCAAGCAGCCGGTGAACTTTTGCACATCCAGCAGTCGGCTGGGTACCTCCATTCTCTCAATGGCCTTGATCTTTACAGGGTTGCATTCTATGCCGCGTTCAGAGACCAAGAAGCCAAGGAGCTGGCCGGCTAGTACTCCGAAGACACACTTCTCGGGGTTGAGCTTGATCTGGAATCGGCACAGGTTCTCAAAGGTCTCCTTGAGGTCTTCCAGCAATGTTCCACGCTTTTCCGTCTTCACCACCACGTTCTCCACGTAGACGTGGGAGTTCCTGCCGAGCTGCTTGAGGAGGCACTTCTGCATGCAACGCTGAAAGGTAGCGCCGGTATTCCTCAAGCCGAACGTCATGGTGAGGTAGCAGAAGGCTCCAAATGGCGTGATGAAGGCGGTCTTCAGTCTGTCAGCCGGATTCAGCTTGATCTGGTGATATCCTGAGTATGCATCCAAAAAACTCAACAGCTCGCATCCGGCTGTGGAGTCTATCACCTGATCAATTATTGATAGAGCAAACGGCCCCTTGGGGCAGGCCTTATTGAGGCTCGTGTAGTCAATACACATTCGCCACTGCTTGTTCTTCTTCAGTACCAGGACCGGATTGGCTAGCCACTCCGGAAAGAATACTTCCATAATGAAGTCGGACGCTAGGAGCCGGGCTATTTCTTCTCCGACAACTCTTCTCTTTTCTTCTGATAGGCGGTGAGGGGCTGCCTGACCGGCTTTGCATCAGATCGGACATGTAGCTTGTGCTCGGCGAATTCCGTCGCTACACCTGGCATGTCTTTGGGGGACCATGCGAAGATGTCCCGATTCTCACGGAGGAAATCGACAAGCTCGCCTTCCTATTTGCTGTCGAGGTTTGCGCCTACGACAGCGTACCTCTCTGGGTGCTCCGGATCCAAGGGTATATTCTTTGTCTCTTTGGCCGGCTTGAACGAACCCTCAGCCTCCGACTCCTTTGGGTTGGGCGACACCTCTGGCTGCTTGCCGGCCATCGCCACAACCCGCTCCAAGAGCCGCTTCTCGGCTGCGATCACCAGGGACTCGGCTAGCCAACTGCTCTCAGCCGCATAGGCCGACGACTTCCGGTAGTCACCAGCTACAGTCAGAATTCCCCTGGAACTGGGCATCTTCATTTTGAGGTAGGCGTAGTGGGGGACCGCCATGAACTTGGCCAAGGCGGGTCGGCCGAGTAGCGCATGGTATGGGCTCTTAAGGTCCACCACCTCAAACCAAACTGACTCTCGGCGGAAGTGATCTTTGTCTCCAAAGAGGACGTCCATCAGGATCTTGCCGATTGGTGAGCAGGAAAGCCCATGAACAATGCCGTGGAACACAGTCCGGCTGTTCTGAAGCTGTCTTTGCTTGATTCCTAACTTCTCCATGGTGTCTTTGTATAGGATGTTGATGCTGCTGCCTCCGTCTATCAGGACTCGCGAGAAACGTGCGGCTCGTCTATCCATAGCAAAGGTGGCATCCAAGACCATGGCATAGGAGCCTGGACTCGGCATCACCTCTGGGTGGTCAGCCCTGCTCCAGCTGATTGGCTTCTCGGACCAGTGCATGAACTCTGGCGTCTTTGATGCTACTGCATTCACCTCTTGTCACTGCAGCCGCCTGCTGCGTCAATCATCAGCCATACTGGTAAACACCACGTAGGCTCCGTGTTCTTCAGGGTATTCGTCTTGTACTGCGCCGACTGGCCTGACAGCCGGCTGACGGGGCAGAGGCGGAGGCGGCTGCCCAGCAGGTGGGGAAGGTAGGAGGCCATCTCCCTTGGCGATCCTGGTGAGCCAGTGGCACTTCCGGGTGGTGTGATTCGATGGCTTCGCGCCGCTATGAAACTTGCAAGGTCCATCCAGAGTCTGTTCGTAGGAGAAGGCCGGCAACCAGTTGGTCTTGCCGCCTTTCTGTCGCTTGGGCGGGGGCTGCCCATCCGGCTGCTGGGCTTCGACTGTTGCGACCTGCCGGCTGCTGGAAACCGGCTGCGGGGCCTTGCGCTTGTGGTCGCTCTGCTGTTGTCGTCGACTGGTGTCTCCCGCCGGAGTTCTTGGAGCTTGAGGGGCCACTTTGCTAGTTGCGCTGACTTGAATCTCCACCTTCATGGAGGAGTCGGCCGTGGTGTACTTGTCTGCTATGATCAGCAGCTCATCGAGGGTTTCTGGCTCATCGCAGAGGAGCTTGTGCTTGAGGAGGGTGCCTTCTCTGCACCCGGCGGTGAAGTAGTCGATAGCCTGCACCTCGTGCACGCCCTCGCAGGAGTTCCGAAGCTCGGCCCAACGCGTGAGGTAGTCACGAGTCGACTCGTCAGGACCTTGCATGCACAAGGAGATCTGATGAGGCTTGGGAGGACGCTTGTATGTGCTGGTAAAGTTGCGGACGAATGCTTCGGTGAAGTCGACCCAGCTGTTGATGCTGCGGGGCTTCAGGTTGTTCAGCCATGTCCGGGCCGTGCCCTGGAGCATGAGCGGAACGTACTTTACGGCGACACGCTTGTTGCTGTTCGCTATGCTGACAGCGGTGGAGTAGTCGACTAGCCAGTCTTCTGGCTTCACGGAGCCGGTATATTTGGGCGTGTCTCTTGGTAGCGTGAACCCTTTGGGAAAGGGCTCGTCTCGAATGCGGGGCCCGAAACAAGGCGGACCCAACTCATCTTCTTCTTCCAGCGCCAGGGATCGGTGAAGCCGGTCGATCCGGTGGCGGGCGTCATTTTCTCCGACTCCCTCTCGGCGACCAAGGCGGTTGCCGAGAGTCGGATGGTCAACAGGCGGCGGGGAGACTCGCCTCTCCTTGCGAGGAGGAGGAGGCGGACAGTCGTCCCGTCGTTCCACTGCTCTCGGGCGGCCGTCTCGGTCGCGCTCTATAGTAATGTGAGTCCGACTGTGGCTGACAGCCGGATCCTTGTCTCTTCTTACTCGAGCACCGCCAGTCGGCGTCCGAGACGTCACGCCTTGATCTCGGCGAAGGTCGTTGTTTTGCCACTGCGGCGCCTCCGTGCGGCAGCCGGCCTCATTCTACGCGGTAGCCGCGTCGAGGAGCCGCTGGACTCGCTCCATCATCAGGCAGCGTTCTTCGCCCTCGAAATTGTCCAGCTCGTCCGCCGCCGCCTGGGCGGCTTGGATTTTCTCCGCTGGAGTTGCATACACAGGGCGGCTTGCCCCGAACAGGTCGGCGATGGCTACGCCGCGCTGCTGGACCGCGCCAACGCTTCTGGGCCCTGCTGGGGCCGGCAAGCCGCCAACAGCGCGATCCATCTCTCGCTGGTAGGCTTCCGACAAGCGTCTCATGCTAGCCAGCTTCTTCGCGCCTTCGACGAGCTGAAGGCGGCGCGCCTCCAGCGTCTCCGCGTCAGCGTCTTCCAGAATGGGCACAGTTAGGTCTTGCAGCGCCACGCCAAGTGGGTCATGCGCTCCTCCGCCGGGAAGCTCGTCATGGCTAATGACGAGCACCTCGGTGACGGTGCTTCCGTTGCTCTCCGCGCGAGCGAGAGGTTCGTCGTAGACCACCACATTAGTGGGGAACGCGTCGAGCGACGTGGTGTCGGAGTTGATCAGCATCGGGTCGGTGGAGCCTACAGACTCCAAGTCCACGGCTGGCTCGCCGGAGACGTGGAGTTGATCGAGGAGGCCCGCGAGGAGGCTCTCGGAGCCGCCCGTGCCTGCGTTGGATGCAGGTTCGTCGGAGAGGCGAACCTCGCCGACAAGTTCGTTGAGGCAGCTGGCTACGCATGCGATCTCCACACCGCACAGCGCGTCGGTGCAAACTCCGTCTGGCATGCCTGGCTGGCTGCGCTCGCCAGGGAGGAAAAGGGTTCCCATCCAGAACAGGTCTCCAGGTGGCAGTGCACCAGGCCCCACGGTGGGCGCCAAATGTCGGGGGTTGGGTGCGACATATGCTAAAGGATGGCTTATCATGGTGGGGGTGAGTAAAACGTCGCCGGTGCCTGGAAACGGGATGAGGCGTAGACATGCACGCCGGCGAATCTTACCCAGCTTCAGGGCTCTCCGGGGAGATAATACCGCTACTTCTGCTCTACGGGGTCTCCGCATGATCACTATAGCAAAGTGTTTACACGATCGCTCCTTGAGTTGTTTCCTGGAGGTAGCAGAGGGCAAGGCTAGCTCTCTCCCTCCTATATGATCTGGTCTAAAGCTAATAGGTTCCAACCCTTTGCATGGGTGCCCTGAAGGGTTTATATAGGCCTACCCCCCAGGGGTACAATGGTAATCTGGCTGGACGCAGGCCCAGCCGTTAGTGCCTCTGGCCTCTGTCTTCTCCGCCGACTGCTGGGGCCCGCCGACTGCTGGGCCCCGCCGACTGGCTAGGTACGAAGCCGACAGGCCGCGACCGCCGCGGGCGGGTCTTGCGGGCTGCTGATTACTGTAGCCGTGCTTCTAATGACGCGGGCTTCGTCATGGAGTCATGGCAACAGCCCTGCCGCCTGGCGGGCGATCACTGTCTGCCACTCTCCGTCACATCTGGTTAATGGCGCGTGGGCCCCGGGGGAGGAGCTGGCCGACTCCCAGGGGCCAACTCCCAACGAGTCCGACTGGTGGCGTACTTGCCGTCTTCTAGGGTCCCGCTGGCTGGTGGGACCCGCTGCCCCAAGACCGTATGGACAAGCCGTCGTGGGCGCAGGATTCGGTCCACCGGTGCTGATGGCAGGGCTGGCATGGCAACAATGCCACGCCGCACGGAGATCTCCGCGAGTATGGCGTACTGTAGCCATGCCTGCCTCGGGAAAGGGGTGGGAGCAGTCTTCACTGTAGCCACTCCCTTGTCCTGTCCCTCTTGATGAGGACATGGGGTTTTGCTGGAGTTGCGGGCCGACTCCCCAAAGCCGGCTTCTATGGAAGTCGCCAGTCAGGAGTCAGCTTATCCTCACGTCGTCCCTGGGACTCGGCCGCGAGTGGGCAGTCGGCCGTCTTGCCGCCGTCTTCTCAGAAGGCGGCTCTTCGTCCTGGAGTCTTGAGGGGCGCAGCCTGCCCCGATGTCTTGAAAGGTTCTGGGCCTCGGGTTGGCCTACCCGTGTCCCATTACTCCGACACCATAGGAGTTTGATGGTGGGGCTGCTATATAGCCCCTGGTGGCTCCGCACTCTCCCGAACTCGGGGTGCGTATATGCCTGGCCGCGAAACGGCCCTTCGTTAAAGCGGAGGAATTCTAACATTCCGATAGGTCATCGAGTGGTTGACCAGTCTCCCGCTATATCGTGACAGTCAGTTTTCGGCTTTCTCTACTGAGGTGCTCGTCCGGATGAACCAGGGCACAATCGCAGTAGTTCTCCTGGTGCTGCCTTAGCCGATAGAGCGGAACGTAAGGCACCAAAACACAGGAGCCGGGCAAACCCAAAATTTGACCAAAGACATGATTCGGAGCTGATGCATATAAGGCCAAACTCGCGACGCCGAACACTCCCTAAGGCACTCGGTCTTTATGGTATAAACCGGGCCTAAATAGTGCCCTTTGTAAGAAGCCCCTTGTGTCCAGGTACGTGCATTATTCTGACATGGCCACATGCCAAGACGTCAGCATCCTTCTCAATTGTACTGAGAATCCGAGGGATGTGTATCAACAAGAGACAGTAAAAAAGGTTTACGTAGGGTCTTAATCTAAAAAGAATCATTGGAACGGGTCCCTGCTGCACGTCTGCGCCTGTGTCTCCGTTGTGCCGTATCCTGGACGGGTGTAGCACGATGGTCATGTGTAAAAGAGAGGAACTTAGGTGAAAAGTTGTCATGCAAAAAGGTAGTTTTAAAGAAACCATGTATAATTCAAGATGAGTAAAAATTGCCACTTGTCTGCGCGCGTTGAGCCCCTTGTATTTGTAATAGGGGTGTGGCCATCAATCCTGTATGAATTACATATAGCTGCGCCGGACTCGTCTAACCGTGTCTGTGGTCTTGACGACCTATCAAATGCTTTAGTTGGTGAGGCCGTTTTTAGTGTGCGGCTGCCAAGGCAGTCGCACTCTCTTCGGCACGCAAAGATCGCTCAATATTTCCATTCACTGTAATGATGCCACGTGGACCGGGCATCTTGAGCGCGAGGGAAGCGTAATGCGGTATTGCATTAAAGCGAGCGAAAGCTTCGCGTCCAAGTAGTGCTTGATAGCCACTTTGGAACGGAGCAATGTGGAAGGTTAAATGTTCGCTACGGAAGTTACCGGGGAAGCCGAATATAACCTCTAGTAGCAAGGAGCCCGTGCAATGAGCCCCTAGGCCTGGCGTTACTCCTTTAAAGGTAGTATTGCTGTGGCAAATTTTCATTGGGTCTATCCCCATTTTGCGGATTGTGTCCTGGTATATCAGGTTTAGACTGCTGCCACCGTCCATCAGGACTCGTGTGAAGTGGTATCCGTCAATTATTGGGTCTAATACCAAGGCATCCCATCCTGCACGCGGGATACTTGCTGAGTAATCCTGATGGTCGAAAGTGATCGGTTGAGACGACCAGTGGCAGGACTCCGCGGTGATAGGCCCTTGGGCATATTTCTTTGGGAGTGCCGCTTTGTTTCTTCCCTTCATCACGTGTAGCACGTTTACTGTTTTGACTTCTGGTGGAAATTTCTTTTGTTCCCCAGTGTCTTGCTTGAGAGGCTCATCCTCGTCTTCGCTTGGTGTATCCTCCCCCTTGTGTACGGCGTTGAGCTTGCCGGACTGCTTGAAGACCCAACATTCTCTGTGGGTATGATTAGCGGGTTTACCAGGGGTGCTATGGATCTGACATATTTGGTCCAAAATTTTGTTTAGGCTGGACAGTTCATCTCTGGCGCCTTTAGAGGGCGGCTTTTGCTGACCTGGCCGAGAGCTTCTGAATCCGGCGTTTACTGCCGTGCTCTTCAGGCTGTCTTCTTTATTCCGACGTTTATTATTGTTGTTGCGCCGTGATTTTCCGTTTCCATCTCTAACTTCGGATGTACTAGGGTCGCTGGTGCTGCATCTGGCTAGCCAGCTATCCTCACCCGTGAAAAAGCGGGTCATGAGGCTTGTTAATGCTGCCACTGTTCTCGGCTTTTCTTGGCCAAGGTGTCTGGCAAGCCATTCCTCACGGACGGTATGCTTAAAAGCTGCCAAGGCTTCGGCGTCCGGACAGTCGACTATTTGATTCTTTTTTGTAAGAAACCTGTTCCACAACTTTCGGGCTGACTCTCCGGGCTATTGAGTTATATGACTCAAATCGTCCGCGTCCGAAGATCGGACATAAGTCCCTTGAAAATTTGCCCGAAAAGCGTCTTCGAACTCTTCCCAGCTTCCAATGGAGCTTTCGGGGAGGCTTTTAAGCCAGTGCCGAGCTGGCCCTTTGAGTTTGAGGGGTAAATACTTAATGGCGTGGAGATCATCTCCTGGAGCCATATGGATATGGAGGATATAGTCCTCAATCTAGACCCCAGGGTCTGTTGTTCCGTCGTATGCCTCTATGTTTACGGGTTTGAATCACTCTGGAAATTCATGGTCCAGCACCTTATCGGTGAAACATAGGGGGTGTGCGGCACCCCTGTATCTGGGTGTACCACGTTGTTAAGATGTTTGCTGTGTTGCATCGTATGCTAGAGCACGCTTGCGTGGTCCATAGATGGATCTGGCTTCGCCGTCCTTTTGATGTGAGCCCTCGCGTGGATCACGTATTGGCTTATGTGCGGCGTTGTTTGCCGCTCTATGTTGGCCGTGAGGTCGTCTATCCGGCCAGATGGCTGTTTTAATTTTTGGTTGTGGGGGATCTAAGGCCTCCTCATCGAATTCAGGTAGCAACTTCCGCTTCGGGTAGCTCTTGGTGGTGCGATTACCGCCGTACTTCGCTGCTGTGTTGAGTACTTTACTCCATCTGATTTGGAGTGTGTCTTGCGCAGCCTTGAGCCTTTGCTTCTACCTTTTTAGACTCCTCGCGGTGGCAACGAGCCTTTCATGGGCATTCTGTTGCTCCGAGTGTCTGTCCGGTGTGATGTCGTCTGGACTATTATCTTTGACAGAGTCGGGTTGTTCGGTTTGATTCTCCGTGTTGCCGTGGTCCAGCAATGGTTCACCCTACTCCAATGCTGGGTCTGTATGATCATTGTTTCTACCGAGGCGGGATTTGGGGTGGCGCTTGCGCCGCCGCTTTGACTGCTTCTCGAGGGGACAACCCTTCGTTGCGTCCTTCCGTTCCTCGTCGTCGTTTTCTTTTGGTGTGTCCACCATGTATACATCATGTGGTGAAGTGGGCGTCCAATGCCCTGTGGGCAGTGGTTCCTATTCGTCTCCTGCGTCGTCGTCCATACCGTCGATGTCTTCAGTGTCGGAGTCGAGCATGTCGGTTAAGTCATCGACAGTGGCTACTAAGTGGGTGGTGGGTGGGGGGCGAATTTCTCGTCATCCGCATCCCAATCCTGCCGGGCATAGTTCGGCCAGGACTCTCCTAACAAGGAGAGAGACTTTAATGAATTCAGTATGTCGCCGAAGGGCGAGTGCTGAAAGATATCCGCGGAGGTAAAATCCATGATCGGCGCCCAACCGGATTCAATAGGAATGGGTGCAGGCGGTTCGGAGTCCGTGGCCGGAGAAGTATCCGGCAGTTTAACAACATGACTCTTGTGAAGGGTAAGGTCGATATTCCGCTCGATCGCCGCTGAGGATATGGCCTCTGTGATGGGATCTATCCACCCGTCCATGGATGGCGCAACTGGCTCCGAATTGAGGCTCGGAGCGGCTGCCGGTGCGATCTCCTGAATACGGTCCGATGGTAGAGCTAAGTCGTACTCATCGTGACCGTGTGGCGCACAAGGCAGGGGCTCAAATCCGTCTAAGATCAAGTCTCCTCAGATATTGGCCGTGTAATTTAAGCTTCCAAACCTGACCTGACGGCCAGGGGCGTAACTTTCGATCTGCTCCAGATGGCCAAGCAAGTTGGCCTGCAGTGCGAAGCCACCGAACACAAAGATCTGTCCGGGGAGAAAAGTCTCACCCTGGACTGCATCGCTATCGATGATAAAAGGAGCCATCAAGCCTAACGGCGACGACACAGAGGAACTCTCAATGAAAGCACCAATGTAGGTGTCAAAAACTGGCGGATCTCGGGTAGGGGGTCCCGAACTGTGAGTCTAAGGCGGATGGTAACATGAGGTAGGGGACACGATGTTTTACCCAGGTTCGGGCCCTCTTGATGGAGGTAAAACCCTACGTCCTGCTTGATTAATATTGATGATATGGGTAGTACAAGAGTAGATCTACCACGAGATCGGAGAGGCTAAACCCTAGAAGCTAGCCTATGGTATGATTGTATGTTGTCCTACAGATTAAAACCCTCCGGTTTATATAGACATCGGAGAGGGTTAGGGTTACACAAGGTCGGTTACAAAGGAGGAGATACACTTATCCGTATTGCCTAGCTTGCCTTCCATGCCAAGTAGAGTCCCATCCGGACACGAGACGAAGTCTTCAATCTTGTATCTTCATAGTCTAACAGTCCGGCCGAAAGATATAGTCTGGCTGTCCGGAGACCCCCTAATCCAGGACTCCCTCAGAGATCTATTCGATGCAATACTCTTTTGCGGTGTGTTTGCTGAGATCCGATGAATTGTGGGTTTATGAACAAGATTATCTATGAATATTATTTGGTCCTTTTCTGAATTCTTATGTGCATGATTTTATATCTTTGCAAGCCTCTTCGAATTATCGGTTTAGTTTGGCCTACTAGATTGATCTTTCTTGCAATGGGAGAAGTTCTTACCTTTGGGTTCAATCTTGCGGTGTCCCTTCCCAGTGACAGTAGGGGCAGTAAGGCACGTATTGTATTGTTGCCATCGAGGATAAAAAGATGGGGTTTATATCATATTGCTTGAGTTTATCCCTCTACATCATGTCATCTTGCTTAAATCGTTACTCTGTTCTTATGAACTTAATACTCTAGATGCATGCTGGATAGCGGTCGATGTGTGGAGTAATAGTAATAGATGCAAAATCGTTTCGATCTACTTGACACGGACGTGATGCATATATTCATGATCATTGCCTTAGATATCTTCATAACTATGCACTTTTCTATCAATTGCTCGGCAGTAATTTGTTCACCCACCGTAATACATGCTATCTTGAGAGAAGCCACTAGTGAAACCTATGGCCCCCGGGTCTCTTTCTTATTATATTGCATCTCTTTTATTTACATCGCATCTCGTTTATTATTTTGCAGTCTTTACTTTCCAATCTATACAACAAAAATACCAAAAATATTTATTTGACTATCTCTATCAGATCTCACTTTTGCGAGTGACCGTGAAGGGATTGAGAACCCCTTTATCGCGTTGGTTGCGAGGTTCTTGATTGTTTGTGCAGGTACTAGGTGACTTGTGCATTGTCTCCTACTGGATTGATACCTTGGTTCTCAAAAACCGAGGGAAATACTTATGCTACTTTGCTGCATCACCCTTTCCTCTTCAAGGGAAAACCATTGCATGCTCAAGAGGTAGCAAGAACTATTTCTGGCGCCGTTGCTGGGGAGATCTACGCCAAGTCAAGACATACCAAGTACCCATCATAAACTCTTCTCCCACGCATTATATTATTTGCCATTCACCTCTCATTTTCCTTTCCCCCACTTCTGAAATGATTTTCGAAAACCTTTGCCTTTTCTTCGCCGCTTTTCCGTTCGTCTCCTTCTTTTGCCCTTTCTTGCTTCTATGGATAGTCCTCCTATCATTGTTAATACTCCTAATAATGAAGTTCTTAATTTTAAACAAAGGGAGGGAGAAAACCTAAAAGATGCTTGGTATAGAATTTGCAATTCTCAAAATAGATCTACTAGAAAGCAATCTACTTCCGTTCTTCTTCGCAATTTTTACGTAGGCATCACTCCTTGGAATAGACATGTCCTTGACACCATTATCGAAGGGAATTTCTTGGGAAGCCATACTTTTGATTCTTATAATGCTATGATAGATTTGTTAGGCCCACCAACTCTTTTGGTCAATGGAACTATTTTAACTATGGAACATGTGATGCAAAGGCTTGATATTATTGAAAATAAAATTGCCACTATAGAGTTGATCGAAAATTTGGATCAAAAGATCCACAACCAAATTACCCAATACAGATCTAAAGTAGGAGTTTCTCTGAAAAATCTTAGGGAAAAGGAACCCATAGTTAATGAGAAGATAGATCAAGATTCCACTTGTAACACCCCGGATGTAATTTTCCTTATATGTACTCCAACTCTTGCCGTTTCCGGCACTAAGTTATTTTATTTCCTCGTTGTCGAGTTTTGCCTCCGTGTGTTTTGTCTTTGTCATGCATCTAATATCATGTCATCATGTGCATTGCATTTGCATACGTGTTCGCCTCATGCATCCGAGCATTTTCCCCGTTGTCCGTTTTGCATTCCGGCGCTCTTATGTCCTCCGGTGGTCCTTTCTACCTCTTTTCATGTGTGGGTGTTAAACATTTCCGGATTGGACCAAGACTTGCCATGCGGCCTTGGTTTACTACCGATAGACCGCCTGTCAAGTTTCGTACCATTTGGACTTCGTTTGATACTCCAACGGTTAACCGAGGGACCAAAAAGGCCTCGTGTGTGTTGCAGCCCAACACCCCTCCAAAGTGGCCCAAAACACACCTAAACCTCCTCCATCATCTAGAGCGTTCGATCGCGATCTCATGGCCGCAAACCGCACCTCATTTGGAGCTTCCTAGCTCCCTCTACCTATAAAACTAGACCTCCCCCGAAAATTTCGGATCCATTCCACCCGAAACCCTAGTCTCTCCCTCTCCTCGCGCGTCGGACACAATTTTCGCCGACGGACATGTCCGGTTTCCTCCCGCCGCGACCACGTGGCACCGCCTGATTCGCCCGCCCGGGTGCCCACATCGCCGCCGACCCCGCGGGCCCGCGAGCTCGTGCGGGGCCCTCCCGGCCCGGCTCCTCCCGCTGCCCTCACCAGCCAGGCGAGCCGCCCGCCGGCGTTCTTCGCCGCCGCGCCAGACCTTCACCGGCCGTCGCGACCCCACGACGCCGGTGACCGCCGCCGTCGCCCCGGCTCACTGCCGCGCGCCACGTTGCTCCTTCGCCGGACTCCCTCGTCGCCGGCCACTCCTTCCACTCCCCCCGAGCTCCGGCGTCGTCCCCGGTGAACAGTAGCTCTGCCCGCTACGCTGATCCCCGGCGAACCTCGGGCCGCGTGCACACCAGATCCAGATCCAGATTCATTTCGGTTGACTTTTTCGTCCCTAACCCTTTTTTTGCATACTTTGACATGGCATAACTCTGCATCCGTAGCTCCGATTCGTGCGTGTAGCATATCATAATGTTCGTCTCGACGAGTACATCATTCCATATCATTGCATCATTTTCATTTGAGCTCATCTTGATGCCTAAAATTCTGTTGGAAGAGAGCTATGTGAGGAAAGTTTCAGATCTGTTTCAGCAAATGCACTTTTGTCATTTTTGCCGTGATTAATGTGTGCATGCTATGATCCTGAGCTCTACATGTGTTTTGATGTACGCCATGCCATCTTTACAGGGGTGTACGCCATGTAGTTTGGTGATCTTTGTGGTGACTAGCACAAGCATGCAAAGTAGCTTACTCAATGATGCTGATTTCAGGGACTTAGAATTTCACTAAGTCCTTGCCCTGTCATTATTTTTATGCCATATGTTCATGTTGTTTCCTAGTGATCCGTGCCTCTTTTGAGCATGATCAGTAAGGATGTTTTGTAGATAAGGTTGTGCCCTATCCATCCATGTCTTTGTTTGTAATTATGGAGCAACCTAGCTTGAGTCAATCGAGCTCTACTTTTGCTATAAAATGTTCCTGGCAGATCGTTAACTTGTTTAGCAATTTTGCCGAGCTTGTTATATTTGATCCGTGCATGCTATGATGTTATTCTTGCCATGTCTAGCTTCTATGCCATATCTATTTGCTGGGTGTATGCTTAGTTTGTCATGCAATGCCTCGTAGTGAGTGCATCGAGCTCGTGAACATGCCTACTTGTTAACTGTTTTGCCATGCTCCAGTTTTTCACCAAGTCTGAATCTGTTTATGTTTTTGTTATGCTCACATGCTTGCAATTGTATTTTCTGGTCCCTTTTGGCTTATGGTCACTAAGGGACTTTTGTTATATGCTTTGAGTAGCTTCATTCCATGCCTTGCTTTGCCATGATATGTTCCTGTAGCATGTAGTTTTCATGCTCTAAAGATTGCTTCCTGATGATAAATTCCTGATTTGTTGTTATTTCACTAAGCCTGAAACCTGTTATCTTTTGCACTTTTGCCAAGCTTGTTTGAACCTGTTAATGAGTTAATTAGCCGTAGCTCAGTGTTCATCTCTTGTCAAGCATCATGAGTGGATCCCTGCCATGTATTTTGTTGTTATGTTTGAGTGCTGTAGCGTATTTATATTGATGCATTTAGTTGGCTACTTGTTGTTTATCGTAGACCGGTGCCATATTTGTTTTGCTTGCCATTTCCAAACCGTGCATCCGATTCAGGTGATCCTTATATTGATTTCAACCGAAATCACCTCACCTTTCCAGTGGAACTCTTGGATTTCCAAGTTGAGGCCAGGTTCAATCATTCCTTTCCAAATCATGCATATGCATCACATTTCGCATCCCGCATATCATACCATGTTTTGCATCATGTTGCTTGAGCATTGCACGTGGTTGATTGTGTCCCTTTTTGCTTGTTGTTCTTGCTTGGGTAGAGCCGGGAGGCGATTACGTGAACGAGGAGCCTGTTGAGTACGCTTACGAGGATCAAGGCAACTCTGAGAACTTTGCAGGCAAGATGACCATACCCTCGAAATCACTTCTATCTTTGCTTGTGAGATGCTCGCTCTTTTGCTATGCCTATGCTACGATACCTACCACTTGCTTATCATGCCTCCCATATTGCCATGTCAAATCTCTAACCCACCATGTCCTAGCAAACCGTTGTTTGGCTATGTTACCGCTTTGCTCAACCCCTCTTATAGCGTTGCTAGTTGCAGGTGAAGATTGGAGATCGTTCCTTGTTGGAACTTGTTGATTGTTGGGATATCACAATATTATCTCGTTTATCTTAATGCACCTATATACTTGGTAAAGGGTGGAAGGGTCGGCCTTATGCCTAGTGTTTTGTTCCACTTTTGCCGCCCTAGTTTCCGTCATATCGGTGTTATGTTGCCGGATTTTGCGTTCCTTACACGGTTGGATTATAATGGGAACCCCTTGACAGTTCACCTTGAATAAAACTCCTCCAGCAATGCCCAACCTCGGTTTTACCATTCGCCACCAAGCCTCTTTTTCCCTTGGGTTTCCGGAGCCCAAGGGTCATCTTTTTTTAAACCCCCCCCCCCCCCGGGCCAGTGCTCCTTTGAGTGTTGGTCCGAACTGAGCTGCCTGCGGGGCCACCTTGGGGAAACTTGAGGGTTGGGTTTACTCGTAGCTAGTCTCATCTGAGTGTGCCCTGAGAACGAGATATGTGCAGCTCCTATCGGGATTTGTCGGCACATTCGGGCGGTGTTGCTGGACTTGTTTTACCATTGTCGAGGATGTCTTGTAACCGGGATGCCGAGTCTGATCGGATTGTCTTGGGAGAAGGAATATACTTCATTGACCGTGAGAGCTTGTGATAGGTAAGTTGGGACACCCCTGCAGGGATTTGAACTTTCGAAAGCCGTGCCTATGGTTATGGGCAGATGAGAATTTGTTAATGTCCGATTGCAGAAGACTTGAACTTAACTTAATTCTAAATGCACCAACCATGTGTGTAATCGTGATGGTCTCTTCTCGGCGGAGTCCGGGATGTGAACACGGTGTTGGAGTAATATTTGACGTAGCTTGTTCTAGGATCACCTCTTGGTCATAGTTGTTCGACAGTGCTTTTGCCTTCTCTTCTCGCTCTCATTTGTGTATGTTAGCCACCATATATGCTAGTCGCTTGCTGCAGCTCCACATCATACCTTTACTCTTCCTATAAGCTTAAATAGTCTTGATCGCGAGGGTGTGAGATTGCTGAGTCCCCGTGACTCACAGATTCCTTCCAAAACCAGATGCAGGGACCGATGATACCGCTCCAGATGATATGACCGAGCTCAAGTGGGAGTTCGATGAAGACTCTCGTCGTTACTATGTGTCTTTCCCAGATGATCAGTAGTGGTGCCCAGTTGGGGCGATCGGGGACTTTGTCGCATTTGGGGGTTGAAATTTATTTTGGTCCCGTAGTCGGACCCTGAGTGTATTGGATGAATGTAATGACTTATTTATGTATTTGTGTGACGTGGCGAGTGTAATCCAACTATGTGCTTTTCCCCTTTATTTATTTACATGGGTTGTTGTGAACATTACCTCACTCGCGACATTGCTTTCAATGCGGTTATGCCTCTAAGTCGTGCTTCGACACGTAGGAGATATAGCCGCATCGAGGGCATTACAAGTTGGTAATCAGAGCCTTCCCCGACCTTAGGAGCCCCCTGCTTGATCGAATCATTGGCGTTGTTGAGTCTAGAAAAATGTTTTGAGTCATTTAGGATTTATATATATCGGAGAGTTAGGGATTCTTTTTACTCCTCAGTCCCCTTCGTCGCTCTGGTGAGACATCCTGACGTAGAATTTTGACTCTTCTCTTCTCAAATTTCACTAAAAAAAATTAGGATCACGCGGGTATCTTGGAATCGTTCTGATGGTTTTGTGACGAGAACATTGTTCTTGGTGCCTCCTCACATTTAGGGGTTGTGGCAGTGTCCCGGGGAGTTGAGCTCCGAGGTTTTGTCGTCACAATTTTATCGTTGAGATTCTGGAATACCTGAGTTTCACCGACATTGAAAATCTCTTTTATGAAGTTGTTGGTGAGATAACCTCGACGCCACCCAGTACTGGGGCGGGAGATTGGGAGTAATGCCATAACTCGTATAACGGATGCTTTTCGAAGGTTGAGGTAAATGATTTCCGAAGGTTTCTCGGTTATGTGTTGAAGGATGGATACAGCTGGATGTAGGATTTGCTGCTTTGGGTGAGTTATTATGCTTCCCATGTATCCCCAACACCTGATTGCATAACCGGAAAGGTTCAGGAGTTTCATAGGTGGGAATTCTTGTAGCTCTAGTACTTCTTCCGCGGATATTTGGTTTGTGATTGGGTAATCCTTACCAAGTATTTGCTCTCGTCCGTACCTTGTTGTTTTATTCTTCTTCATATATCTAAGTGGCTTCTCAATTTATGGAAATGTGACCACTTCAATTGGAATGCATTCATTCTTTTTGTTCGGATGTTGTCGTGGAATTGTCACGGCAGATGTCCTTTTGCAAGGACTTAGTCGTGGAGCCATCGCAACTAGGAAGCTTAAAGGGGTTAATTGGGACAAGGACACGCGAGGTTTATACTAGTTCAGCCCCTTACGGTGAAGGAAGGCCTACGTCTAGTTGGGTTGGAATTGCTTGAGGTTTCGATGACCAGGGAGCGAGATACGCTATGCCTGGCTCTCGATCAGTTGTTTTTTTTTCTCTCTAAGCCGCTGGCGGGTCGTCCCCTTATATACACGGGTTGACGCCCTGCGACCTACAGAGTCCCGGCCGGCTCATAAACAGTGTCCGGCTCGGCTACTAGTCACTTCTACCTTACAGTACATGTTATACCATCACGACGGTTTATCTTTACGGGCCTCAGAGTTGCCTGTGGGCCTTTAAGCCTTTTAGTGAACCGCCATCTTCATGCCTTGGTCTTGGGCTTCTGATGAACCTCTATTTGCGTAACCCGGCCCCTCCTGGATGGCTTACACAAATAGTCATATCCCCAACATTAGGCCCCAGATTGATTTGAACCGGTTCATGTCAATCTTTGAAAACCTTATGAACTGGCCTTTAGTCTTCTGTCTTGCGCGAAAATTGTAACCCGCCGTGACGTCATCCTCCTACTTCGGGTTAAATCATCGTGACGTCATCTTCAATAAAAACTTATATTTTAATTCATCATATCTCCAACGGATCTTTGCCTTTATTGACCCTCCCGGAAATCGAGGCGTCGGGGCCGCTGGATAATGATGTCTTGGTCTCCATGTTTTTCGCACCGTCTCAGTCGGTCCGCCTTATAAATAGGCGCGACCTAGGTCTTTTTCATTTCCTCCGGTCGTCTTCTTCCTCGCACTCCCTCTTCTGCCGCTCGAGCTCCACCGCCGCCACCGTCGGAAACCTCGTCTTCACCGACTCAGGCCGCTGCATCACCCTGTTTTTTGACCAGAGAACAACGGCAACCCTCCGCAGTTCTTCCACATCGGTGAGTTCTCTTTCCCCCCTTTCTTAGATCTGCATTAGTACTGTCTTGAGTTCGTTGACGTTCATCACTGCCCGACGCAACCTCCATTAGTTCTTACCTCTAATACCTTGTTCGGATCGTAAAAACCACATAGAACTGCTGCGGAGGATGTTGTGTGCTTATTCTGTATGAAAACAGATCTCATTTCCTTGTTTTGGAAGCCCTCTTTGAGTATATGAACTTCCCTGTACTGTTTTAGGTCTAGAAATTTTTCCTTTCCAGAGCATCGTTTGATCCAAAATAATAATTGCAACTTGTGAAACTTGTTTTCTCCACACTTAGCCAAAAACTATGTCTGTTGACTCTGTTTCAGCCATAGTAGTCTGTGTAACCGGTTTAAGATAATGCCGGCTGTCAGCACCGCTTGCCTCTGGCGACTTAAGAAAACCTTAATAATTTTTAATACCTGCGGCTGTTAAACATTATCACATAGTTACCTGTATGTCATTAGGCCCCTTCTTAAGCCGCCATCTTAAATAACCCAATAGTGTTTATTCTCCGGGTTATAATAAACCAGAAAAATTTCCTTTATCTTGTTGTAGGCTTCAATTTACCCAACGGCACCCAAAGCTGTTAAACCTCCGGTTACCTGCAACTGGGTCCCATCCATTGTTACAGAGAGCAAATTGTCCGGGTTTGTAAAGTCTGGCCATCTGCCCAAGAAGGATGTCATGTCTTATCGTGCTCCTGAACCGTCTGAAGAGAAACCTCAACCCAAGGAAGGGGAGGTGATCATTTTTACCGATCACATGAGCCGGGGATTTGCTCCTCCCGGTTCAAAATTCTCTAGAGACGTTTTGCACTTCTTTGACTTAAGACCTCAAGACATCGGGCCTAATTCCGTGTCAAATATCTGCAACTTCCAAGTTTTCTGTGAGGTCTACCTTGGAGAAGAACCCAACCTACTTTTGTTCAGGGAATTGTTCTATTTGAACCGGCAGAATGAGAGGGCCAATGGGCCCAGTCTGGAGCTTGGTGGCATATCGATTCAAAGGAGGAGAGACTGCCTGTTCCCTTATGCTGAATTGCCGAGTCATCCAAAGGACTGGAACCAGACATGGTTCTACTGCCAAGATACTTCTCCGGCTGGTGAAAACCCGCTGCCCGGCTTCCGTGCATTGCGCCTTGAACCTACTCACCCGCTGCCGGATAAGTTGACTGCTATTGAACGTCTGCCACTCACCCCCAAGATCAAGAAGATTAAAGCTCTCTTAGGGAACGGCTTAGACGACATTGACCTGGTCTGAGTCTGGGTTGCTTGGAGAATAATTTCGTTAAGCCGCCGCCCCGGCTTAATGTGTAATTATTCAGGCGAGAATGATGACCCTCAGTGTCATAGTCCTGACGACTTACCAGATGACGTAGTGGAAGCTACAACTCAGTCTTTGTTGAAAGAGGGCACTATGAATAGTAATGCTTTCGGCTTACTACCTTTTTGCCAGAAGAACCCGGCCCCTGCAGTAAGTTTCCAGCCGTCGGGTTATTTTTTACCATGTTATACTGTATTCTTACGCATAACCCTTTATAACCTTTTACAGGCAAATGATAACTTCTGGAAAATCCAATATGATCATGATGCGGCCAAGAAAACCAGGGCGGCCAAGAGGGCCGAAAGGAAAACCGCCAAGCCCACCACTTCAAGGAAAAGGAAGCCAAGCGCTTCTGAGTTGTTTCAGCTTGACAATACTGATGATAATGAGGAAGAGGTAACCTTTTAATTTCCCTTTCTCCTTTATCACTACTTTACTGATATTAACCTTCTTTCAGGGAGACACGGGCAATAGCCAACCCGTCGAGGAAGAGGTAATTATAATCTCCTCCGACTCCGAACTTCGGCCGCGTCAGAAAATTCGAAGAGTAACCCAGAAAGTAAGATTTTCACACCCTTTGTCTTACCAAGATCCTGACTTTCTTTTGAAGCAACAACAATTTGAAAACCGGGGGCAGACCCGGACCAGCAAGGATGCAGAGCTATCCTCTGGCTTGCCTGACACAACCCGGAAGCGTCGGACTGAGGTTATCTCCAATTTATACCCTTTTTTACCTTTGGCGGGTCTAATCCGTCAAACTCTCAATTCCTCTGACTCCAATTACCAGGATACCTCTCCTTCATCTGGCGAGTCCATGCAATCAAGCATGCCGGCTTTTAAGACTGCCCCTGGGTAATATCAATTTATTCACCTTATGTTTTTCTTTCTTCATGTTTCTTTACTTATTTCTCTGCTTTGCCCACAGCGTGCAGGTTAAGCCAGGAAGAAAACCAAGAAGGATAAACTGGCCCAAACCCCTGTGGTGAGTGAACCGGAACAGGGTATAGCTGCTCCCGACTCTTCCACACATCAACCGCCGCCTGAGCCGGCTCAAGACATTGCAGCACCAACTTCTGACCCGCCTGCTGAAGATATTCTTGATGGTTCTGTTAACCCGGAGGCACCAAGCCCAGTCAAAATGGCTGACCCAGAAGTGGAATTTCTCAAGGCTCAATTCGTTGAGCCGGCCAGGCCCACCGTTCTTGCCAAATGCTCGGCTAAAGAGGAGTTGCTAGAACGCCATAAGGCCAAGATGGATATCACCGACTATACTCATTTGAGTATTGGAGAGATCGTCTCGGGCTATATCAACCAGGTGCAAAGAAGCCGTGACCTGGAAATTGACATGGTGAAGCAAATACAGCAAAAATCTGAGGTATGACTTATGCTTCCTTACTTTCAATCATACTTACTGTACCAGCCCCCAAGTCTATTGCTTATGAATAAATATGCTGTAGACTTTAACTTGCGATACACATTAGCCCCCAAGTGCCAAGTATCTTTGCTTGCAAAGTATTTGGGACTTAATATCCAGGACCGGCTTAATAATTTAGAAAGCTTCGGTATACATTAGCCCCCAAGTGTCAAGTATCTTTGCTTGCAAAATGCTTGGGACTTAATATTATTTACCGTAATCTTGACTACTATCCGGTGCAATGCAGGCCATCATAAGTCAATTTGAATCGGAGATTGCTGACCTGAAGAACCGCGTGGCAGCCCAGGAGATTGAAACTCAAAAGGCTAACTCCAAATTTGAATTCAGCATCTCTGAACAAGAGAAGCTGACAAAAAATATTGAGTCGGAGAAGAAAATTTGGACTGACGAAAAGGCCAGACTGGTGACCCGGGCCAAGACAGCAGAGGCGTCGCTGGCAAATGCAATAGCTGAACTGACCGGCTTACAACGCCAGATATCTCGGATGGTCTCAGCGATCTTTGGTAAGTTATCTTAAGCAAGCATTTAATATTGTAAATATTCCTTCAATTGTTACCTGAGGTTTACCTTATACTTACCAATACAGGCCCCGGGAACACAAACCTCAAGAAGAATATGCTGATCAAATTGAAGGCGGTGTATACTCTAGTAGAGCAACTGTACATCGGGTCACAACGTGCCTTGGCCATTGTAGCCTTATCAAATGATGTGCCCCACCTCTTGCAAGATGTGTTACAATGGCTTGCTGTACTTCCTCAGCGGATTCAAGAGTTGAGACGGGCCCAAGCAAGAGCCGGAGCCATAGCCGCTTCCGTAAGCACACCTTTGCCCCTGAAGTCGACCCAACCGGTTTAATAGATGATGAAGCTGAGTTTGAGGCCTTGAGTGGCATTGACTGGGCCTCATCATCCTTCCGGGACAAAGCAGTCGGCGGAGAGGCGGAGAAGGATAACCCGGAGGCTTCAAGTCAACCCCAAGAGTAGATTGCCAGGCGCCACTTGCTTATGTCGTTGTAGAAAAACAACGCCGCATCATTCAGACTCGGGGAGTCTTGTAACAGAGTAGAAAATACTTTGAGTTTTGCTATGTCTTTGCGCATGCTTATGGCCCTTAATACTTGCATAAGCCACCGTCACTATGCACTTTGTAGTTTATACGAATCTGTTATGTCCTTTGCAGAAATGTCTTGCATTGCCCTGTGATGCTTACGGCTGCTTTTCCGGCGTATATAAGCCAACCCCTGAGGGTAAGTTTAACTCCTGAAAATTGGCACATAAAAGTTCACCTGGTACTTAACAACCTGATGTAACCAATATTAATCCTGGAGGATTGCAATGTATTCCATTGTATTTTCAAGAGGGTCGCAAGATATCCAATGTTGATACTTGTAAAATATGATGAAAAAAATTCAAGGGTTTCTGATTTGAATACGATCAGTGAACCGTTCCAAAGGGGTTGAGCTAAGATTCGGATACGATCTGTTAGCCCCCAGTGGCTGTGGCGATGCCGATCAAGTGGGTATCAACATCTATGTTCTCTTTGGTTCGAATGCGACCTATGTTTGAACAGGAAGCCCCCAAGTGACCATAAGAGTTGTTTAATGACGCTGATTCGAATACGATCCACGTCAGACCCAAAGGGGTTAAGCTATGATTCAAATATATGATCAGGAAGCCCCAAAGTGGGTTTGGCAGTATGCCGATCAAGTGGGTATCGACAGCTATGTTCTCTTTGGTTCGAATACGACCTATGTTTGAACAGGAAGCCCCCAAGTGACCACGGCTAGATTCAGATATGATCATAAGCCCGACCAAAGGAAAGCCGGATTCAGATATGATCCGCTTCTCCTTGGTTATCTCCCACCACCTAACAAAGAAAACAAATAAACCTTTTTTGGGAGTGGAAAAAAGGACAGAGGTCCTGCTTTATTGCTTTATGTAATATACATAATATAAGTATATACACATTAGAGCCGATGGCTCAAGTATAATAAGGCCGAAGATGAGCGATATTCCACGGCCGACGGGTCTCCTCCTCCGACTTACGTGAGTCTTTGTGCTCCCGAACATCGATAAGGTAGTATGATCTGTTGTTCAGATTCTTGCTGACCACAAAGGGTCCTTCCCAAGGAGGGGATAGCTTGTGCATGTCAGATTGATCCTGGATGAGTCGGAGCACTAAGTTGCCTGCCTGAAAGGTTCTGGACCTAACCCGGTGGCTGTGGTAGCGGCGCAGGTCTTGCTGGTAAATCGCCGAGCGGGCTATTGCCAAGTCTCGCTCTTCATCCAACAGGTCAAGTGCGTCTTGCCGAGCTTTTTCATTGTCTTCCTCAACATAAGCCACCACATGGGGTGAGTCATGACGGATGTCACTTGGCAGGACCGCCTCTGCTCCATACACCATAAATAAAGGCGTGTAACCCATAGATCTGTTAAGTGTAGTATTGATGCTCCAAAGTACAGAAGGTAACTCCTCCACCCAACAACCCGGCGTCCGCTGCAAGGGGACCAAGAGCCGGGGCTTGATACCCCTCAAGATTTCTTGATTAGCTCGTTCTGCTTGACCATTGGATTGAGGGTGAGCCACAGCTGAAACGTCAAGCCGAATATGCTCTCGTTGACAGAACTCTTCCATAGATCCTTTGGAGAGGTTAGTGCCATTATCAGTTATAATGCTGTGTGGAAAACCAAAGCGAAAAATCACCTTTTTCATAAACTGGACCGCCGTGGCTGCATCACACTTACCGACTGGCTCCGCCTCCACCCACTTTGTGAACTTGTCAACCGCCACCAAGAGGTGCGTCTTTTTATCCTTAGACCTTTTGAAAGGCCCGACCATATCAAGCCCCCAGACTGCAAACGGCCAAGTAATTGGAATCATCCTCAATTCTTGAGCCGGCACATGGGCTCGTCGTGAGAATTTCTGACATCCATCACATTTACTGACCAGGTCTTCTGCATCAGCATGAGCCGTCAGCCAATAAAACCCATGATGGAAAGCTTTGGCCACAAGAGATTTTGAGCCGGCGTGATGACCACAATCGGCTTCGTGAATCTCACGAAGGATCTCCTGACCCTCTGTAGGTGACACGCAACGTTGAAATGCTCCAGTGACGCTGCGGTGATGTAACTCGCCATTGACAATTGTCATGGACTTGGACCGCCGGGCGATTTGTCTTGCCAAGGTCTCATCTTCAGGAAACTCTCCCCGGGTCATGTAAGCCAAATAAGGCACTATCCAATCCGGGATAACATGGAGAGCCGCCACCAGCTGTGCCTCCGGGTCTGGTATTGCCAGATCTTCCTCTGTAGGTAACTTAAGAGAAGGATTATGCAAAACATCAAGAAAGGTGTTAGGCGGCACCGGCTTACGCTGAGACCCCAGCCAGCTTAAGGCATCAGCCGCCTCGTTCTTCCTTCGATCAATGTGTTCCACCACATAACCCTTGAAATGTCCAGCCACAGCATCGACTTCACGACGGTAAGCCGCCATAAGGGGATCTTTAGAGTCCCACTTGCCTGACACCTGTTGAGCCACAAGGTCTGAGTCTCCCAAGCATCTTACCCGGCTCAAGTTCATCTCTTTGGCCATCCGGAGACCATGGAGTAGGGCCTCGTACTCAGCTGCATTGTTAGTACAAGGAAACATAAGCCGGAGCACATAACAAAATTTGTCACCTCGAGGGGAAGTTAACACGACTCCAGCCCCCGAGCCTTCCAACTGTCTGGACCCATCAAAGTGAATAGTCCAACAAGTGTTATCAGGCTTCTCCTCAGGTGCCTGTAGCTCTGTCCAGTCGTTGATGAAATCCACCAAAGCTTGAGACTTAATGGCAGTGCGTGGTACGTACTTCAGACCATGAGGCCCGAGCTCGATGGCCCACTTGGCGACTCGTCATGTAGCCTCTCTGTTCTGAATAATGTCTCCCAAGGGGGCAGAACTTACCACAGTGATAGGGTGACCTTGGAAGTATTGCTTCAGCTTCTGGCCTGCCATGAACACCCCATAAACAAGTTTCTGCCAATGAGGATATCTTTTTTTTGACTCGATGAGTACCTCGCTGACATAATAAACCGGCCGTTGAACCGGATGTTCCTTACCAGCCTCCTTGCGCTCTACCACAATTGCCACACTGACGGCTCGTGAATTAGCAGCCACATATAACAGCAAAGGCTCTTTGTCAATGGGAGCTGCAAGAACTGGCGGCTCAGATAACTGCCTCTTCAAATCCTCAAAATCAGCATTAGCAGCATTACTCCAGACAAAGGTGTCTGCCTTCTTCATTAGCTGGTACAGCGGTAGGGCCTTCTCACCTAACCGGCTTATGAACCGGCTTAAAGCGGCAACACGACCCGCCAGTCGCTGAACATCATTGATACATGCTGGTTTAGCCAAAGAAGTGATTGCCTTAATCTTCTCCGGATTAGCCTCGATGCCCCTGTTTGAGACCAAGAATCCCAAAAGCTTGCCTACAGGCACACCAAATACACACTTCTCCGGGTTAAGCATCATTTTGTAAACCCAGAGATTGTCAAAGGTTTCTCTGAGATCAGATATCAAGGTTTCCGCCTCTCTGGATTTCACCACTATGTCATCCACATAAGCATGAACATTGCGCCCAATCTGATTGTGGAGACAATTCTGTACACACCGTTGATAATTCGCCTGGGCACTCTTGAGCCCAAAAGGCATAGACACATAGCAGAAGGCTCCAAACAGAGTGATGAAAGCCGTCTTCTCCTAGTCCTTAACTGCCATCTTGATCTGATGATAACCAGAGTAAGCATCCAAAAAGCTCAAACGCGCACAACCCGCTGTAGCATCGATGATTTGATCAATATGGGGGAGAGCGAAAGGATCAGCCGGGCAAGCCTTATTTAAGTCCGTGTAATCCACACACATCCGCCAGGTGCCATTTTTCTTGAGCACGAGCACCGGGTTAGCCAACCACTCCGGGTGAAACACTTCGACAATGAACCCAGCCGCCAAGAGCCGGGTGACCTCTTCTCCTATAGCTTTTCGTCGTTCCTCATTGAATCGCCGCAGAAACTGCCTGACCGGCTTATACTTCGGATCAATATTAAGAGTGTCCTCAATGAGTCCTCTCGGTACACCCGGCATGTCAGAAGGCTTCCATGCAAAGATGTCCCGGTTCTCATGGATGAACTTGATGAGCGCGCTTTCCTATTTAGGATCTAAGTTGGCACTGATGCTGAATTGCTTAGACGAATCGCCCGGAGTAAAATCAACAAGCTTAGTCTTTGCAGCCGATTTAAACTTCATGGCCGGGTCATGCTCCGTAGTCGACTTCTTGAGGGAGGTCATATCCGCCGGGTCAATGTTATCTTGATAAAATTTTAGCTCCTCTGCTGCACAGACAGACTCGACATAAGCCGCATCGCCTTCTTCGCACTCCAGGGCCACCTTTCGGCTTCCATGCACAGTGATGGTACCCTTGTAACCCAGCATCTTGAGCTGTAAATAAACATAACACGACCGCGCCATGAACTTGGCATAAGCCGGCCGCCCGAACAAAGCGTGATATGGACTCTTGAGTTTTACCACTTCAAAAGTTAACTTTTCCGCCCTAGAATCATGCTCGTCTCCAAAGGCCACCTCTAGCTCAATCTTACCCACAGGATACGCCAATTTACCAGGCACCACTCCATGGAAGACGGTGTTTGAAGTCTTTAAATTCGTGCCAGTTAAGCCCATGCGCCGAAAGGTCTCGTAATAGAGGATGTTGATGCTGCTCCCTCCATCCATGAGCACCTTAGTAAATTTATAACCACCAACCTGCGGTGCCACCACCAGGGCCAGTTGACCCGGATTATCAACCCGGGGAGGGTGATCCTCCCTGCTCCAGACAATAGGCTGTTCCGACCACCTCAAGTAACAAGGGACTGCCGGCTCAACAGAATTCACAGCCCTCCTATGAATTTTCTGATCACGTTTACACAAACTTGTGGTGAACACGTGATACTGCCCACTGTTTAGCTGTTTTGGATGACTCTGATAACCCGACTGCTGCTGCTGCTGACCTCGTTGACCGGACTGTTGTTGATTATAACCACCCTGGCTTCCCTGAAAACCGGATCCTGAACCACCGCCCGGGCCATGAAAGCCGCCAGCTCCTGAGCTGCCGCCTGGGCCTTGATTGCCATCAAACGTATTAGAATTCTTGAAAGCCTTCATGATTGCGCAATCCTTCCATAAATGAGTCGCTGGTCGTTCCCGGGTGCCGTGTTTCGGGCAGGGCTCATTGAGTAGTTGCTCAAGAGACGGACCTGACCCACCAAACCGAGGGGGTGGCTTTCCTTTGTGCGTCTGATTGTTACCCTGTGCATTGGCCACAAATTCCGGGTTACCGTCCGCCTTACGCTTATTGCCTCCTTGACTCGCCGGGTTATGCTGCTGACCCTTTCCATTACCGTTCTTCTATCCCTTCTGTGTCTATTCCTCATCAGACGTGGGATCCTTGGTACTATCGGAATCGGCATACTTGACTAAAGCCGCCATCAGTGTCCCCATATCGTTGCAATCACGCTTAAGGCACCCCAGTTTCTGTCTCAGAGGCTCAAAGCGGCAATTCTTCTCCAGCATGAGAACTGCTGAGCCGGCATCCATCTTGTCAGACGAATGTATTATGTCTTTGATCTGGCGCACCTAATGAGTCGTAGATTCACCTTCCTCCTGCTTACAATTTGTCAGGTCCACAATCGACATAGACTGCTTACAAGTGTCCTTGAAGTTCTGGATGAAACGGGCCTTTAGCTCCGCCCATGACCTAATGGAATTGGGTGGCAAACCCTTTAGCCAAGAACGGGCCGTTCCGTCAACATCATGGTGAAGTATTTAGCCATCGCTTCATCACTAACCTCCAGCAGCTCCATGGCCATCTCGTAACTTTCAATCCACGCCCCAGGCTGTAAATCGGGCGTATAATTCGGCACCTTTCGAGGTCCCTTGAAATCCTTGGGCAGACGTACATTACGTAGAGCCGGTACCAGACAAGGAACTCCTCCGGTTCTAGTAGCAACACCGCCTCAGCGGAAGTCGTCGGGTAAGCCGGTGAGTCCTGTTGGGCTGCTAGCTGAGCCGCTAGCTGAGCCGCCCGCTCGTCCTCCTCACGTATCCGATCCTGAACCGGGTTACACCCGCCGGGCTGGTTCCGGCGCTGAGCGCTACTTGACAAGGCCTCTGACTTCATGTGTCTACTGTAACTCAGGATCCGGTTTTGATGAGGTGGAGCTAACCAGGGCGGAGGAGTTGAGTGAATCCTGTCCCGGCTGTAGGAGTAGGTCTCTTGCTGAGCCAGGGCTGTTTGGACAAGTTCCCTGATCCTCCGAGTTTCCACCGCTGTCGGATCATCACCATCTACTTGGAGAGCCGCCAAACATGCTGATGCTGCGATTAAGTTCTCCATGGGGTTGGAGAAGTGACCCTGCGGTATTGGTACGTAATGGGGCGGTGCCATATTGCCGTGAAGAGGCGCCGTCACCTGAGGCTGGACTGGGCCTCCCGCTCTGGATGTCATAAACTGATTTGCACCTGGCGGGTTACTTGGGCCGGCCCCGGGTGTAGCAAAGAGATTCCGAGGATCATAAATCTGAGGTAAACGGGACTGAGTTTTCTGATGTCTCCTCCTCATTACCTCATTAGATGCGTTCAAGCTCAACGTGAGCTGAAAGGCCTCTGCCTGAAGTTGCTGCGCCCGTACGTCCAAAGCCGCCCGCTCTGTGGCTAATCTAGTATCTTCAGCTACTAAGGTTTCCTTGGCCCGAGCGATCTCATCGCGAACCTGTGCCACCTCTGCCTCATGCTTAGATTGGTTCGCAGGGACGACTGTAACAGTTAACAAGGCCGTAAGTTTATCCATGAGATCCATCAGCACCTAAGCCGGTGAGCGCACAGGGCCTCCTGCCCCGGCCGCTCCTAACCCGGACATTATCGCTGCTGAGGCCGTAGAATTTTGGTCGGGTTGAGTACCAGCCATGAAGACTCCTGCCCAGTTTGGTGACTCTGAGGGGTCCGGAATAGTGCTGCCATCGGAATAGCCCCCAAGCACACCATCTTGAACTTGATACAGCGAATCTGTTGAGCCGGCGGACGAATCACCGTCAAAGAGGACGGCCGGCTCACCATCACCTTCAAATTCTTCAGGAAGTTCACCTCCGTGGATGCAACCCACAAAGGAATGCTTCACGACGGGTTGAGCTCGGGCGGGTTTCGCACGCTGAGCCGTCTCGACGAGGTCGGTGCAGCTGTCCGGCTCAGGGCCTGGCTCACCAATCCGGTCGATGAAGACGCGAATTCCGCCAAAGGGGACCCGGTACCCATACTCAATTGAGCCGGCGTCGGGGCCCCATCCTTCGTCATCGATGTAGATCTTGCCGCGACGACTCTTGGTCTTCCGGCCAACTGCGTATCCCTTGAGCCCTTCGAAGCTGCCCTTCAAGAACTCAAATCCACCGTGCGCTGGCCCCATGGTGGGCGCCAACTGTCGTGGAATTGTCATGATAGATGTCCTTTTGCAAGGACTTAGTCGTGGAGCCATCGCGACTAGGAAGCTTAAAGGGGTTAATCGGGACAAGGACACGCGAGGTTTATACTAGTTCAGCCCCTTACGGCGAAGGAAGGCCTACGTCTAGTTGGGTTAGAATTGCTTGAGGTTTCGATGACCAGGGAGCGAGATACGCTATGCCTGGCTCTCGATCAGTTGTTTTTTTCTCTCTAAGCCGCTGGCGGGTCGTCCCCTTATATACACGGGTTGACGCCCTGCGACCTACAGAGTCCCGGCCGGCTCATAAACAGTGTCCGGCTCGGCGACTAGTCACTTCTACCTTACAGTACAAGTTATACCATCACGACGGTTTATCTTTACGGGCCTCAGAGTCGCCTGTGGGCCTTTAAGCCTTTTAGTGAACCGCCATCTTCATGCCTTGGTTTTGGGCTTCTGATGAACCTCTATTTGCGTAACCCGGCCCCTCCTGGATGGCTTACACAAATAGTCATATCCCCAACAGATGTGAAGACTATATGTTGCAATTTCAATCCATTTGATTCAGCTTGATTATTTGTCTATCAAGATGCTAATGGATGTCACCTCTTCAGGATGGCTCCTCCAATGCGCACGACTCCGAATCCTGATCCTCCACCACCACCTCCACCTCCGGAGGCATGGCAAGCTGTGATGGCCGCTACCAATGCAAACACGCAGCTGATCATGTAGCTCTTGCAAGAGCGCAACCAAGGGAATCATGGCCATGGCAACAATCAGAATCAATTTGCTACACTCAACCAGTTCCTCGCTAACCAGCCAAAGACATTCAGCAACTGTGTTGAAGCAACAGACGCTGATGATTGTCTCGTGGATATCTGCAAGCATTTCGAGTGCAGCAACGTCAGGCCTGAGGACTTTGTCAAGTTTGCCTCGTTCCAACTCAAAGACCAAGCTGCAGAATGGTTTCAGCAGTATAAAGATTCCAGAGGAGGCCGTGTGATTACCTGGGATGAATTCCGTCAAGACTTGAAAGCTCACCACATTCCTCAGAGTGTTGTTGAGAGCAAGAATGAGGAATTCCGTAACTTGAAGCAAGGCAGCCTGTCTGTTTACCAGTACAACATCATGTTTCAGAAGCTCGCCCGTTTCGCTAAGCAAGACGTCTCTGACAAGAAGAGCATGATATACCAGTTCAGGGGTGGCCTCAGAGAAGATCTCCAACTAGCTCTCGTACTCTTTGAGCCCAAGAAGTATGATGAGTTTTACAACATGGCACTAAAACAAGAGACTGCCCAGGTGAAGTGCGATGCTTCCAAGAAGCGAGTCAGAGATGCGACTCCCTCTTCCTCAACTCAAGTGGCTTCTAAGCAGCAAAAGTATTGGCTTCCTCCTCCTCCGTTCCGTCAGCCTTATCAGCAGAAGAGCAAAGGTGGCAATGGAGCTTCACACCCACCCAACCCAGGCTTTCAAAACAAGACTTCGTCTCAAGCTCCAAGATCAAGTGCTCCGTATCACCGTCCGCTTTTGGAGGTCACGTGCAACAAGTGCCAACAGAAGGGTCACTATGCCAACAAATGCTTCAATCAGAGGCGTCTTCCTCCTCCTCCTGTGAGGTCTGCCAGTACCACAGTGGTCAAGCATAACCCCAAGCACGCCAAGGTCAACATGATGAATGCAGCTCAGGCAGAGGACTCGTCAGATGTCATCATGGGTAACCTTCCTATTAACGATGTTCCTGCAAAAGTACTTTTTGACTCTGGTGCACCGCATTCTTTCATGTCATTCCCATTTGCATCGGAGAACAATTTTGGTACTAAGGCATTACCTAAAGCATTGCAAGTTGTTTCTCTGGCTAAGCGTCTGAGTTCTAGCATGATGGTTCCGAATGTTTCTATCATGATGGGTGATTTCAAGTTTCTGGCTTCTCCAATGGTTCTTGGTAACTCGGATATCAATCTTATTCTTGGAATGGTTTGGCTTTCTAAGCACAAGGCTCAGCTTGATTGTGCTACCAGGAAGATTCAATTGACTCACTCGTCTGAGGATGTAATTGTCTTTGCCGCTCGTGACAATACCATCCGTCTGTTTTCTATCAATGAGAAGGGCGAGCTGGATGCCATCTCTCAAATTCTGGTCATTTGCGAATATCAAGACGTCTTTCCAGAAGAGCTTCCAGGAATGCCTCCGCACCGGCAATTCAAATTTGTCATCGATCTTGAGCCTGGCATGGAACCTGTTTGCAAACGTACTTACAAGATTGGACCTGATGAGTTGAAAGAGCTGAAGAAGCAACTCGATGAACAAGAGCATTTGGGTCTCATCCGACCTAGTTCTTCTCCGTGGGGTTGTGGAGTTCTTTTTGTGAAGAAGAAGGATGGAACGGACCGACTCTGTGTCGACTACCGTCCATTGAACAAGAAGACCATAAAGAACAAGTACCCACTTCCCAACATCAATGAGCTTTTCGAACAACTCAAAGGTGCTCAAGTATTCTCCAAGCTTGATCTCCGTATGGGCTATCATCAGATTCGCATTCGTGAAGAAGATATCCCCAAGACAGCTTTCAGAACAAGCTTTGGTTCATATGAATATACTGTCATGTCTTTCGGCCTCGTCAACGCTCCGCCAACATTCTCTCGCATGATGAACTTCATCTTCAACTCCTACACAAATGAGTTCGTCTTGGTCTACCTCGATGACATTTTGGTTTTTTCCAAGAACAAGGAGGATCATGCCAAACATTTGAGATTGGTGCTAGATAAGCTCAAAGAACATCAGTTCTATGCCAAGTTTTCAAAGTGCGAGTTTTGGCTCGATGAGGTTCTCTACCTTGGGCATATCATCTCCGCCAAGGGCATAGCGGTTAATCCTGAGAAGGTGTCTGCAATTGTGAATTGGGGACCACCTCAGAATGTGAAGCAACTCCGCAGCTTCCTTGGGCTCGCAAGCTATTGCAGAAGGTTCGTTGAGAACTTTTCAAAGATCGCGAAGCCTCTTTCCAACCTTCTCCAGAAGCATGTCAAGTACGCCTGGTCACTTGAATGTGACATCGCTTTCAACACCCTAAAAGAGAAGTTAGTCACTGCTCCAGTTCTGACTCCCCCTGATGAATCCAAACGGTTTGAGGTCTTCTGTGATGCTTCCCTTGAAGGTCTTGGTGCAATGTTGATGCAAGAGAAGAAAGTTGGGGCTTATACCTCTCGCCAGCTGAAGTCCAATGAAAAGAACTACCCCACTCATGACCTTTAGTTGGCGGCAGTTGTCCATGCTCTTTTAACTTGGAGACATCTCTTATTGGGATGAAAAGTGGACATCTTCACTGATCATAAGAGTCTCAAGTACATCTTCACTCAGCCTAACCTCAACCTCAGGCAGACTCATTGGGTCGAAATGATTCAAGAGTATAATCCGAGTATCGAATATACTCCAGGCAAGGCCAATGTAATTGCTGACGCTTTGAGCAGGAAGGCTTACTGCAATAGTCTGATTCTCCAGCCTTACCAACCCGAGCTTTGTGAAGCTTTCCGCAAACTCAATCTTCAAGTTGTTCCTCAAGGTTTCCTCGCCAACCTCCAAGTATCTCCTACTTTGGAAGATCAGATTCGTGAGGCTCAACTTCTTGATGCTATGGTGAAGAAGGTGAAGATTAGGATTGCCAAGAGTCAACCCAAGTACAAGTGCTATCGCCTTGATGACAAGGATACTCTATTCTTCGAGGATAGCATTGTTGTGCCTAAAGGTGACCTTCGCAAAGTCATTATGAACGAGGCCCACGATTCACTCCTCTCTATCCACCCTGGAAGTACAAAGATGTACCATGACCTCAAGCAGTCGTATTGGTAGACTCGAATGAAGCGCGAGATTGCTCAGTTCGTGAACAAATGTGATGTCTGCAGAAGAGTGAAAGCAGAACACCAACAACCAGCTGGTCTCCTCCAACCTCTTGCCATTCCAGAATGGAAGTTTGACCGTATTGAGATGGACTTCGTGACTGGATTTCCAAAGTCCAAGCGTGGCAATGATGATATCTTCGTTGTCATCGACAAACTCACTAAAGTGGCTCATTTTCTTCCTATCAAAGAATCTGTCCCAGCAGCTCAGCTGGCAGAGCTATATACCTCTCGGATTGTCTCTCTGCATAGCATTCCGTAGTTGATATCTTCTGATCATGGCAGCATCTTCACCTCCAAGTTTTGGGATTCTTTTCAGAAGGCCATGGGCACCATCATTCGCTTCAGCACAGCTTTTCATCCCCAAACTAGTGGCCAAGTCGAGCGAGTTAATCAGATTCTTGAAGATATGCTCAGGGCTTGCGTCATCTCTTTCAGTATGAAATGGGAAGATTGTCTTCCATATGCCGAGTTCTCCTACAACAACAGCTTTCAAGCGAGTTCGGGCAAGGCCCCATTTGAAATTCTGTATGGCAGGAAGTGCCGTACTCCTCTTAACTGGTCAGAAACTGGTGAACGTCAACTTCTCAGCAATGACTTGATCACAAAGGCAGAAGAGATGTGCAAAGTCATTCGCGAGAATCTCAAAGCCGCGCAATCGCGCCAGAAGAGTTACTATGATAGTAAGCATCATGACTTGGCTTTCGAGATCGGAGACCATGTCTACCTCCGTGTCTCTCCAATGAAAGGTACTCGTCGCTTCGGTATCAAAGGGAAGCTTGCCCCTAGATACGTGAGTCCTTTCAAGATCTTAAGCAAGAGAGGCGATCTCGCCTATCAACTTGAGCTTCCGTCCAACTTTGCAAACATACATGACGTGTTTCACGTGTATCAACTCCGCAAGTGCTTCAAGACTCCTGACTGCACCGTCAACTTTGAAGACATTGATCTCCAAGAAGACTTGTCTTATGGTGAGCACCCAGTTACTATTCTTGAAGAAACTGAGCGCAAGATTCACAACAAGTCTATCAAATTCCTCAAAGTCAAGTGGTCACATCATTCCGACCGTGAAGCCACCTGGGAACGCGAGGATCACCTCTGTTCTGAGTACCCGGAGTTTTTCCAGTCCTAGATCTCGGGACGAGATCCTTTCGTAGTGGTGGAGTGTTGTAACACCCCGGATGTAATTTACCTTATATGTACTCCAACTCTTGCCGTTTCCGGCACTAAGTTATTTTATTTCCTCATTGTCGGGTTTTTGTCTCCGTGTGTTTTGTCTTTGTCATGCATCTCATATCATGTCATCATGTGCATTGCATTTGCATACGTGTTCGTCTCATGCATCCGAGCATTTTCCCCGTTGTCCGTTTTGCATTCTGGCGCTCCTATGTCATCCGGTGGCCCTTTCTACCTCTTTTCGTGTGTGGGTGTTAAACATTTCCAGATTGGACTGAGACTTGCCATGCGGCCTTGGTTTACTACCGATAGACCGCCTGTCAAGTTTCGTACCATTTGGACTTCATTTGATACTCCAACAGTTAACCGAGGGACCGAAAAGGCCTCGTGTGTGTTGCAGCCCAACACCCCTCCAAAGTGGCCCCAAACCCACCTAAACCTCCTCCATCATCCAGCCAAGGTTGTTGTAGTTGATCCATGCATGCTATGAGGTTGTTCTTGCCATGTTTAGATTCTATGCCATGTCTACTTGCTGGGTGTATGCTTAGTTTGTCATGCAATGCCTTGTGGTGAGTGCATCGAGCTCGTAAACATGCCTACTTAATATCTGTTTTGCCATGTTCCAGTTTTCTGCTAAGTCTGAATCTGTTAACGAAACTTGCTATGTTCACATGGTTGCCATTGTATTTTCTGTTCCCTTTTGGCTTATGGTCAGTAAGGGACTTTTGTTGTATGCTCTGAGTAGCTTCATGCCATGCCATGCTTTGCCATGTTGTTATTGTGCTCTAAACATTGCTTCCTGATGTTAAATTCCTGACATGTTGCTATTTTCACAAAGTCTGTAACCTGTTATCTTTTGCACTTTTGCCATGCTTGTTTGAACCTGCTATTGAGTGAATTAGCCATAGCTCAGTGTTCATCTTTTGTCAAGCATCTTGAGTGGATCACTGCCATGTGCTTTGTTGTTATGTTGGAGTGGAGTAGCTTGTTGTTCTTGATGCATTTAGATGGCCTCGTGGTGTTAATCGCAGCTTTGTGCCATTATTGATTTGCTTGCCATTTGCAAACCGTCCACCCGATTCCGATGATCTTCATATCGATTTCGAACGAAATCAACTCATCTTTCCAGTGGCACTCTTGGTTTTGCAAGTTGAGGCCAGGTTCAATCTTTCCTTTCCGAAGCATGCATATGCATCGCATATCACATCCCGCATATCATGCCATGTTTTGCATCATGTTGTTTGTGCATTGCACGTGGTTGATTGTGTCTCCCTTTGCTTGTGTTCTTGCTTTGGGTAGAGCCGGGAGACGAGTTCGTGTTCGAGGACCCGTCGAGTTCGTGTTTGAGGATCAAGCTTTCATCTTCTTGGAGATCTTTGCAGGCAAGATGACCATACCCTCGAAATCACTTCTATCTTTGCTTGCTAGATGCTCGCTCTTTTGCTATGCCTATGCCGCTATACCTACCACTTGCTTATCATGCCTCCCTTATTGTCATGTCAAACCTCTAACCCACCTTGTCCTAGCAAACCGTCGTTTGGCTATGTTACCGCTTTGCTCAGCCCCTCGTATAGCGTTGCTAGTTGCAGGTGAAGATGGAGTTTGTTACATGTTGGAACATGATTATTGTTGGGATATCACAATATCTCTTATTTATATTAATGCATCTATATACTTGGTAAAGGGTGGAAGGCTCGGCCTTATGCCTGGTGTTTTGTTCCACTCTTGCCGCCCTAGTTTCCGTCATACCGGTGTTATGTTCCTTGATTTTGCGTTCCTTACGGGGTTGGGTTATAATGGGAACCCCTTGACAGTTCGCCTTGAATAAAACTCCTCCAGCAAGGCCCAACCTTGGTTTTACCATTTGCACTAACAACCTATCACCTTCACTTGGGTTCTGCAGACTCAAGGGTCATCTTTATTTTAACCCCCCCCCCCGGGCCAGTGCTTCTCTAAGGGTTGGTTTTACTCGTAGCTTGACCTATCCGGTGTTGCCCTGAGAACGAGATATGTGCAGCTCCTATTGGGATTGTCGGCGCATCGGGTGGCTTTGCTGGTCTTGTTTTACCATTGTCGAGATGTCTTGTAACCGGGATTCCGAGTCTGATCGGGTTGTCCTAGGAGAAGGAATATCCTTCGTTGACCGTGAGAGCTTGTGATGGGCTAAGTTGGGACAACCCTGCAGGGATTTGAACTTTCGAAAGCCGTGCCCGCGGTTATGGGAAGATGGGAATTTGTTAATGTCCGGTTGTAGAGAACTTGATAATTAACTTAATTAAAATGCATCAACCGCGTGTGTTGTCGTGATGGTCTCTTTCCGGCAGAGTCCGAGAAGTGAACATGGTGTTGGAGTTATGTTTGAACGTAAGTAGTCTAGGATCACTTCATGATCATAGATTCTCGAACGTGCTTTGCCTTCTCTTCTCGCTCTCATTTGCGTATGTTAGCCACCATATATGCTAGTGCTTGCTGCAGCTCCACCTCATACCTTTTCCCTACCCATAAGCTTAAATTGTCCTGATCGCGAGGGTGTGAGATTGCTGAGTCCCCGTGACTCACAGATTAGTTCCAAAACCAGCTTGCAGGTGCTGATGATACCGTACAGGTGACGCAACCGAGCTCAAGGAGGAGCTCGATGAAGACCTTGTTCATTGGGTTGTTTCGTTTCAGTTGATCAGTAGTGGAGCCCAGTCGGGGTGATCGCAGATCTTTTTCATTAGGGGTGGTCTTATTTTATTTTGGTTCCGTAGTCGGACCTTGATTGTATCTGGATGATGTAATGCTATATTCATGTATTGTGTGAAGTGGCGATTGTAAGCCAACTCTGTACCTCTTTCTTATTCAGTACATGGGATGTGTAAAGATTACCCCTCTTGCGACATGCCTACAATGCGGTTATGCCTCTAAGTCGTGCTCCGACACGTGGGAGATATAGCCGCATCGTGGGTGTTACAGCTATATTATTATTCACCATGTGATATGTGTTTTGCTTGGAGAGTCTTGTATGATTTGAGTCTTTGCATCTTAGTTTACCACAATCATCCTTGCTGTACACACCTTTTGGGAGAGACACGCATGAATCGGAATTTATTAGAATACTCTATGTGCTTCACTTATATCTTTTGAGCAAGATAATTTTTCTCTAGTGCTTCACTTATATCTTTTTAGAGCACGGTGGTGGTTTCATTTTATAGAAATTATTGAACTCTCATGCTTCGCTTATATTATTATGAGAGTCTTTTAGAACAGCATGGTAATTTGCTTTGGCTATAAAACTAGTCATAATATGATGGGCATCCAAGATGGGTATAATAAAAACTTTCATATAAAGTGCGTTTAAAACTATGAGAAGTTTGATGCTTGATGATTGTTTTGAGATATGATGATGGTTCTATTAGAGTCATGCTAGTTGAGTAGTTGTGAATTTGAGAAATACTTGTGTTGAGGTTTGCGAGTCCCGTAGCATGCACATATGGTAACCGTTGTGTAACAAATTTGAAGCATGAGGTGTTTCTTTGATTGTCTTCCTTATGAGTGGCGGTCGCGGACGAGCGATGGTATTTTCCTACAATTATATCCCCCTAGGAGCATGCGCGTAGTGCTTGGTTTTGATGACTTGTAGATTTTTGCAATAAGTATGTGAGTTTTTTATTACAAATGTTGAGTCCATGGATTATACGCACTCTCACCCTTCCACCATTGCTAGCCTCTCTAGTACCGCGCAGCTTTTGCCGGTACCATAAACCCACCATTTACCTTCCTCAAAACAGCCACCATACCTACCTATTATGGCATTTCCATAGCCATTCCGAGATATATTTCCATCCAACTTTCCACTGTTTTGTTTATTATGACACGTTTCATCGTTGTCATATTGCCTTGCATGATCATGTAGTTGACATTGTACTTGTGGCAAAGCCACCATCCATAATTTTTCATATATGTCACTCTTGAGTCATTACACATTCTGGTACACAGCCGGAGGCATTCATATAGAGTCATATTTTGTTCTAAGTATCGAGTTGTAATTCTTGAGTTGTAAGTAAATAAAAGTGTGATGATCTTCATTATTAGAGCATTGTCCCATGAGAGGAAATAAAAAAAGAGAAAGGCCAAAAAAATAGAAGGCCCAAAAAATAGAATAGAAAAAGAGAGAGAAGGGACAATGCTACTATCCTTTTTCCTCACTGGTGCTTCAAAGTAGCACCATGATCTTCATGATAGAGAGTCTCTTATTTTGTCACTTTCATATACTAGTGGGAATTTTTGTTATAGAACTTGGCTTGTATATTCCAACAATGGGATTCCTCAAAATTCCCTAGGTCTTCATGAGCAAGCAAGTTGGATGCACACCCACTTAGTTCTTTTGTTGAGCTTTCATACATTTATAGCTCTAGTGCATCCGTTACATGGCAATCCCTAATCACTCACATTGATATCTATTAATGGGCATCTCCATAGCCCATTAATACGCCTAGTTGACGTTAGACCATCTTCCTCCTTTTTGTCTTCTCCACAACCACCATTCTATTCCACCTATAGTGCTATGTCCATGGCTCACGCTCATGTATTGCGTGAAAGTTGAAAAGGTTTGAGAATACTAAAGTATGAAACAATTGCTTGGCTTGTTATCGGGGTTGTGCATGATTTGAATACTTTGTGTGACAAAGATGGAGCATAGCCAAACTATATGATTTTGTCGGGATGAACTTTGTTTGGCCTTGTTATTTGAGAAGACATGATTACTTTGTTAGTATGCTTGAAGTATTATTATTTTTATGTCAATATTAAACTTTTGTCTTGAATCTTTCGGATCTGAACATTCATGCCACAATAAAGAAAATTACATTGATAATTATGTTAGGTAGCATTCCACATCGAAAATTCTGTTTTTATCATTTACCTACTCGAGGACGAGCAGGAATTAAGCTTGGGGATGCTTGATACGTCTCCAACGTATCTATAATTTTTGATTGTTCCATGCTATTATATTATCTATTTTGGATGTTTAATGGGATTTAATATGCTCTTTTATATTATTTTTGGGACTAACCTATTAACCAAAGGCCTAGTGTCAGTTTTTGTTTTTGCCTATTTTAAAGTTTCGCAGAAAAGGAATACCAAACGGAATCCAAACGGAATGAATCCTTCGCGGTGATTTTTCTTGGACCGAAAGCAAACCAGAAGACTTGGAGTTGAAGTATGGAACTCCGTGTGGCGGCCATGAGGCAGGAGGGCGCACCCAGGGGGTAGGCGCGCCGCCACCCTCATGGGCCCCACGTAGCTCCACCGACGTACTTCTTTCACCTATATATACTCTTATACCCTAGATCGATCACAAAGAGCCACGAAACCACTTTTCCACCGCCGCAACCTTCTGTACCCGTGAGATCCCATCTTGGGGCCTTTTCCGGTGATCTGCCGGAGAGGGAATCAATCATGGAGGGCTCCTACATCAACACCATAGCCTCTCCGATGAAGCGTTAGTAGTTTACCATAGACCTTCTGGTCCATATTATTAGCTAGATGGCTTCCTCTCTCTCTCTCTCTCTCTCTTTGATTCTCAATACAAAGTTCTCCTCGATGTTCTTGGAGATCTATTCTATGTAATTCTCTTTTGCGGTGTGTTTGCCGAGATCCGATGAATTGTGGGTTTATGAACAAGATTATCTATTAATATTATTTGGTTCTTCTCTGAATTCTTATATGCATGATTTGATATCTTTGCAAGTTTCTTCGAATTGTCGATTTAGTTTGTCCTACTAGATTGATCTTCCTTGCAATGGGAGAAGTGCTTAGCTTTGGGTTCAATCTTGCGGTGTCCTTTCCCAGTGACAGTAGGGGCAGTAAGGCATGTATTGTATTGTTTCCATCGAGGATAAAAAGATGGGGTTTATATCATATTGCTTGAGTTTATCCCTCTACATCATGTCATCTTGCTTAAAGCGTTACTCTATTCTTATGAACTTAATACTCTAGACGCATGCTGGATAGCGGTCGATGTGTGGAGTAATAGTAGTAGATGCAGAATCATTTCGATCTACTTGACACGGACGTGATGCCTATATTCATGATCATTGCCTTAGATATCTTCACAACTATGTACTTTTCTATCAATTGCTCGGCAGTAATTTGTTCACCCACTGTAATACATGCTATCTTGAGAGAAGCCACTAGTGAAACCTATGGCCCAGGGGTCTCTTTCTTATTATATTGCTTCTCTTTTATTTACATCGCATCTTGTTTACTATTTTGCAATCTTTACTTTCCAATCTATACAACAAAAATACCAAAAATATTTATTTTACTATCTCTATCAGATCTCACTTTTGCGAGTGACCGTGAAGGGATTGGCAACCCCTTTATCGCATTGGTTGCGAGGTTCTTGATTGTTTGTGCAGGTATTAGGTGACTTGTGTGTTGTGTCCTACTGGATTGATACCTTAGTTCTCAAAAACTGAGGGAAATACTTACTCTACTTTGCTGCATCACCCTTCCCTTTCAAGGGAAAACCAATGCATGCTTAAGAGGTAGCAACAGATAAAATCACACGGCTTTTTAATAGCAATCGTCTGTGTTATTATTGGTCTTCACACACATTTCTGATTACGGACATGTTTGTCGCGTATCACACACATCTTGTTCAGTTGAACCGTTTCCATTGTGTTGCCTAATCACACACAGTTCAACCTAGTGAACCATATGTTGTATATCGCACACACCTTCATTTGGTTGCCTGTTTCTTTTGTTCCTCCTCATCACAAACAGTTCATCCGAGTGAACGTATGTTGTATATCGCACAAGCCTTCATCTGGCTGCCCGTTTCTTTTGTTCCGCCTGATCGCAAATAGTTCATTGAACCGAACCGTATGGCCTGCATCGCACACGTAATTAAAATCAGAACGATGTTTGATGCATCCATCATCACAAACGTTTTGCACCTTTTTGACGGTTTTTTACACCACTGTTTGCGATTATTGCATCGCACACAGTTTCGTCGAAGGGTCTCTGATCATAGTGTCGCGTTTGGACCATCCTGCAGTACTGTATCATCATCCTATATATGAATCTTTACCTCTCGACAATTTCGAGACTCCTCGTCATGTCCGTGATCTCATCTGGGACTCCAAACAACATTCGGTCACCAAATCACATAACTCATATAATACAAAATCATCATCGAACGTTAAGCGTGCGGACCCTACGGGTTCAAGAACTATGTAGACATGACCAAGACACCTCTCCAATCAATAACCAACAGCAGAACCTGGATGCTCATATTGGTTCCCACATATTCTACAAAGATCTTTATCGGTCGTACCATAATGACAACATATGTTATTCCCTTTGTCCATCGGTATGTTCATTGCCCGAGATTCGATCGTCGGTATCTTCGTACCTAGTCCAATCTTGTTACCGGCAAGTCTCTTTACTCGTTCCGTAATACATCATCATGTAACTAACTCATTAGTCACTTTGCTTGCAAGGCTTCTTATGATGTGCATTACCGAGAGGGCCCAGAGATACCTCTCTGATAGTGACAAATCCTCATCTCGATCTATGCCAACCCAACAAACTCCTTCGGAGATACCTGTAGAGCATCTTTATAATCACCCAGTTAGGTTGTGACGTTTGATAGCACACAAGGTATTCCTCCGGTATCCGGGAGTTGCATAATCTCATAGTTGAAGGAATATGTATTTGACATGAAGAAAGCAATAGCAATAATACTGAATGATCATAATGCTAAGCTAACAAATGGGTCTTGTCCATCACATCATTCTCCTAATGATGTGATCCCGTTTATCAAATAACAACTCATGTCTATGGTTAGGAAACCTTAACCATCTTTGATCAACGAGCTAGTCAAGTAGAGGCTCACTAGGGACACTGTGTTTTGTCTATGTATCCACACATGTATTTAGGTTTCTAATCAATACAATTCTAGCATGAATGATAAAAAAATTTCATGAATAAGGAAATATAAAATAACAACTTTATTATTGCCTCTAGGGCATATTTCCTTCAAGTAGCAAATTTCCCTCAAGTGGATGACCTAAGGTTTATCAATCCGTGTGAGGCGTAGGATGAAGATGGTCTCTCTCAAAAAACCCAGCAACCAAATAACAAGGAGTCTCTTTTGACCCCAACACACCCAATACAATGGTAAATTGTATAGGTGCACTAGTTCGACGAAGAGATGGTGATACAAGTGCAATATGGATGGTAGATATAGGTTTTTGTAATCTGAAAATATAAAAACAGCAAGGTAACTAGTAACAAAAGTGAGCGAAAATGGTATTGCAATGCTTGGAAACAAGGACTAGGGCTCATCCTTTCACTAGTGCAAGTTCTCACAACAATGATAACATAATTAGATCATATGGCAATCCCTCGATGTGCAACAAAAGTCACTCCAAAGTTGCTATCGCGGTGAACATAAGATGAAATTGCTTGTCGGGTATGAAACCACCTGTCGGCGTTCAATGACACCTACGGGTTCATGTGGATCCCTTCTACGGTTTGGCAGGGAAGAAGGGTAGAGAAAAGAGCAGATCTAATGATCAACACGACAGATTTTTACCCAGGTTCGGTCCGCTGAGCAGCGTAAAACCCTAGTCCTGCTTGAGTGTATGTTCTGTGTTCTTGAGCTTTGGCTAGTTTCTATGCATGCACGCTGTGCCGAGAGGTTCAAAAGTCCGAATCCTCCTCCAGTACGCCTTGGGCCTCCTTTTATATGTCCAAGGGGCTGCCACAGTGGCACACAAGAGGTGTAAAGTATCTACAGTGCTTATGTTTATCACCGGCGTCTTAAGTCAAACGCATTAAATGCGCTGCTTACGTGCCCCTTAGCTTTATCAGGGATGGGAGTAGAACCCGTCCCGTCCGTTGCCACCCCGCTCCATCTTGACACGCATGCACGCCGGCGAGGCATGCAGTGCCAAGTTGGCTGGCCAGATGCCGTGCTGGAGAGGTGGCAGGATCTTCACAAAGATCTGCATGCCACCACGCAGGCGCTTGCTAGGGTGGCAGGCCGTCCACTGCGCTGGAGCGGTGACGGGGCAGCGGGGTCTTGCCGCGGTCTTGTCGACGTCCCTAGCAAGGATCTTGCCGGGGCCTCATGGACGTCTCTGGCAAGGCTCTTGCTAGGTACCTCGTCTTCTGGCCTACACAAAGATCTGCACGCCTCTACGCGCACACCCCTGGGTCCTGGCCTTAACATTGTCGATGGTGTCAGAGCTCTCAACCTCAAGGGTGGTTCTCCTGTTAGTGTCCTGCAAGCCGTCCCGGCAAGGATCTTGCCGGGGTGGCGCAATCTGTCCTGGCAAGGACCTTGCCAGGGGTCTAGCTCATCCTCTGTTCTCTGGTCTGGTTGCTTCTCTAGTGATCTTGTATCTTATCCTCAATTGCATTCTTCATGCCTTGCCGCGTGTGGGGCTACGATTGCCCGTGCACAAGTATGGGGTGCTAAAGAGCCCAAACTTTAGTACACCGATAGGAGCCCCTAGGTCTGGGCCACGCACGAGTGCGGACCGTCGTTGGGCCAGGCCCAAACAGTGCGTGAGCACGCGTGGTAGGGTATAACTGCTATAATCTTCTTGTCTGCTGCGCTTCCCCATGATTTGTATTGAGTGCACGGCATGGGGGTCATGCGTGGAATGGTTGCAGCACGCCCGTGCCTGCGCTAATGCCTTCACATTGAACAGTAAATAGGCAGCCCCGTGCCTTCCCCATAAAAAGAGGAATCCGCAGGGGCGCTGCTCATTTACCGCTTTCGCCCATTCCCATCTAGGAAACCATTGTCTCCTTCTTCTTCCTCGAGCCCAATCCAGAGGATCCTCCTCCGCCCATTATCGCCACGCCCTCACCACTTTCGATTCCCCCCGCCCTCTGTCGGCTGCTATGGCGCCCAAAAACAAGGGCAAGGGAGCGCTCAAGGCGAGCGAGGGGGAAGAGGTGCCGGAGGATGAGCTGGTGACGAAGCAGAGGGAGCACGTCGTCTTCACTCCTAGGCTCGATGCGCGCGCGGTCAAGGATCGGTACCAGTTCATGTGGGGGAGGGAGGCAATGGGGCATCCCGCCACCCGCGCCATCCCTGGTCCCAACGGCGCGCCAGTTCCGGACAGATTCCCCTTTTTCGCCGATTATCTCTACCGTGGGCTCTGCCCCCCATTTTCGGATTTCTTCGTAGACATCATGTATACCTTCGGCTTCCATATTTTGGATTTCATGTCGAACACCGTGGAGTGCATGGCCATCTTTGCCCACCTCTGTGAGAATTTTGCCGAGGTGGTCCCCAACACGACGCTCTTCTGCCACTACTTCACCCCCCGCATCTAGGCAGGAGGGGCGCTGTCCGGCGCTGTGACCTGGATCCCGAGGGCCTACTGCAAGGAGATGTATCCAAATCGGAACCAGAAGGAGAAGTGGGACGAGTGGCAGCACATGTGCTGCTGGATTGTGGAAAAAGAGCCACATCCATTTTGCACCCCCCCGGCAAGCGCAAGTGGCCCGTCGCAGCAACTGGGGCAACCTCGATCCTCAGGACAAGATGCTCACAGTCGCCGTCACGAGAATCCACCGCCTCAAGGCTGATGGGGTCACCCTGGAGATGATCGGGGCCGATTTCCTCCGCCACCATATCGCCCCTCTGCATAATAAAGGGAGGGCGGCTTGGGATTTCCGGAACGCGGCATATATTATGAGGTTGCGCCCTGATACGTCTCCAACGTATCTATAATTTTAGATTGCTCCATGCTATATTATCTACTGTTTTAGACATTATTGGGCTTTATTATCCACTTTTATATTATTTTGGGTCTAACCTATTAACTGGAGGCCCAGCCCAGAATTGTTGTTCTTTGCCTGTTTTAGGGTTTCGAAGAAAAGGAATATCAAACGGAGTCCAAACGGAATGAAACCTTCGGGAACGTGATTTTCTCAACGAATAAGACCAGAGAGACTTGGACCCTACGTCAAGAAACAAAACAGGAGGCCACGAGGTAGGGGGGCGCGCCCACCCCCACCAGGCGCGCCCTCCACCCTCATGGGCCCCCTATTGCTCCACCGACGTACTCCTTCCTCCTATATATATCCACGTACCCCCAAACGATCAGAAACGGAGCCAAAACCCTAATTCCACCGCCTCAACTTTCTGTATCCACAAGATCCCATCATGGGGCCTGTTCCGGAGCTCCGCCGGAGGGGGCATCGATCACGGAGGGCTTCTATATCAACACCATAGCCCCTCTGATGAAGTGTGAGTAGTTTACCTCAGACCTACGGGTCCATAGTTAGTAGCTAGATGGCTTCTTCTCTCTTTTTGGATCTCAATACAATGTTGTCCCCCTGTCTTGTGGAGATCTATTCGATGTAATCTTCTTTTTGCGGTGTGTTTGTTGAGACCGATGAATTGTGGGTTTATGATCAAGTCTATCTATGAATAATATTTGAATCTTCTCTGAATTCTTTTATGTATGATTGGTTATCTTTGCAAGTCTCTTGGAATTATCAGTTTGGTTTGGCCTACTAGATTGATCTTTCTTGCAATGGGAGAAGTGCTTAGCTTTGGGTTCAATCTTGCGGTGTCCTTTCCCGGTGACAGTAAGGGCAGCAAGGCATGTATTTTATTATTGCCATCGAGGATAACAAGATGGGGTTTTCTTCATATTGCATGAGTCTATCCCTCTACATCATGTCATCTTGCTTAAGGCGTTACTCTATTTTTAACTTAATACTCTAGATGCATGCTGGATAGCGGTCGATGAGGGGAGTAATAGTAGTAGATGCAGGCAGGAGTCGGTCTACTTGTCTCGGACGTGATGCCTATATACATGATCATACCTAGATATTCTCATAACTATGCTCAATTCTGTCAATTGCTCAACAGTAATTTGTTCACCCACCGCAGAATACTTATGCTCTTGAGAGAAGCCACCAGTGAAACCTATGGCCCCCGGGTCTATCTTTATCATATTGATCTCCTACTACTTAGTTATTTCCTTTGCTATTTACTTTGCCTTTATTTTACTTTGCATCTTTTATCATAAAAATACCAAAAATATTATCTTATCATATCTATCAGAACTCACTCTCGTAAGTGGCCTTATAGGGATTGACAACCCCTATTTGCGTTGGTTGCGAGGATTTTTTTTTGCAGGTGCGAGGGACTCACGCGTAGCCTCCTACTGGATTGATACCTTGGTTCTCAAAAACTGAGGGAAATACTTACTCTACTTTGATGCATCATCCCTTCCTCTTCGGGGAAAACCAACCAACGCAGTGATCAAGAGGTAGCAAGAAGGATTTCTGGCGCCGTTGCCGGGGAGGTCTACGCAAAAGTTAACATACCAAGTACCCATCACATACCCTTATCTCCCGCATTACATTATTTGCCATTTGCCTCTCGTTTTCCTCTCCCCCACTTCACCCTTGCCGTTTTATTCGCCCTCTATCTCTCTCTATCCTCCCTCTCTTTCTCTATTTACCTCTTTTTATCCGCTTGCTTTTTGTTTGCTTGTGTGTTAGTTTGCTTGCTTTTCACGATGGCTCAAGATAATACTAAATTGTGTGACTTCACCAGTACCAACAACAATGATTTTATTAGCACTCTGATTGCTCCTCTTACCAATGCTGAATCTTGTGAAATTAATACTGCTTTGCTGAATCTTGTCATGAAAGATCCGTTTTCTGGCCTTCCTAGTGAAGATGCCGCTACCCATCTAAATAGATTCGTTGATTTGTGTGACATACAAAAGGAGAAAGATGTGGATAATGATATTGTTAAATTGAAGCTATTTCCTTTTTCGCTTAGAGATCGTGCTAAAGCTTGGTTTTCGTCTTTGCCTAAAAATAGTATTGATTCATGGAACAAGTGCAAAGATGCTTTTATCTCTAAGTATTTTCCTCCCACTAAGATCATCTCTCTTAGAAATGATATTATGAATTTTAAGCAACTTGATCATGAACATGTTGCACAAGCTTGGGAGAGAATGAAATTAATGATACGTAATTGCCCTACTCATGGTTTAAATTTGTGGATGATTGTTCAGAATTTTTATGCCGGATTGAATTTTGCTTATAGAAATCTTTTAGATTCGGCTGTGGGAGGCACTTCTATGGAAATCACTTTAGGAGAAGCTACTAAACTCCTAGATAATATTATGGTTAATTATTCTCAATGGCATACTGAAAGATCTACTAATAAAAAGGTGCATGCGATAGAAGAAATTAATGTTTTGAGTGGAAAGATGGATGAATTTATGAAATTATTTGCTAATAAGAGTGTTTCTTCTGATCCTAATGATATGCCCTTGTCTATTTTGATTGATAATAATAATGAATCTATGGATGTGAATTTTGTTGGTAGGAACAATTTTGGTAACAACGCGTATAGAGGAAATTTTAATCCTAGGCCTTATCCTAGTAATCCCTCTAATAATTATGGTAATTCCTACAAAAATTCTTATGGAAATTATAATAATATGCCCTCTGATTTTGAATCTAATATTAAAGAATTTATTACTTCGCAAAAGAATTTTAATGCTATGATTGAGGAAAAATTGCTTAAGATTGATGATTTGGCTAGGAACGTTGATAGAATTTCTCTTGATGTTGATTCTTCGAAACTTAGATCTATTCCACCTAAGCATGATATCAATGAGTCTCTCAAAGCCATGAGAATTTCCATTGATGAGTGCAAAGAAAGAAACGCTAGGATGCGTGCTAAGAAAGATGCCTTTATAAGAGTGTGTTCTTCTAGTTCCTATGAAAATAAAGATGAAGATCTAAAAGTTATTGATGTGTCCCCTATTAAATCTTTGTTTTGCAATATGAATGTTGATAATGATGGGACTGAATATGATCCACCTTTACCTAGAAGGCATTCCAAGAATTAGGAATTTGTTGATCTTGATGCTAAAATTGATAAAAGTGGGATTGAAGAAATTAAAACCCTAGATGTTGCTAAACCCACTATTTTGGATTTCAAGGAATTTAACTATGAAAATTGCTCTTTGATTGATTGTATTTCCTTGTTTCAATCCGTGCTAAATTCTACTCACGCTTATAGTCAAAATAAAGCGTTTACTAAACATACCATTGATGCCTTGATGCAATCATATGAAGAAAAACTTGCATTGGAAGTTTCTATCCCTAGAAAACTTTATGATGAGTGGGAACCAACTATTAAAATTAAATTAAAGATCATGAATGCTATGCTTTATGTGATTTGGGTGCTAGTGTTTCCACGATTCCAAAGACTTTGTGTGATTTGTTAGGTTTCCGTGATTTTGATGATTGCTCTCTAAACTTGCACCTTGCGGATTCCACTATTAAGAAACCTAAGGGAAGAATTAATGATGTTCTTATTGTTGCAAATAGGAATTATGTTCCCGTAGATTTTATTGTTCTTGACATAGATTGCAGTCCTTCATGTCCTATTATTCTTGGTAGACCTTTCCTTAGAACGATTGGTGCAATTATTGATATGAAGAAAGGAAATATTAGATTCCAATTTCCATTAAGGAAAGTCATGGAACACTTTCCTAGAAAGAAAAATTAAATTACCTTATGAATCTATTATGAGAGCCACTTATGGATTGCCTACCAAAGATGGCAATACCTAGATTTATTCTTGCTTGTTATGCCTAGCTAGGGGCGTTAAACGATTGCGCTTGTTGGGAGGCAATATTTTTATTCCTTGATTTTTGCTCCTGTTTAGTAATAAATAATTTATCTAGCCTCTGTTTTGGTTTTCTTTTTGTGTTTAATTAGTGTTTGTGCAAGTAGAACCGTTGGGAAGACTTGGGGAAAGTCTTGTTGAACTTGCTGTAAAAAACAGAAACTTTAGCACTCACAAGAACTGCTGTCATTTTTATTTGGAAAGTGATATTTAGTTAATTCTTTTTGCATATGATTAATAGATAAATTTCTCACGTCCAGCAATTTATTTTAGAATTTTTGGGGTTCCAGATATTGCTCTAGATACAGATTACTACAGACTGTTCTGTTTTTGACAGATTCTGTTTTTCGTGTGTTTTTTCCTTATTTTGATGAATCTATGGCTAATAAAATAGTTTATAAACCATAGAGAAGTTGGAATACAGTAGGTATAACACCAATATAAATAAAGAATGAGTTCATTACAGTACCTTGAAGTGGTCTTTTACTTTCTTTCGCTAACGGAGCTCACGAGATTTTCTACTTTAAGTTTTGTGTTGTGAAGTTTTCATGTTTTGGGTAAAGATTTGATGGATTATGGAACAAGGAGTGGATAGAGCCTAAGCTTGGGGATGTCCATGGAACCCCCAAGATAATATAAGGACACCTAAAATCCAAAGCTTGGGGATGCCCCGGAAGGCATCCCCTCTTTCGTCTACTTCTATCGGTAACTTTACTTGGAGCTATATTTTTATTCGCCACATGATATTTGTTTTGCTTGGAGCGTCTTGTATTATTTGAGTGTTTGCTTTTTAGTTTACCACAATCATCCTTGCTGTACACACCTTTTGAGAGAGGCATACATGATTTCGAATTTGTTAGAATACTCTATGTGCTTCGCTTATATCTTTTGAGTTATATAGTTTTGCTCTAGTACCTCACTTATATCTTTTAGAGCACGGTGGTGGATTTGTTTTATAGAAACTATTGATCTCTCATGCTTCACTTAGATTATTTTGAGAGTCTTAATAGAATGGTAATTTGCTTAAAATCCTAATATGCTAGGTATTCAAGATTAGTGAAATTTTCTTAAGAGTGTTTTGAAAACTAAGAGAAGTTTGACGCTTGATGATTGTTTTGAGATATGGAGGTAATAATATCAAAGTAGTGCTAGTTGAGTAGTTGTGAAATTGAGAAATACTTGTGTTGAAGTTTGCAAGTCCCGTAGCATGCACGTATGGTAAACTTTATGCAACAAATTTGAAACATGAGGTGTTATTTGATTGTCTTCCTTATGAGTGGCGGTCGGGGACGAGCGATGGTCTTTTCCTACCAATATATCCCCCTAGGAGCATGCGCGTAGTACCGAGGTATTTGATGACTTGTAGATTTTTTCAATAAGTATGTGAGTTCTTTATGACTAATGTTGAGTCCATGGATTATACGCACTCTCACCCTTCCATCCTTGCTAGCCTCTTCGGTACTGTGCATTGCCCTTTCTCACATTGAGAGTTGGCGCAAACTTCACCGGTGCATCCAAACCCCGTGATATGATACGCTCTTTAACACATAAACCTCCTTATATCTTCCTCAAAACATCCACCATACCTACCTATTATGGCATTTCCATAGCCATTCCGATATATATTGCCATGCAACTTTCCATCATTCCGTTCATCATGACACATTCATCATTGTCATATTGCTTAGCATAATCATGTAGTTGACATAGTATTTGTGGCAAATCCACCATTCATAATTATTTCATACATGTCACTCTTGGTCCATTGCATATCCAGGTACACCACCCTGGCATTCATATAGAGTCATCTTTTGTTCTAGTATCTAGCTGTAATCATTGAGTTGTAAATAAATAGAAGTGTGATGATCATCATTTTCTACAGCATTGTCCCAAGTGAGGAATAAAAAAAGAGAAAGGCCATAAAAAAGAGAAGGCCCAAAAAAAAGAAAGGCCATAAAAAAGAGAAGAGAAAAGGCCCAAAGAAAAAAATGAGAGAAAAAGAGAGAAGGGACAATGTTACTATCCTTTGCCACACTTGTGCTTCAAAGTAGCACCATAATCTTCATGTTAGAGAGTCTCTTGTTTTGTCACTTTCATATACTAGTGGGAATTTTTCATTATAGAACTTGGCTTGTACTCCCTTTGTAAACTAATATAAGAGCGTGTAGATCACTATTTTAGTATTCTAAACGCTCTTATATTAGTTTACGGAGGGAGTATATTCCAACAATGGGCCTCCTCAAGTGCCCTAGGTCTTCATGAGCAAGCAAGTTGGATGCACACCCACTAGTTTCTTTTGTTGAGATTTCATACATTTATAGCTCTAGTGCATCCGTTGCATGGCAATCCCTACTCCTTGTATTAACATCAATCGGTGGGCATCTCCATAGCCCATTGATTAGCCTCGTTGATGTGAGACTTTCTCCTTTTTGTCTTCTCCACATAACCCCCCTCATTATATTCTATTCCACCGATAGTGCTATGTCCATGGCTCGCGCTCATATATTGCATGAAAGTTTATAGGTTTGAGATTACTAAAGTATGAAACAATTGCTTGGCTTGTCATCGGGGTTGTGCATGATGAGAGCATTCTTGTGTGACGAAAATGAAACATGACAAAACCATATGATTTTGTAGGGATGAACTTTCTTTGGCCATGTTATTTTGATAAGACATAATTGCTTAGTTAGTATGCTTGAAGTATTATTATTTTTATGTCAATATGAACTTTTGTCTTGAATCTTTTGGATCTGAATATTCATACCACAATTAAGAAGAATTACATTAAAATTATGCCAAGTAGCACACCACATCAAAAATTCTGTTTTTATCATTTACCTACTCGAGGATGAGCAGGAATTAAGCTTGGAGATGCTTGATACGTCTCGAATGTATCTATAATTTTTGATTGCTCCATGCTATATTATCTACCGTTTTAGACATTATTGGGCTTTATTATCCACTTTTATATTATTTTTGGGGCTAACCTATTAACCGGAGGCCTAGCCCAGAATTGTTGTTTTTTTTGCCTATTTTAGGGTTTCGAAGAAAAGGAATATCAAACGGAGTCCAAACGGAATGAAACCTTAGGGAACGTGATTTTCTCAATGAATAAGACCAGAGAGACTTGGACCCTACGTCAAGAAATAAAACAGGAGACCACGAGGTAGGGGGCGCCCACCCCCACCAGGCGCGCCCTCCACCCTCGTGGGCCCCCTGTTGCTCCACCGACATACTCCTTCCTCCTATATATATCCACGTACCCCCAAACGATCAGAAACGGAGCCAAAACCCTAATTCCACCGCCGCAACTTTCTGTATCCACGAGATCCCATCTTGGGGCCTGTTCCGGAGCTCCGCCGGAGGGGGCATCGATCACGGAGGGCTTCTACATGAACACCATAGCCCCTCCGATGAAGTGTGAGTAGTTTACCTCAGACCTATGGGTCCATAGTTAGTAGCTAGATGGCTTCTTCTCTCTTTTTGGATCTCAATACAATGTTCTCCCCCTCTCTTGTGGAGATCTATTCGATGTAATCTTCTTTTTGCGGTGTGTTTGTTGAGACCGATGAATTGTGGGTTTATGATCAAGTGTATCTATGAATAATATTTGAATCTTCTCTGAATTCTTTTATGTATGATTGGTTATCTTTGCAAGTCTCTTGGAATTATCAGTTTGGTTTGGCCTACTAGATTGATCTTTATTGCAATGGGAGAAGTGCTTAGCTTTGGGTTCAATCTTGCGGTGTCCTTTCCCAGTGACAGTAAGGGCAGCAAGGCACGTATTGTATTGTTGCCATCGAGGATAACAAGATGGGGTTTTCTTCATATTGCATGAGTCTATCCCTCTACATCATCTCATCTTGCTTAAGGCATTACTCTGTTTTTAACTTAATACTCTAGATGCATGTTGGATAGCGGTCGATGAGTGGAGTAATAGTAGTAGATGCAGGCAGGATTCGGTCTACTTGTCTCGGACGTGATGCCTATATACATGATCATACCTAGATATTCTCATAACTATGCTCAATTCTGTCAATTGCTCAACAGTAGTTTGTTCACCCACCGTAGAATACTTATGCTCTTGAGAGAAGCCACTAGTGAAACCTATGGCACCCGGGTCTATCTTTATCATATTGATCTCCTACTACTTAGTTATTTCCTTTGCTATTTACTTTGCCTTTATTTTACTTTTCATCTTTTATCGTAAAAATACCAAAAATATTATCTTATCATATCTATCAGATCTCACTCTCGTAAGTGGCCTTATAGGGATTGACAACCCCTATTTGCATTGGTTGCGAGGATTTATTTGTTTTGTGCAGGTGCGAGGGACTCGCGCGTAGCCTCCTACTGGATTGATACCTTGGTTCTCAAAAGTTGAGGGAAATACTTCCGCTACTGTGCTGCATCATCCCTTCCTCTTTGGGGAAAACCAACGCAGTGCTCAAGAGGTAGCACGCCCCAGCTTGAATCAAAACTTTACAGTGCTGCAGCACGCATCCCTCTGCTCAAAGCTGTTCTAGCTCAAGGTCGACAAGCCCGGCAAGGCCGGCAAGGCTGAGGAGGTCGACATGCCGTTCAAGTTGCCGGCGACCGTGGTCCCCCTGTGCAACAATTCTGCCCGGACCTCCATCATTGCCATGATGCCAGTGTTCAACACCCACGGCCTTGACCAGACCTGGGCCGAGTTGAATGCAACGCGGGTGCATGAGTTCTTTGATGGCTTGTCGGAGAGGCCCATCCGTGAGGAAAAGCAACTCGTCCGCGACACCACCGCTGAAGAGGTGGCGTATATCGCCAGTAGGGTGGAAGAGGCAGCCCTTGCCGTGGCGGCCGGCAGCGTCGTCTTTTGGGAAAGCGAGGCCAGGGCTGAAGAAGATTTTGCTGAGCAGGCGGAGACTGCCGGGGAGCACAGCGGCGCCGCCACCTGGGGCCCTTCTGCCGAGGAGGCGTCCGGAGAGGCGGTCAATGACATGGACGAAGAGGAGCCGCCCAAGGAGCCCCTGGTCCAAGGAGGGAGGAAGTGCGTCCTCCAACAGATTGGCTCCAGCGAGCCAGTGCGGCGGGCCTCCTCGCCCAAAGGGGTCCCCGCCAAGAAGGCGTCCGACAAGGCCGCACGGCGACAAGAGGCCCATGCGCAATTTGTGTGCCATACGAGGCACACGAACGCGGCAGCACATGAAACAGCGGCCGCTCCTTCCGCCGTGGTCGAGCGATCCAAGCCTCTGTCTCCACCCCTCTGAGCAAACACCATACCGGAGGCCGACTATGACCTCTCTTCCATGAGCCCGAACAGGAGGAGGCCGGAGGAAGAGGACGAAGAAGGGGACAAGTAAGTGCTCCACCACCTTCTCCATTTCCTGAATCTCTGTTTTGGTTATTTCGCATGACTTGATCTCGTCTTGGCTTGCCTTTGTAGGGACACGGAGACATTGGCACAGAGGATGGCGAAGAGGGCCAAGACCTCAACAGGAGACAAGCCCCCGGCAAGCACCTCAAGCGCGCCGGAGGTGATCGCGATCAGCCCGGGCCCTAGCCCACGACGCAGCCCCCGACTCAGCCTCCAGCATGAGTCCATTACCCACTTTCTGTTGGCAAGCACTGGGGCTTGTCTTTTCACCGTTAATCTTGCCGAGTTTGGAGGGGAAGAGCGGTAAGATGAGGGGCCATCAAGGGACGCCCCCAACACGCCTCCTCCATCAACCACCACACCACCCAGGGAAGGGTCCCCGGCAAGGGCTCCTACCGGCGAGCCCACACTGCCAATGGAGATATCCCTGGCAAGGCCCTCACTCAACGAGCCCACACGTGTGGAGGGAGAGTCGGCAAGCACATGTGCTGGCAGGCCCATCCCGACAACAAGCGTTGGCGGGGAGGGAACCACTCCTCCCCAACTCGTCGTAGCTAAGTGATGACCCACAAGTATAGGGGATCTATCGTAGTCCTTTCGATAAGTAAGAGTGTCGAACCCAACGAGGAGCATAAGGAAATGATAAGCGGTTTCCAGCAAGGTATTCTCTGCAAGTACTGAAATAAGTGGTAACAGATAGTTTTCTGATAGGATAATTTGTAACGAGCAACAAGTAACAAAAGTAAATAAAGTGCAGCAAGGTGGCCCAATCCTTTTTGTATCAAAGGACAAGCCTGGACAAACTCTTATATAGAGAAAAGCGCTCCCGAGGACACATGGGAAAATCGTCAAGCTAGTTTTCATCACGTTCATATGGTTCGCGTTTGGTACTTTGATAATTTGGTATGTGGGTGGACCGGTGCTTGGGTACTGTCCTTACTTGGACAAGCATCCCGCTTATGATTAACCTCTATTGCAAGCATCCGCAACTACAACAAAAGTATTAAGGTAAACCTAACCATATCATGAAACATATGGATCCAAATCAGCCCCTTACGAAGCAACGCATAAACTAGGGTTTAAGCTTCTGTCACTCTAGCAAACCATCATCTACTTATTACTTCCCAATGCCTTTCCTCTAGGCCCAAATAATGGTGAAGTGTCATGTAGTCGACGTTCACATAACACCACTAGAGGAGAGACAACATACATCTCATCAAAATATCGAACGAATACCAAATTCACATGACTACTAATAGCAAGAATTCTCCCATGTCCTCAGGAACAAACGTAACTACTCACAAAGCATATTCATGTTCATAATCAGAGGGGTATTAATATGCATATAGGATCTGAACATATGATCTTCCACCAAATAAACCAACTAGCATCAACTACAAGGAGTAATTAACACTACTAGCAACCTACTCGCACCAATCCCGGACTTGAAGACAAGAATTGGATACAAGAGATGAACTAGGGTTTTGAGAGGAGATGGTGCTGATGAAGATGTTGATGGAGTTTGCCCTCTCCCGATGAGAGGAGCGTTGGTGATGACGATGGCGATGATTTCCCCCTCCCGGAGGGAAGTTTAATTTCCCCGGCAGAACAGCTCTGCTGGAGCCCTAGATTGGTTCCGCCAAGGTTCCGCCTCATGGCGGCAGAGTTTCGTCCGAGGAGATGGCTTATGATTTTTTTCTCATCGAAAGACTTCATATAGCAGAAGATGGACATCGGAGGGCCACCAGGGGGCCACGAGGTAGGGGGCGTGCCTAGGGGGGTAGGGCACGCCCCCCATCCTCGTGGGCAGGGTGTGGCCCCCCTGGTGAACTTCTTGCGCTCAGTATTTTTTATACATTTTAAAAACGTCTTCCGTGAAGTTTCAGGACTTTTGGAGCTGTGCAGAATAGGTCTCTAATATTTGCTCCTTTTCCAGCCCAGAATCCCAGCTGCCGGCATTCTCCCTCTTTATGTAAACCTTGTAAAATAAGAGAGAATAGGCATAAGTATTGTGACATAATGTGTAATAACAGCCCATAATGCAATAAATATCGATATAAAAGCATGATGCAAAATGGACGTATCAACTCCCCCAAGCTTAGACCTCGCTTGTCCTCAAGCGAAAGCCGAAATCGAAAAATATGTCCACATGTTTAGAGATAGAGGTGTCGATAAAAATAAAATACGGACATGAGGGCATCATGATCATTCTTAGAACAACAACTTATATAATTCTTGTCATATGATTTCTTATGCTAGAGTAATAATTCAATCACAATTTCAAGTATGAATCGTAAACTTCATTGAAAACTAACAAACTATAATCTCAGTCATTGGAGCAATTGCAATTTATCATAACATAGGAAAGAGTCAATGTATAAGAGCTTTTCAGCAAGTGCACATACTTCACTATCATATAGTCTTTCACAATTGCTGACACTCACGCAATACTTATGGGTATGGAGTTTTAATCGGACACAGAGAAAGATAGGGGCTTATAGTTTTGCCTCCCAACGTTTTACTTCAAGGGTAATGTCAACAATAATAGTTCATGAAAACTCACGTCCAATTAGCCATATATACCAGTATCTTTCCAACATACTATGCTTGCCAAAGGATAAAATGTAAAAAGGAAGGGTGAAGATCACCATGACTCTTATGCAAGGTAGGAGATAAAATTAAAAGATAGGCCCTTCACAAAGGGAAGCAGAGGTTGTCATGCGCTTTTATGGTTGGATGCACAAAATCTTAATGCGAAAGAACGTCACTTTATATTGCCACTTGTGATATGGACCTTTATTATGCAGTTTATCGCTTTTATTTCTTCCATATCACACGATCGTATAAAGCTTATTTTCTCCCACACTAATAAGTCATACATATTTAGAGAGCAATTTTTATTGCTTGCACCGATGAAAACTTACTTGGAGGATCTTACTCAATCCATAGGTAGGTATGGTGGACTCTCATGGCAAAACTGGTTTAAGGGTATTTGGAAGCACAAGTAGTATCTCTACTTGGTGCGATGAATTTGGCCAGCATGAGGGGGAAAGGCAAGCTCAACCATGTTGGATGATCCATGACAATATAATTTATCTCAGATGTAAGAAAACATAACCCATTACGTTGTCTTCCTTGTCCAACGTCAACTCTTTAGCATGTCATATTTTAATGAGTGCTCACAATCATAAAAGATGTCCAAGATAGTATATTTATATGTGAAGCCTCTCTTTCTTTATTACTTCCTCTTAATTGCAACGATGACCAAAACTATGTTTGTCAACTCTCAACAACTTTTATTCATCATACTTTTTCTATGTGAGCTCATTACTCTCCATAAGATTCACATGATCTCTTTGTTTCTTTTTATTTCTTTCTCTTTTCTTTTATTCCCTTAGGATCATGGCAAAATAATCAAGCCCTTGACTAAACACTAATCTTTATTATATATAGCTCATGAACTCGATTACATAGAGGAATTTATAAAGAAAAACTCACAACTAGATCATACTAAGAACTTCTATTCTACTAGATCAAGATATTACCAAAAGGATCGAACTAAGAAAAACGGTAAAGATAAAAGTGATGGTGATACGATACCGGGGCACTCCCCCAAGCTTGGCAGTTGCCAAGGGGAGTGCCCATACCAGGTACTCAATTCTTCTTTGTCGGTGAAGAAGGTGGAGTTGTTGATGATGGATAGTTGCACATCGCGCGTAGGAGGTCTTCTAACTTGCGGATAATGCCTTTGAGTGCGATGATATGCTCCTTCAACAAAATATTTTCACGTGTGAGATACTTATTTTGTATACGAGCTAACTCGATCATCTTGAAAGCTTCGATCTCAGTTGGGGTAAGAAGATTGTGATCAAGTTGAAGGATGTCTTCTGTTGCCGGAGCTTGGTCCTCCGTGGCCTTCTTGATCCCTTCATCCTTGTTGATCTCCATGGGTTCTTCTCTCTTCAGCTCTATCTTCATTAGCCAAGCATCGTTGCCCTCATTGTTGGAGGAGGAGGGAGACGACATGATGTTTAGCTTCGACAACCCTGGCAGAAAACAGCTTGAAACAAGAACAAGAGATTTTCGCGTGATACGGTAGTCAAAACCTTCGGGAGGTTATATAATGAATTTTTATCGACCAAAATATGTGTCGTGTATGAAAACGTAGTCCGGAGAGCGCACGAGGTGCCCACGTGGTAGGGGGCGCGCCCAGGGGGTAGGGCACGCCCTCCACCCTCGTGGAGCCCTCGTGTCCTTCCCGAACTGCTTCTTATTTTTCTATTTTTCTAAATATTCCAAAACGGAGAAATATTGCCTTAAAAACTGTTTTGGGGTCGGTCTACTTACCGTACCACATACCTATTCCTTTTCGGAGTCTGAAACATTCCAGAAAGTGTCCCTTATGTATTCCTCCGGGGTTACGGTTTCAATAACATTGGTTTCAACATTTATGGGATTACGAGAGATATAATGTTTGATTCTTTGACCGTTCACCACCTTCGGATTTGTGCCTTCGAAGTTGTTGATTTTTATGGCACCGGAACGATAGACCTCCTCGATAACGTAAGGACCTTCCCATTTAGAGAGAAGGTTTCCTGCAAAAAATCTTAAACTAGAGTTGTATAGCAATACATAATCACCTACATTAAACTCACGCTTTTGTATCCTTTTATCATGCCATCTTTTAACTTTTTCTTTAAACAACTTGGCATTTTCATAGGCTTGGGTTCTCCATTCATCGAGTGAGCTAATATCAAATAACCTATTCTCACCGGCAAGTTTAAAATCATAATTGAGCTCTTTAATAGCCCAATATGCCTTGTGTTCTAGTTCGAGAGGTAAGTGACATCCTTTTCCATAAACATTTTATGCGGAGACATACCCATAGGATTTTTATATGCAGTTCTATAGGTCCATAATGCATCATAAAGTTTCTTGGACCAATTTTTTCTAGATCTATTAACAGTCTTTTGCAAAATTAATTTGAGCTCTCTATTACTCAATTCTACTTGACCACTAGACTGGGGTGATAAGGGGATGCAATTCTATGATTAACATCATACTTAGCAAGCATTTTTCGGAAAGCACCATGAATAAAATGTGAACCACCATCAGTCATTAAATATCTAAGGACTCCAAATCTTGGAAAAATAACTTCTTTAAGCATTTTAATAGAAGTGTTATGATCAGCACTACTAGTTGGAATAGCTTCTACCCACTTAGTAACGTAATCAACAACAACTAAAATATGTGTATATCCATTAGAGGAAGGAAAAGGTCCCATATAGTCAAAGCCCCAAACATCAAATGGTTCAATAATGAGTTAATAGTTCATAGGCATTTCTTGACGTCTACTAATATTACCAATTCTTTGACATTCATCACAAGATAAGACAAACTTACAGGCATCCTTGAAGAGAGTAGGCCAATAAAAACTAGATTGCAATACCTTATGTGCAGTTCTATCTCCAGCAGGTGTCCTCCATAAGCTTCCGAGTGACACTTGCGTAGGATCTGTTCCTGTTCATGCTCAGGTACACAACGACTAATAACACCATCTACTCCTTCTTTATAAAGATGTGGGTCATCCCAAAAGTAATGCCTCAAATCATAGAAGAACTTTTTCTTTTGCTGGTATGTGAAACTAGGTGGTACAAACTTAGCAACAATGTAATTAGCATAATCAGCATACCATGGAGCAGTATGAGAAGCATTTATGACATTTAATTGCTCACCAGGAAAGCTATCATCAATAGGAAGTGGGACATCAAGCACATTTTCTAACCTAGACAAGTTGTCTGCAACGGGGTTCTCAGCTCCCTTTCTATCAACAATATATAAGTCAAATTCTTGTAGCAAGAGAACCCATCTAATAAGTATAGGTTTAGCATCTTTCTTTTTCATAAGATATTTAATAGCAACATGATCAATGTGAATAGTTACTTTAGAATCAACAATATAAGGTCTGAACTTATCACAAGCAAATACAACTGCTAAGAATTCTTTTTCAGTAGTAGCATAATTTCTTTGAGCATTGTCTAAGGTTTTACTAGCATATTGAATAACGTTTAATTTCTTATCAACTCTTTGCCCTTGAACATCACCTACAGCATAATCACTAGCATCACACATAATTTCAAAGGGTAAATTCCAATCAGGTGGCTGAACAATAGGTGCAGAGATCAATGCTTTCTTAAGTATTTCAAATGCTTCTACACAATCATCATCAAATACAAATGGTATATCTTTTTGTAATAAATTATTTAGAGGCCGAGAAATTTTTGAGAAGTCCTTAATGAACCTCCTATAAAATCCGGTGTGACCAAGGAAACTTCTTATACCTTTGATGTCCTTGGGGCATGGCATCTTTTCAATAGCATCAACCTTGGCTTTATTAACTTCAATACCTCTTTCAGAAACTTTATGCCCCAAGACAATACCTTCATTAACCATAAAGTGGCACTTTTCCCAATTCAAGACAAGATTAGTTTCTTCACATCTCTGCAAAATTTGATCAAGGTTGCTCAAGCAATCATCAAAAGAAGATCCATAGACGGAGAAATCGTCCATGAAAACCTCACAAATCTTTTCACAAAAGTCAGAGAATATAGCCATCATGCATGTTTGAAAGGTAGCAGGTGCATTACATAAACCAAAAGGCATATGTCTATAAGCAAAAGTACCAAAAGGGCAAGTAAAAGTGGTCTTTGATTGATCCTTGGCTGACACGGGTATTTGAGAGGAACCAGAATAACCATCTAGAAAGCAAAAAATGTGTATGTTTGGATAATCTTTCTAGCATCTGATCGATAAAAGGTAAGGGGTAATGATCCTTTTTAGTGGCCTTATTTAATTTGTGGAAATCAATTACCATCCTATAACCTGTAATAATTCTTTGAGGAATCAATTCATCTTTATCATTAGGAACGACAGTAATACCTCCCTTCTTAGGGACACAATGGACATGACTTACCCACTGACTATCAGCAATGGGATAGATTATACCTGCCTCAAGGAGCTTTAGTATTTCCTCTCTTACCACTTCTTTCATTTTAGGATTCAGCCGTCGTTGATGATCACGAACTGGTTTAGCATCTTCTTCCAAATTTATTTTATGTTGACATAGAGTGGGACTAATGCCCTTAAGATCATCAAGAGTATACCCAATAGCAGCATGGTGTTTCTTTAGAGTTTTCAATAATCTCTCTTCCTCATGCTCTGAAAGGTTAGCACTAATAATAACATGATATATCCTTTTCTCATCAAGATAAGTATATTTAAGAGTATCAGGCAACGGTTTAAGCTCAAACATGGGATCACCCTTGGGTGGAGGAGGACCCCCTAGGATTTCAACAGGCAAATTGTGTTTCAAAATAGGTTCCTGTTTGAAGAATACTTCATCTATTTCCCTTCTTTCATTCATAAACATATCATTTTCATGGTCTAGCAAATATTGTTCTAAAGGATCACTAGGAGGTACGGCAATAGAAGCAAGACCAATAATTTCATCCTTACTAGGTAATTCTTCTTCATGGTGTTGTCTACTAAATTTATAGAAATTAAATTCGTGAGACATATCATCTAAACTGATAGTAACAACATCCTTTTTGCAATCTATCTTAGCATTAACAGTGTTTAAGAAGGGTCTGCCAAATATAATGGGACAAAAGCTATCTTGTGGGGAACCAAGAACAAGAAAATCAGCAGGATATTTAGTTTTCCCACACAAGACTTCAACATCCCTAACAATCCCCATTGGTGAAATAGTATCTCTATTGGCAAGTTTAATTGTGACATCAAGATCTTCTAACTCAACATGTGCAATATCATGCATAATTTCTCTATATAGGCCAATAGGTATTGCACTAGCACTGGCACCCATCTCACATAAACCATGATAACAATGATCTCCTATTTTAACAGAAATAACATGCATGCCTACCACAGGTCTAGGTTTATCTTAAGCACAAGGTTTAGCAATTCTAGCAGTTTCATCATAGAAATAAATAAAACGTCCATCAATATTATCAGCCAAGAGATCTTTAACAATAGCAATATCAGGTTCAACTTTAATTTGCTCAGAAGGTGTATATGTTTTAATATTGCTTTTACGAACCACAGTTGAAGCTTTAGCATGATCATTTATCCTGACAGGGAAAGGTGGTTTCTCAACATAAGAAGTAGGAACAATAGGATCATTATAAGTGATAGTCTTTTCTTCAACTTTAATAGGTGCACCTACTTTTACTTCTATGGGAGGATGATATTTAAACCACTTCTCCTTGGGGAGATCAACATAAGTAGCAAAAGATTCACAGAAAGAAGCTACTATCTTAGAGTCAAGTCCATATTTAGTGCTAAACTTACGGAAAACATCGGTATCCATAAAAGATTTAACACAATCAAACCTAGGTGTCATACCTGACTCCTTACCTTTGTCAAGGTCCCAATCTTTAGAGTTGTGTTTAATTCTTTCCAATAAATCCCATTTGAATTCAATAGTCTTCATCATAAAAGAGCCAGCACAAGAAGTATCAAGCATGGTGCGATTGCTATCAGAAAGCCGAGCATAAAAATTTTGAATAATCATTTCTCTTGAGAGCTCATGATTGGGGCATGAATATAACATTGATTTAAGCCTCCCCAAGCTTGATCGATGCTTTCACCTTCACGAGGCCAAAAATTATATATATATAATTGCGATCACGATGAACAAGATGCATAGGATAAAACTTCTGATGAAATTCCAATTTCAATCATTTGTAGTTCCATGACCCCGTATCATCACATAGCCTATACCATGTCGATGCATCTCCCTACAAAGATAAAGGGAAGACCTTCTTCTTAACAACATCTCCGGGTACACCTGCAAGCTTAAATAATCCACAAACTTCATTCACATATATTAGATGCTCATCAGGATGCTTTGTTCAATATCCTACAAAAGGATTAGCTAGCAGTTTTTCTATCATACCCGAAGGAATTTCGAAGCAGACATTTTCATTTTCAGTAGGTTCGGTAGGTGAAGATACCCCGAACAAGCCACTCAGAGGATTACTTTCCATAGTAACAAGTGACAGTAACTTTCAGCACACTATATAAATTTTTCCTTACCAAATTCCACCTACCAAAAGCGCTTCACTCCCCGGCAACGGCGCCAGAAAAGAGTTGTTGCCGCCAGAAAAGAGTCTTGATGACCCACAAGTATAGGGGATCTATCGTAGTCCTTTCGATAAGTAAGAGTGTCGAACCCAACGAGGAGTAGAAGGAAATGATAAGCGGTTTCCAGCAAGGTATTCTCTGCAAGTACTGAAATAAGTGGTAACAGATAGTTTTGTGATAGGATAATTTGTAACGAGCAACAAGTAAAAAAAGTAAATAAAGTGCAGCAAGGTGGCCCAATCCTTTTTGTAGCAAAGGATAAGCCTGGACAAACTCTTATATAGAGCAAAGCGCTCCTGAGGACACATGGGAATATCATCAAGCTAGTTTTCATCACATTCATATGCTTCGTGTTCGGTACTTTGATAATTTGGTATGTGGGTGGACCGGTGCTTGGGTACTGTCCTTACTTGGACAAGCATCCCACTTATGATTAACCTCTATTGCAAGCATCCGCAACTACAACAAAAGTATTAAGGTAAACCTAACCATAGCATGAAACATATGGATCCAAATCAGCCCCTTACGAAGCAACGCATAAACTAGGGTTTAAGCTTCTGTCACTCTAGCAACCCATCATCTACTTATTACTTCTCAATGCCTACCTCTAGGCCCAAATAATGGTGAAGTGTCATGTAGTCGACGTTCACATAACACCACTAGAGGAGAGACAACATACATCTCATCAAAATATCGAACGAATACCAAATTCACATGACTACTAATAGCAAGACTTCTCCCATGTCCTCAGGAACAAACGTAACTACTCACAAAGCATATTCATGTTCATAATCAGAGGGGTATTAATATGCATATAGGACCTGAACATATGATCTTCCACCAAATAAACCAACTAGCATCAACTACAAGGAGTAATTAACACTACCAGCAACCTACTAGCACCAATCTCGGACTTTAAGACAAGAATTGGATACAAGAGATGAACTAGGGTTTTGAGAGGAGATGGTGTTGATGAAGATGTTGATGGAGTTTTCCCTCTCCCGATGAGAGGAGGGAAGTTTCCCTGGCAGAACAGCTCTGCCGGAGCCCTTGATTGGTTCTGCCAAGGTTCTGCCTCGTGGCGGCGGAGTTTCGTCCGAGGAGATGGCTTATGATTTTTTTTCTCATCGAAAGACTTCATATAGCAGAAGATGGACATCAGAGGGCCATCAGGGGGCCCACGAGGTAGGGGGCGCGCCCAGGGGGGTAGGGAATGCCCCCACCCTCGTGGGCAGGGTGTGGCCCCCCAGGTGAACTTCTTGCGCTTAGTATTTTTTATATATTCTAAAAACGTCTTCCGTGAAGTTTCAGGACTTTTGGAGCTGTGCAGAATAGGTCTCTAATATTTGCTGCTTTTCCAGCCCAGAATCCCAGCGGCCGGCATTCTCCCTCTTTATGTAAACCTTGTAAAATAAGATAGAATAGGCATAAGTATTGTGACATAATGTGTAATAACAGCCCATAATGCAATAAATATCAATATAAAAGCATGATGCAAAATGGACGTATCAGTAAGCCGCCCTGCTCCTGATCTTGGCCAGTTCCCCAATGCAATTTCTTTTTTGCTTCAAACTCTGATCCTGGTTTCATCCTTTTCTCCTTCTTGGTTTTCAGACCTCTCCTCGGTGGGCCAGATGGATATCGATGGCACCATCGAGGAGATCTCCAAGGATGCCACCACCGAAGCCGACAAGGTTGCCGCCGACGAGGCCGCCAAGGAAGCACACGATAAGGTAGCTAAGGGATTTGCCGGGGAGGCCAGCGAGGAGACCGATGACCATACTGACGGCATCCCTGCCTCCTCGGCTGCCGAGGAGGTGGTGGTTGACGACCAACCGTCCACCTCCGAAGCCCCCAACTCAAGCAAATACCTGAAGATCGCCGAGGATCTGTTTGTCACCATCCCAGGGGTGGGAAGCACTGGGGCGCCTGCCGAGGGGGAGGTTTTTGACAAAGGGATCATCGTCGCCGCAGGGCTCTAGGTTGTTGACGAGCGCCAGCAGCGGCAGCTCCAAGGAGGACCAGCTTGTCCAAGCCATGAGCAGCAACTTCCAGAAGCTTCAGACACTTTACTGTGCCCGCAAGGAGAAGCTGGACTCCAGGACAGCGATCGTTGATGCGGCAGAGGCGGGCTTCCAAGAGCACGTCGAGCAGATGCAGGCCTGGTTTACGGAGGCCCGACAGGATTTGAAGACCAGCCAGAAGCAGCTGGGACCACAATGGAATGAGCTTCTTCTGAAGCAATCGGACATTGAGAAGGCCCAGGAGGAGGCCGCTGCACGAACCGCCAAGGAGGACGGTGAGCTAAGGGAGCGTCATATCTTGCTCGACACCCAATAAGACGACCTTGCCGCTCTTGAGGAGGCGCTTTCCACCAAGCTTCACGACAAGGATAAAGAAATTGAGAAGCTTGTCGCGCAGCAGACCTAGGAACTAGAGCAGAAACACAAGGATGAACTCGCCGCTCTAGTCCTGGACCACGCCAGCAAGTTGAAGGAGGTCGTCGATGCTACTGAAGCTGTAGAGGCTGCCAAGAACGAGCTGGCCAGCAAGGTGGAGAAGCTGGAGGCGGAGTTGGAGAAGCATAGGAAGGAGGTGGCGATGCTCAAAAGTGATAGGGACAAGACCGTCCACACCTTGGCAAGCATGCAGGTCACTATATCTGACAAGACCCAACTACTCTCTAAGGCCAACGACTCCATTGCTGATCTGAAGCTAAAGTTGTCCACTCTAGAGGAGACCCTTGAAGGCAGCAGAGCTCATGAGGGGACCCTGGCCAAAGATCTTAAGGACGAGAAGCTGCTGCTTGAGAGTGCTATTGCCACCCACAACGACTTCGTAAAAGGCGTGGGGATTTGGAACGACCGCCTTGTCGATGTCGCGGAGGGGCTCACCGCGCAGCTGTCCACCATGGGCATGCCAAGCTTCAGGTTCTCTCATGATGAGAGAACAACTGAGAGTGTTAGGGTGACCATGTCCTTCGAGGCCGTCCTTGATGCCTTGAAGATACTCCACGTTGGCCGAGCGACCCACCTGGCCAACGAGTCTTGGATGCTTTGCCGGGGCACCCTCCTCAAGGTGCTCACCAAGGTTGCATACAGGAACCCCGGCATCGACCTCAGCCAAGACAGCTTGCCGGTAGATGCGGACCGCAGGGCACTTGAAGAGATTGTCGCACCCGTTGTCAACCTGGTTGACGGCGTCAAGAGGGTGGAAGGCTAGCGCCGAGAATAGGCGCTTCTCTCCCTCTCGCCGCCATGGATCCATACCCAAAACAATCCTAGTTAAGTTATAACTGCGGCAAATATTAATGTAATATAACTTGCTATTTTTCGAATCGAATGCATGCTATCTTCCTTGTATGTTTCCTCTTTGTATGGTACGCAACCTACGCGCTACTGGAAAAGGATTGCCGGCGCGTGCACCCTAGCCGCGAGCGCTTTGAGGACGGATCCTTAGAAGCCTGCTGGGGGTGCCTCTGCCGGCAAGGCACCTTGCAGTTCTTAGGGAAGCCACTTGAGCCATTGAGCGGACTCGAAATGGACCACGGGCGCAACCAATCCCGACAAGGTTCCTACGCGTACAGGTTTTCCTATACAAGAACCGAGACCATTTGAGGAAAATAACATGATATTAAAAAAATTTCTCGAAGTCTCGTGACTTAGTTTCTTTTGCTGCCGTATTCTTCTTCGCAAGAAGCCACCTCGAGCATCGCCTGTTGGCGTCCAAACTCTCTATCTCCCCCGGCATACTTGTATGCGAGGGAACCTTTTGTATTTTGGGAAAAAGAAAGAAGGGAAAATAGGAAGATGGAGCCTTGGCGGCTCATTAGATGTTGGCCTTGTGCATCTCGAGAATGATGTTGTGGCTCTTCCCGCGGCGGAGTCCAGGGTCACCAACATCGTGGCGCTGCTTGTCGCACACGACATGGGAGGACCGCAGCGCGGACGCCGGCAGGGGTGCCTTGGAAGTCGCCGCGTTGCCCATAGGCAACACGGCTCTAGATGGACTGAGTGCCATGATCCCCTTCTTCGTGGGAGCCTTGGTGATCGAGGAAACAACATGCTAACCGCTAGATCAGGTTTGCCAAACTCTCCACCCCTGCCTGGTGTGCCAAAGATGTCGGCGTTCAACGACGCCTATGGGATCACGTGGATTCCTTCTACGGTTTGGCAGGGAAGAGGGGTAGAGAAAAGAGCAGATCTAATGATCAACACAACAGATTTTTACCCAGGTTCGGGCCACTGAGCAGCGTAAAACCCTAGTCCTGCTTGAGTGTATATTATGTGTTCTTGAGCTTCGACTAGTTGCTATGCATGCAAGCTGGGCCGAGAGGTTCAAAAGTCCGAATCCTCCTCCAGTACGCCTTGGGCCTCCTTTTATATGTCCAAGGGGCTACCACAGTGCCACACAGGAGGTGTAAAGTATCTACAGTGCTTATGTTTATCACCGGCATCTTAGGACAAACGCATTAAATGCGCTGCGTACGTGCCCCTTAGCTTTATCAGGGATGGGAGTAGAACCCGCCCCATCCGTCGTCGCCCCGCTCTGTCTTGACACGCGACCACGCCTGCGAGGCATGCAGTGCCAAGTTGGCTGTCCAGACGCTGTGCTGGAGAGGTGGCAGGATCTTCACGAAGATCTGCATGCCACCACGCAGGCGCTTGCTAGGCCGGCAGGCCGGCCACTACGCTGGAGCGGTGACGGGGCGGTGGGGTCTTGTCGCGGTCTTGTCGACGTCCCCGGCAAGGATCTTATCGGGGCCTTGCAGACCTCTCTGGCAAGGCTCTTGCTAGGTACCTCATCTTCTGGCCTACACAAAGATCTACACGCCTCTACGCACGCGCCCCTAGGTCTTGGCCTTAACGTTGTCGATAGTGTCAGAGCTCTCAACCTCAAGGGTGGTGCTCCTGTTAGTGTCCTACAAGCCGTCCCGGCAAGGATCTTGCCGGGGTGGTGCAAGCTGTTTCCGCGAAGACCTTGCCAGGAGTCCTGCTCGTCCTCTGTTCTCTGGTCTGGTTGCTTCTCTAGTGATCTTGTATATTATCCTCGATTGCGTTCTTCATACCTTGCCGTGCGTGGGGCTACGACTACCCGTGCACAAGTATGGGATGCTAAATGGCCCAAACTTTAGTACACCGACACCACCTCAAAGTTATTCTTTCCGATCAGTCCATTGAGCTATTCCTATAAGTGTCACAAACAGCCCTATAGTTCATAGTAAAATAACACCATAAGACACACATCAATCAACCCTAATGTCACCTAGATACTCCAATGTCACCACAAGTATCTGTGGGTCAATTATATGATATGCATCAAACAACTTCAGATTCATAATATTCAATCCAACACAGAGAACCTCAAATATTGCCCCAAGATTCCTACCGGAGAAACAAGGACGAAAACATGCATCAACCCCTATCCATAGATTACCCCAATGTCACATCGGGAATCCGCAAGTTGAGTGCCAAAACATACATCAAGTGAATCAATAGAATACCCCATTATCACCACGGGTATCCCACGCAAGACATACATCAAGTGTTCTCAAATCCATAATCGTATTCAATCTGATAATAGTGAAACCTCAAAGGTAAAACTCAATTCATCACAAGAAGATAGAGGGGGAGAAACACCATATGATTCAACTATAACAACAAAGCTCGCGGTACATCAAGATCATGCCAAATGAAGAACACGAGAGAGAGAGAGAGAGATCAAACAAATAGCTACTGGTACATACCCTCAGCCCCGAGGGTGAAATGCTCCCTCCTCGTCATGGAGACTGTCGGGATGATGAATATGGCCACCGATGATGGTTTCCCCCTCCGGCAGGGTGCCGGAACGGGCTCCCGAATTTTTTTCTTGGCTATAGAGGCTTGCGGCGGCGAAAATCCCAATCTAGGTTTATTTCCGGGGGTTTCTATATTTATAGGAATTTTTGGCGTCGGGAACAAGTCAGGGGGTCTACGAGGCAATGACAAGGCAGGGGGTGCGCCCTCCACCCTTGTGGATGCCTTGTGGCTCCTCTGGTCCATCTCCGATACTCCATGGGCTTCTTTTGGTCCATAAAAATCATTGTAAAGCTCGTATGGACTCTATTTGGTATTCCTTTTCTGTAAAACTCAAAAACAAGGAAAAATAGAAACTGGCACTGGGCTCTAGGTTAATAGGTTAGTCCCAAAAATAATATAAAAAGCATATAAATGCATATAAAACATCCAAGATGGATAATATAATAGCATGGAACAATCAAAAATTATAGATACGTTGGAGACATATCAAGCATCCCCAAACTTAATTCATGCTCGTCCTCGAGTAGGTAAATTATAAAAACAGAATTTTTGATGTGGAATGCTACCTAACATATTTATCAATGTAATCTTCTCTATTGTGGCATGAATGTTCAGATCCATTAGATTCAAAACAAAAGTTTAATATTGACAAAAAACGTAATACTTCAAGCATACTAATAAAGCAATCATGTCTTCTCAAAATAACATGGTCAAAGAAAGCTATCGCTACAAAATCATATAGTCTAGCTATGCTCCATATTCATCACACAAAGTATTCAAATCATGCACAACCACGATGACAAGCCAAGCAATTGTTTCATACTTTTGATGTTCTCAAACCTTTTCAATTTTCACGCAATACATGAGCGTGAGCCATGGGCATAGCACTATAAGTGGAATAGAATATGGTGGTTGTGGAGAAGACAAAAAAGAGGGAGATAGTCTCACATCAACTAGGAGTATTAACGGGCTATGGAGATGCCCATCAATAGATATCAATGTCAGTGAGTAGGGATTGCCATGCAACAGATGCACTAGAGCTATAAGTTTATGAAATCTCAAAATAAAACTAAGTGGGTGTGCATCCAACTTACTTGCTCATAAAGACCTAGGGCAATTTGAGGAAGCCCATCGCTAGAATATACAAGCCAAGTTCTATAATGAATAATTCCCACTAGTATATAAAAGTGACAACATAGGAGACTCTCTATCATGAAGATCATGGAGCTCCTTTGAAGCAAAAGTGTGGAAAAAGGATAGTAGCATTGCCCCTTCTCTCTTTTCTCTCATTTTTTTGATTGGCTTCTTTGGCCTCTTTTTTTTGATTGGCTTCTTTGGCCTCTTTTTTTTATTTCCTCACATGGGACAATGTTCTAATAATGATGATCATCACACTTTTATTTACTTACAACTCAAGAATTACAACTCGATACTTAGAACAAAATATGACTCTATATGAATGCCTTCGGCCGTGTACCGAGATGTGCAATGACTCAAGAGTGACATGTATGAAAATTATGAATGGTGGCTTTGCCATAAATACTATGTCAACTACATGATCATGCAAAGCAATATGACAATGATGAAGCGTGTCATAATAAATGGAACGGTGGAAAGTTGCATGGCGATATATCTCGGAATGGCTATGGAAATGCCATAATAGGTAGGTATGGTGGCTGTTTTGAGGATGGTATATGGTGGGCGTATGGTACCGGCGAAAGTTGCGCGGTACTAGAGAGGCTAGCAATGGTGGAAGGGTGAGAGTGCGTATAATCCATGGACTCAACATTAGTCATAAAGAACTCACATACTTATTGAAAAAATCTATTAGTCATCAAAACAAAGTACTACGTGCATGCTCCTAGGGGGATACATTGGTAGGAAAATACCATCGCTCGTCCCCGACCGCCACTCATAAGGAGGACAATCAATAAAATACCTCATACTCCAACTTCGTTACATAATGGTTCACCATACATGCATGCTACGGGAATCACAAACCTTAACACAAGTATTTCTACAATCCACAATTACCCACTAGCATGACTCTAATATCACCATCTTTGTATCCCAAAACAATCACAAGGAATCAAACTTCTCATAGTATTCAATGCACTTTATATGGAAGTTTTTATTATATCCCTTTTGGATGCATATCATATTAGGACTAAATTCATAACAAAAGCAAATTACCATGTTTTTTAAGACTCTCAAAATAATATAAGTGAAGCATGAGAGTTCATCAATTTCTTCAAAATAAAACCACCGTCATGGTCTAAAAAGATATAAGTGAAGCACTAGAGCAAATGACAAACTACTCCAAAAGATATAAGTGAAGATCAATGAGTAGTCGAATAATTACATGTCTATGTGAAGACTCTCTACCATTTAAGAATTTCATATATTAATATTTGATTCAAATAGAAAGAAAAACAAAATAAAATGACATTTCGAGGATAGCACGTATCATGTGAAGAAGCAAAAACTTAGGCTCAACCAAAAATGACCTATAGTTGTTGAAGAAGAAAGGTGGGATGCCTAATGGGGCATCCCCAAGCTTAGATGCTTGAGACTTCTTGGAATATTAACTAGGGATGCCTTGGGCATCCCCAAGCTTGATATTTTGTGTCTCCTTAATTCCTTTCATATCACGGTTTCCCTAATTCTTAAAAACTTCATGCACACAAAACTCAACAAGAACTCATGAGATAAGTTCGTATAAATCCATGCTAAACCTTATCATTCTCTACTGTAAAAAATCACTAAAATTATAATTTAACATTCCATACTAAATGCATTTGCATATTTAATACTCCATCCTCAAATAGAATCATTAAACAAGCAAACAAATGCAAACAATGCAAATATAACAGCAATCTGTCTAAACAGAACAGTCTATAAAGAATACAAGAGGAATCATACTTCCCTAACTCCAAAAATTCTGAAAAATTACCACACTATAGAAAATTTGTTGTTACTCATTGTGTGAAAATTTCAAGATTTTATCATGTTCTCACTATTCACCAATATTCAAAACATAACAGCAAAATTTATGTTTTTAAATAGAAATATATAGACTTGTAGAATAAGCATGGTAAAGGCTATAGTTGACCTTTTTATTGAACTAGAAGATGCAAAACATTACTATAAATATCATCAGCAAATACAAATAAAATAAAATGATGCTCCAAGAAAAACTCATATCATGTGACAAATAAAAATATAGCTCCAAGTAAGGTTACCGATAATGTTGAAGACGAAAGAAGGAATGCCTTCTGGGGCATCCCCAAGCTTAGTTGCATGGGTATTCCTTGAATATTACCTTGATGTGCCTTGTGCATCCCCAATCTTAGGGTCTTTCCACTCCTTATTCTCCTCATATCGATATCTCACCCAAAACTTGAAAACTTCAATAACATAAAACTTAATAGAACTTCATGAGATATGTTAGTATAATAAAGCAAATCATTCACTTGGGTACTGTCAAAGACAAGATTCAAAATTTTCTCACACCATGCCTACTGTAACTTATCAATTCCACAATTTATATCACCTGATATAAGCTATGGAAACACTAAAACATGCAAACTATGCACTGGAAACAGAATCTGTCAAAAACAGAACAGTCTGTAATGATCTGAACAACAACCATACTTATGATACTCCAAAAATTCTAAAAAATTAGGACAACCTGGGTAATTTGAATATAAATCTTTTTCAGAAAGAATCAGCATTTTATCACGCTCCTGTAAAAAATGTAAATTATTTTACTAGGCGCAAAAGTTTCTGTTTTTCAGCAAGATCAAATCAACTATCACAATAGACCATCCGAAAGGTCTTACTTGGCACTTTATTGAAACAAAAGATATAAAACATGATTATTACTGTAGCATAATCATGTGTACAAACAAAAATAGTAGGGGTAAATATTGTATTGTCTGTCAACAAGCAATTTTCTTTAATGCCTTTTTAGTTAGGCATGACGATTTCAATGATGCTCACATGAAAGATAAGAATTAAAACATAATGGGAGAATCATGAATAGTATGGCTAGCACATTTAAGTCTAACCCACTTCCTATGCATAGGGATTTTGTGAGAAAACAATTTATGGGAACAAGAATCAACTAGCATAGGAAGGTAAAGCAAGCAAAATTTCAAGATTTCCAACACATAGAGAGGAAACTTGATATTATTGCAATATGTAAAAGCATATGTTCCTCTCTCATAATAATTTTCAGTAGCATCATTAATGAATTCAACAATATAACTATCACATAAAGCATTCTTTTCTTGATCCACAAGCATAGAAATTTTACTACTCACCACATAAGCAAAATTCTTCTGATTCATAGTAGTGGGAGCAAACTCAACAAAATAAGTATCATGTGAGGCATAATCCAATTGAACATTAAAATCACGATGACAAGTTTCATCGTTATCATTATCCTTTATAGCATACATGTCCTCACAATAATCATCATAAATAGGAGGCATGCTATCATCATAATAAATTTGCACATCAAAACTTGGGGGACTAAAATTATCATCTTCATCAAACATATCTGTCGGAGTTCGGGTTCCGGCAAAAACCTTAAGGTTTGAACACTGGGGTGCGCGTGAAGATCTCCCCCTACCAACATAAGGGACACAAGATTTATACTGGTTTGGGCCACCGTTGTGGTGTAATACCCTACTCCAGTGTGGTGTGTTGGATTGCCTCTTGGGCTGATGATAAACAGTACAAGGGGAAGAATAGCCTCCTGAGGTGAGGTGTTCTTGTGCTCGGTCGGTGTGAGGCTAAGGATGGAATGGCTCCGATCCAAGATGACGGTGGTGGTGGCTAGTCCTATTTATAGAGGCCCTGGTCCTCTTCCCAAATATTGAGCGGGAAGGGTTCCAACAACGGCCAATTTGAAAGGGGACAGCTAGTACAAGTTATCCTGACAAAAGCAGTCTTCGCCTGCCAAAGGCTCTGGCAGTGACGCCATCTTGGGCTCCACGATGACCTCCGTCCTACCGTCCTGCTTGTCTTGGTCTCGTTGCACCGATATGGAAACCTTTACTTGACGCCTTGGTACACTTCGTCTATGCTTGCCTCCTTAACACCAAAGAGGAAACAAGGACACTATGCGCGCTGGCGCCCACCTGGCACCCACCTGGTCTCGATTGTCATGGCTCACGTCATTGGAACCTCGCGAGATTTGACTTGCCTTGATCTCTCTGCCCCCTCGCGAGCCAGCCTGGTGAGGCCGCTCTTGAGGAGTTCTTGTGTCATCCGCCTCGCGATGCTTGGCCCCTTGCGAGGGTCTTGAATGCTTGTTGGTGAAGATGGGCCGTACGGGCCCGCTTGCAGAGCCACGCCGTGGGCCGCAGGCAGGCAAGTCTTGGGACCCCCATTCCCAGAACGCCGACAGTAGCCCATGGGGCCAAGGCGCGCTCGGGCATGGCTTCGAGGCGAAGCCAAAGGGCTAGTGCGGAGCGCCGCGGGCCCCAACAGCCTGTGGCCTTGGTCGACGCGTGGCGATTGATTGGACATGGGCGTCTCCACTTCCCCACGCAGCCTCGGCAACTGCCCGATTTGACGAGTCCCTGCTGCATGCAAGGAAAACCATCATTATTACCTTAGATCGTGGAGGCCGGCGGTTGGCCTCCCCTTGGCTATAAATGGGAGGTGGGGGCGGGCCCCCATCACCCGTCTCTCCTATGCCTCTACCGCTTCTTCTCATTCCTTGCTCCACTCCTTGGTGGTGCAGTCATGGCACTGATTCGGAGGTTCTCGGCCGCGGAGAAGGGCAAGGCTCCCCTCAACGAGCCCGAGCTGCTCCCGCCGAAGAAGAGGAGGCCCCATCATTGCGAGATGGTAGTGAGGCCGGTGGTGTCGCGGCCATGGTACGAAAGGCTGCCTCATGGGTACCCGTTGCCCTTGTATGCTCACGCCGATGATTCCGGAGGGAGGAGCGATGAGCGCCGCCGCTTGCGCCAGGGCCATGGTGGCCCTGTCGTGGAGGTGCACGCCGTCGCCTTAGGGGTCCATGCAGCAAACTCCTCGCTCGAGTTCTTGTTGTGGGTAGCGATGCCCCCGAGCACTTCGATTCACCTTCTCAGTTTTTCATTGCCGAGATGCCGCCGAGAGGCCCTCTCAAGCTTTGGCTGCAGCACGCTGACTGTGATGCCTCGCCGACTGGAGCAGAAGTTGAGGCCGTCGCCTCTGGGAGGATCTTCATGACTCGAGTCTGGGGCGAGATCTCCCGAGCCTGCCGTGCAAGCGGCTCCCTCGCCATACACTTCGAGTATGACGGCGCCTCCATGCTGTTCTTCAAGGTCTTCGACAAGGAAGGCCGCCGCTTGGAGTGTTGCCCTGAAGGAGGTCGCCAGGACGGTGCAACGGCGGGTGCCGGGCCTGCCGCAGGCCTCTCCAGCTCCTCCAGCGACAGCGGTGACTCCTGGTGCTCCAGCGACTCTCCCAAGATCGTGGTGTCTCCGGAGACGAGCGACGACAGCTACGTGCCCCCAAGCTCTCGCCGTGCCCGGAGCAAGGCTGCAGCGGTGGCCCGCTGATCTGGATGAGGTTGGCGCCAGCCTCGAGTGGCCCACTGTTGATGATGGCGTCAGCCACTAGGGCGCGTGTAGATAGGGCTCCTAGAAGTTCTTTCCTTTTGTTCCCTGTGAGGAATCGAGAAGTACCCCATGGGGGCATGTAAAGGGTCTGTAGTGTCCTTTGTTCATATCGTCCTTATTATGAAAAATTTTGAATGCACATCCTCCTGAGGCTAGGTCTCCCCTTTCGAACCCCGCGGCAGCTTGGTGCTCTATGCCGACAGGTCCCGGTCCCCAGGCAGGCTGCAGCCGTCGCTGGTATGCCAGGTCATGATGTCATGGTCAAGGCCAGGAGGTGAGCGGCCCGAGGTCCAGTAAGAGCTCTTGAGGCGCGATGCTCAAGAGGTCCCCTTTAGAGTGCAAGCAGCTACCTGAGGATGCAAAAGGGAGGCAACGTCGCCGCAGCAGGGCATCAAAAAGGCAAGGATCTTATGCCGTAGCGCTGGGTCGGTCCAGGTACAAGACTTATCTTGGCATTCCGGAGCCAGCTTCGGGTGCCACACCGGACTTGGGTGTTGGCCGCTGCTGGGTAGCTAGGTTAGGCCCATGCGGGCCTCCCCCTCTTCTCCATGTTCTTCCAGGTGCTCTACATGCTCAAGTCCCGGCCCTCGAGCGAGCTCAGCCGCCGCTGGTATGCCAGGTCGTGATGCCGTGGTCAAGGCCAGGGGGTCAGGGCTGGAGAGCCAGTAAGAGCTCCTAAGTCGCAATGCTCAAGAGCCCCCCTTTTAACGCGCAAGAGAATCGCATGGGAGAAGAGAGAGAGTCCGCGGTACCGCCTGCTGTAGTCCTCAGGGAGTTCCTGCAGGTTAGCGCGAGGAGGGGGACAAATCGCCGCGGTGATCGCCCGTCCGTTGCCGGCTTGTGGGAGGGGACTCCCTACTGCGGAGAGCCCCCGGGGCGTGTACAGCCCCGCCCTGACACGTGGCTTTGCCTGGCAGGGCTGGAGGAGGTGTATCTGGGCACTCGTGAGCAAGCGCAAGACTCACGAGGCCCTACCCCAAGGCGGGTTGCGCGTGGTCTTGATTCTTGTTCGCTGTGGTGGTCCTGCGAGGCGGTTAGACAACCTGCGCCAAACGAATCTCCTGAGGTTATCGCATGAGAAGGCCAAGCACCAACGGCCCCAGGAGGTGACGTGAACGGGACCGGCCCGCTAGACAGTGCTCCGCCGTTGGATTTATCGACGCTGCAGGGATGGGCCCGGGCACAGATGCCGTGCCTAACCCTCTCACGTGAAGGGTCCTGAAGAAAGATGACCGGTGTGCGGCTCCCGCGGTGGGCGACAATCAAGCAGGTGATAGTCATAGATAGATTAAGCATGGAAGGCAAACTAGCTCAGGTAAATGCATGAACGATATGTGCCAGTGGGTCCGGCCCGAGCAACTTGGGGATGATGCAGCCTGAGGGGCGCCCCTAGCAAGGTAAGCTAAAGACATAAAAAACAAGGGATACATGAGGGAGTCCTGGACTAAGGGGTCCTCGGGCATCCGGCTTGTTAGCCATGGGCCGGACTGATGGGCTGTGAAGATACGAAGACCGAAGACTGCACCAGTGTCCGGATGGGACTCTCCTTGGCATGGAAGGCAAGCTTGGCGACCAAATATGTAGATTCCTTTCTTTGTAACTGACCTTGTGTAACCCTAGATCCTCCCCATGTCTATATAAAATGGAGGACTTAGTCCGGAGGGGGTAGATATTCATTATCATAGTCATACAGGCTAGACTTCTAGGGTTTAGCCATTACGATCTCGTGGTAGATCAACTCTTGTAATACTCATATTCATCAAGATCAATCAAGCAGGACATAGGGTATTACCTCCATAGATAGGGCCCGAACCTGGGTAAACATTGTGTCCCATGTCTGCTGTTACCATCGACCTTAGACGCATAGTTCAGGACCCCCTACCCGAGATCCGCCGGTTTTGACACCGACATTGGTGCTTTCATTGAGAGTTCCACTATGTCGTCCTCAAAAGGTTCGATGGCCTCTTCAATCGTCAACAATGACACTGTCCAAGGAGAAAGCTTCCTCCCCGGACAGATTTTCGTGTTCGGCGGCTTCGCACTGCGGGCCAACTCGTTTGGCCATCTGGAGTAGATCGATAGCTACGCCCCTGGCCATCATGTCAGATTTGGGAGCTTGAACTACGTCGCGGACCTCTGTGGAGATTTGATCTTCGCTGGATTCATACCGCGGCGATCACTCCTAGTCACCTCGATGAACATGACCTAAATCTTTCATCAGACCACATTCAGGAGATAGCTCCTGTAACTACGCTGGCCTTAGATCCGGAGCATACGGCGCCATCTAAGGACTGGAGATTCAACCCCACCATGGAGGCCACAGATTCCCTGGCCTTGGAGCCGCGCATGGACTTAAACTCATACAATATTTGTGTCACCGGAACCCCGGACTTGTCTCTGGGTGTAAGTTCCGAACCATGTGAGTCCATGGATGCCTAACTTGATCGTTTATCGATCTTCGAGTTTAGCGCCGCAGACATCTTCCAGCACTCACCCTTGGGCGATGTGCTAAGCTCATTAAAGAACCTGTCCTTGGCGAGGGGACTCACAGCCGAACTATATCCGGTTCGAACTAGAAGCTGATGACAGGGAATTTCACTCCCCACCCGCCACCCACTTTATAGCCACCGTCGAAGACTTAACTGACATGCTCGATTACGGCTCCGATGACATCGACTATATGGACGACGATGCCGGAGAGGAAGATGCCCAGGACCCGCCGTTCACTGGATGTTGGACGGCCACTTCCTTGTATGATGTGTACATGGTGGATGCACCAAAGGAGAATATTGACGATGACAAAGAAAATCTAGTTGAGAATAAACCTCCTGAGACACAACAAAAAACGCCGGCGTCCTCGACGCCGCTCTAAGTCACGTCGTTCAAAGAAAAGCAATACCGGCACTGGAGAAGACAATACTCCGGACGATGCCGAAAACAATGAAGACCTTGCTGAGGTAACATCCGAACAGGAGGAGCAAGAAAACGGGCAAGCCAGCCCCGATGAACAGGCCAGGCCCAATGACCAGGAGGACGGTAGTTATCATCCGCTCTCTAAGGATGAGGAAAGCCTCAGCAATGAAGATTTCATCGTGCCTGAGGAACCTCTCGAGCAAGAGCGCTTCCAGCGCCAGCTAATAGCCACCGCAAGGAGCCTGGAAAAGAAGCAGCGCAGCTTCAAGCTGACCAAGATCTGCTCATCGACAGGTGGACTGACGTTCTGGCAGACGAAGAATACGGCCTCAGATGCCCAGCCAAGAGTTACCCAAAATGAAGATTGCTACCTCAGTTCGACGAAGAGGCGCCAGATCCCATACTTCCCTCGCGTAATGCGGCCAACCGAACACTATGCGGTCGGGACAGTGCAGGGGACCGACCACCACGTGGTCGGGATAGAGCGGCAACTCAAGCCGAACAGCAACCGCCCCGCCGCCACGAAAAAACAGAGACAAAACAGTTCGTGGTCACACATCGACCTCCGACAGACCCTGGATAGTAGAGCAGGATATACCGGATAGATTTACGGATCGCGAGGACATTCCTCGACATGTGATGATGGCTACCTATTCGGACGTGACAAACCTAGTCACACCCGAGCCAACAACCGCAGACGGACTGCATTGGAGCTACATCGCGATGCGGCCCGATATAGAGGTGCCGCACACCCTCTTTGCTTCAACGATGAAGTAATGGATCACGAATTCCCCGAAGGGTTCGAACCCATTAATATTGAATCATACGACGGAACAACCGACCCCGCGGTATGGATCGAGGATTTTATTCTCTATATCCACATGTCCCGCGGAGATGACCTCCACGCTATCAAATACCTCCCACTAAAGCTCAAAGGGCCAGCTCGGCACTAGTTAAACAACCTTCCTGAAAACTCTATCGGCAGATGGGAGGACTTGGAAGAAGCCTTCCTTGACAACTTCCAAGGTACATATGTCCGGCCACCAGATGCCGATGACTGAAGCCACATAGTCCAACAACCTGGAGAGTCAGCCAGGAAATTTTGGACTAGGTTTCTAACCAAAAAGAACTAGATCGTCGACTGTCCGGATGCCGAAGCTCTAGCGGCCTTTAAACATAGCATCCGCGACGAATGGCTCACCCGCCACCTCGGCCAAGAAAAGCCAAAATCTATGGCAGCCCTCACGGCACTTATGACCCACTTTTGTGTAGGTGAGGATAGCTGGCTAGCTTGTACTAAAAATACGGCCAGCAACGCAGGCCCCTCTGAGGCCAAAAACAGAAAGGGCAAGCTCCGACGTAACAGACACAAAAGCCGAAGCAATGGTAATAATACCGACAACACTACAGTCAATGCCGGATTCAGCGGCTCCAAGTCCAGCCAGCGGAAGAAACCGTACAAGAGAAACAATCAGGGACCATCCAGCCTGGACCGCATACTCGACCGTTCATGCCAAATCCATGGCACCCCAGACAAACTAGCCAACCATACCAACAGAGATTGCTGGGTTTTTAAGCAAGCCGACAAGTTAAATGCGGAGAACAAGGAAAAGGGATCGCAGAGTGAGGACGATGATGAGGAGCCCCTGCAGCCAAACATAGGGGGACAGAAGAAGTTTCCCCCTCAGGTCAAAATAGTGAACATGATATATGCTAAACACATCCCTAAGAGGGAGTGCAAGCGCGCACTCAGGGATGTCTACGCGATAGAGCCAGCCACCCCAAAATTCAATCCATGGTCGTCATGCCCGATCACTCTTGATTGCCAGGATCATCCGACCAGTATCTGTCACGGCGGTTCAACCGCACTGGTCCTGGACCCAATAATTGATGGATTCCACCTGATGCGAGTCCTGATGGACGGTGGCAGCTGCCTCAACTTGCTCTATCAGGATATAGTGCGCAAAATGGGCATTCACCCATCACAGATCAAACCCACAAAGACTACATTCAAAGGAGTCATACCAGGTGTAGAGGCCCATTGTACGGGCCCAATCACGCTCGAGGTTGTCTTCGGATCCCCGGACATTTTCCAAAGCGAGGAGTTAATCTTCGACATAGTCCCCTTTCACAGCGGCTATCATGCACTGCTCGAATGGACCGCATTCGCCTGATTCAACGGAGTACTGCACTATGCTTATCTCAAGCTCAAGATGCCCGGTCCACATGGCGTCATAACAGTCAATGGAAATACAGAATGCTCCCTCCGTACTGAAGAGCACACAGCTGCCTTAGCAGCAGAAGTATAGAGCGGCCTTCTCAAGCAGAACCTTAATTCGGCTGCCGAGCCCTCGGACACCGTCAAGAGGGTCCAAACTACCCTGCAATAGGACAGATCGGCTCATCAGGAGCTAGACTAGCAATTCGTCCTTCATTTCAGTCCTGGTCAAGTAATGGCATTCGCACCACGCATTCGCACCACGCACTTAAAATTCCATGGGCATCGACGGAGGCATAGCTAGTTTATGATCCGCAATTCGGCTAGACCGCCTCGGAAACTCATAATTTCACTATTCCCCTTTTTCTTTTATTTTTCCTTTTTTACAGGCCTTTTCTGGCGGCTTGATCATCGCCTCTTTTCGAAGGATAAAAACACCAAGACAACAAGAAGCATGGATGTACTGGAAAACTCTTAGGTGGTCTCTTTAAAGATCCCTTTACCTATCTTCAGGACCCATACGGAGCTCTCTCTTGGTAAAGGCATAGTAAATAGCCTTTCTGCTTATTGCGCTACCTGTATAAATGCGCTTTAACGCACCAATGAAATTACAATAGAAACAGTTTGCGGCCCAAATTTTCACGGCTCTATCTTACCACTGGTTCTCTTTTTCTTTATTTTTGTCTTTTCATTTCTGGTAATTCTATCAGGTAACACCTGTACACTCGGGTACGTTTCAATTTGCTAGGGGCTTCATAGCACCCCACACTATGGCAACAAAAGTCCGAACACTTTTTATAAGTATAGTTCGGCACCCCGAATTTAGCATTATATTCATTGGCTCTGAATCATGTCTTTGGTCAATAGTTGGGTTGCCCAGTCCTGCGCTTGCTACCTTACGTTCCGCTATATCGGCTAAGGTAGTAAAGGGAGAACTACTGCGATTGTGCCTTGGTTTATCCAAAGGAGCACCTCAGTAGAGAAGTCGAAAACTGACTGTCATGATGCGGTGAGAGCTGGTCAGCTATTCGGAGGTTGCAAATCGTTGGAGATTTCTTCCGCATCACGCGAAGGATCGGTACTTCCCGATTAGACGCTTGTAGCACTCTAGCTTGGATACTAGGGGTTGCGCCCATGTTTTTATTGTCAAACTCCTATGGCTAAGTGAGGGGGTTAACGCCGCATAGTCTGATTGCCTGGTTCGTTGCACTAAACAACTCCTTCAAGGACCATACAATTGGATCAAGATTGTTTAGATTCCATCCCGAACACCTCCGTACTACCTACGTGGGGGCAGAAGCCGACGACTGGAAAACCCTCAGATTTCACATAACACGGCCGCACAGGAGGAAAATTTTAAAAACATAACAAGCATTATAACGCAAACCCTCTTTGTTCTATCATACAAGGTAGAAGGAACTTGATACATTCATTCAAAGATAGTGTCCTGCGCACACTACGTTGCTACAATGCGAGACCCCTCTAGGACATCTGCAAAATAGCGCTTGGGTGTGCGGTGCTCCTTGCCCTCTGGCGGCCCCTTGGTCAGCTCGACGGCGTCCATCTTCGCCCACCACATCTTGTAGCGGGCGAAGGCCATGCGTGCACCTTCAATGCAGGCCGATCGCTTTACGACATCCAACCGAGGATAGGCGTTCACCAGCCGCTTCACGAGCCCGAAATAGCTGCCGAGCATAGCTTCGGCTGGCCATAGCTGGATTATCAAATCCTTCATGGCTAGCTCAACCACCTTATGCAGCTCCACCAGTTGTTTCAGCTGATCGGTGAAGGGCACGGAATGCTCTGGCGCAACATACTGCGAACAGAAAAAATTCTCCGTGGAGATCCCTTCTTCGGCTCGGAAGAACTCCATGGCGTCGGACACACTGCGCAGCAGATCTGCAAAGGCCCCTGGAGAACTCTGGATCCGAGTTAGTAAGAAATACTTCTTTATATATTTGCTTTGCATGCTAAATGCCATACCCCTCGCGATCTTCCTGGCCTCTTCGATTTCCTCGAGGGCACCCTGGGTTTCAACCCGGGCCACTTCCGCACTTTGACAAGCCTTGGAGAGTTCAGTCTCTCGAGCCGAAACATCGCCCTCCAGGGTCTTGTACTTCTTCACCGCGTCCTGGAGCTCTTGCTGGATCTTGTTCAGCCGGGCCTTCAACTTCTTGCGAGCGGCCTGCTCTTTGACGACTCTCTCCTCGGCTTCGGCCAGGGCCGTTTTCAGGGCCTCGACCTCGGTCGTCGCCCTACTCATATAATGACACTACGGTCGGTATACATCATTTACTCTTTCCAAATATATAGCGAGCCATTGCATACCTTGCTGGTCTTCTAGCTGCTTCCTCGCATGGCCAAGCTCTTCTTCGGCCTGCTCTAGTTTCTGCTTTAGTCCGGAGACTTCGGCAGCATGAGAAGTCACGGCCAACAGCGACGCCTTCTTATTAACATCAGACACACCTGGTTAGTTTCTTGCAAAATTTAATTGATCCTCTGTCCGGCTGGTCTTTCCGAACACCGTACAGTGTCTCAGGGGCTACTATCTATGTGGAGATTTTCTCGGTTAAATGCCGCTTACCTCAAAACCTGTTAGCAAGCCGCTGCAGGCTTCGGCCAGTTCGCTCTTGACGGACTGAACCTTCTCAATCACCGTACCCATAAGGATACGGTGTTCTTCCACAATGGAAGCGCTTCATAGCGCTTCCAGCAGATTATCCGGTGCCTCTGGTTGGAGAGAGGTCGCCGGTGGGAAGGGCACGCCTCCTTCTCTTGATGGAGGCTTCTTGTCGGACTCCGGTGCCATATGGGTCTCCGGATCCATTCCCAGAGGGGGGCCGAATCGAGTACGGCCCCAATTGTTAGTCTCGATGGGGGCTTGTTCCCCCATGTGTCCGGCGGCCGAGGTATCGCCCTCCGGCGCCGCCTTGACGGCCTCTCAAACCTCTCCCTGGCCTGGGAAGGTCCTTCGGGACAGCACCTCGATGTCTCCCTGGGCCTCGGGAGAGTAAGCAGCCGGCAGTGTCTCGCTGGCCATCTCCTTTGAGTCCAAGGAGCCTCTTGATGAGGATCGTGGGAGCTGTCATGGGCCGGACTGTAATAGCATAATTAATCATGTCAATATGACAAAGAGGAGAGGTTAGATTTATGGGCATGTATGAGTCTTAGCACTTACGATGCGGCCCGAGGCTTAGTGCGGGGGCGTCGCTCCGAACTGCTGTCGACGTCCCATGTGGAGCTGCCCGCGAGCGGGCCTTTCCCCTTCTTGGGCGCCTCCGCATCCATAATTGTGGAGGCCGCCCTCTTCTTCCTCCCTCCATCAGAGGGAGAGTCGATCTTCTCCTCCCCATCGTCGTCATCTTCAGCGACGGAGGAACGGGTCTTGTCTTTGGACATCGCGTCTGAAGCGCCCTTGCGGCGGGGGCCACTCCGGACCCCCTTGGCCTTCTTCATCGGCACCGTATAGGACACCGGACCAGCATCTTCGCTAAACGCAGAATGACTGGTTCTTCAGGTAGCAGATCCGAACACCGGATCTGCTTCGCCCTCTCCATCCAGTCTTGAAGATGCAATGATAATAATAGCTTAGATATCATCCTTGAAACAAGCAAGTAGGGGATGTCTTAAAAATAACATACCTCATTGGCGAGGCGATTGATGTCATGCTCATGGTCCAAATCCATGGCCGGCGGTGTCTCGTTGCCCTTGAAGAGCAACTTCCAGGCATCTTCGTGAGAAGTTTCGAAGAGCCTCTTCAGGGTATGGTGCTTCTTGAGATTAAACTCCCATAGAGAGCGGCTTCGGCTTTGGCATGGGAGAATTTGGCGAACTAGCATCACCTAGATTATATCGACAAGCTTGATATCCTTGTCCACCATACTTTGAACGCATGTCTGCAGCGCTATCAGCTCATCTGACGATGACCAATTCAGGCTCTTCTCAACCCAGGAGGTGAGCCGCATTGGAGCGCCGGAGTTGAATTCGGCAGTGGCGGCCCAGTTTGCGCCGCGGGGTTCTGTGATGTAGACCCATTGTTTCTGCCATTCCTTGACAGTCTCCACGAAAGTGCCTTTCGGCCAGGAGACATTGGTCAGCTTGCTCACCATGGCACCTCTGCACTCTGCATGCTGGCCATCCACCACCTTCAGCTTCACATTGAAGACCTTGAGCCGCAACCTGAAGTGGGGTTAGATGCGGAGGAAGGCCTCACACACGACGATGAATGCTGATATGTTGATGAAGGAGTTCGGGGATAGATCATGGAAGTCTATCCTGTAATAGTACATCAGCCCGCGGACGAAAGGGTGGAGTGGAAACCCTAGCCCGCGGAGGAAATGAGGGATGAATACCACCCTCTCATTGGGCTTCGGTGTGGGGACGACTTGCCCCTGGGCTAGAAGACGGTGGCCGATTTCCTTTGCCAGGTACCCGGCCGCCCGAAGCTCAGTAATGTCCTCCTCCTTGACAGAGGAGACCATCCACTTGTCTTGACCTTCGGATACGGACATGGTTGAGTGCTAGCTTGAGTGGGAAGAAGATGAGAGCTTGGGCGCTGGATCTCAAGAGTGGAAGGGCATAGGAAGAGAGAAGGCGTGGGAGAAGAAGGGGGAATCCTTATCCCCTTATAAAGGCAATGAATATCGAACGCCTCCCCACTCGCCTATTCCCAAGGGTTGTGTAAACAGGAACGGTTGGGTTACCCATGCCCGAATTGATGAAAATCCCGCAATAAGGGGACATGATCTCTGCTTTGACATGACGTGCCAATGGCAGCCGCGTCTCGAAACGTGGAGCGGCAGACGAAAAGCGGTTTGGAATTATGACCGGGTAAACGTGATGTCATATTACAAAAATTTGTCAGCGGATTGGACTCGTGGAAAATTATATTACCTCTACGGTTGTGTGTGGTGCGTGTGTTACAGGTCCGGACACATTCAACACGTCTGAAGACTATCTTGGAGTTCAGAAGGAGGAACCCGCCTTGCAATGCCGAAGACAGATCTATGCGTCGGATACCTTGTCATTGAAGCCAGGTTCATGGGCTACTGAGGGAGTGTATCTGGGCACTCGTGAGCCAGCGCAAGACTCACGAGGCCCTGCCCCAAGGCGGGTTGCGCCTGGTCTTGATTCTTGTTTGCTGTGGTGGTCCTACGAGGCGGTTAGACAACCTGCGCCGAACGAATCTCCTGATGTTATCGCATGAGAAGGCCAAGCACCAACGGCCCCAGGAGGTGACATGAACGGGACCGGCCCGCCAGACAATGATCAGCCGATGGATTTATCGACGCTGCAGGGATGGGCCCGGGCACAGACGCCGTGCCTAACCCTCTCACGCGAAGGGTCCTGAAGAAAGATGACCCGCGTGCGGCTCCCGCGGTGGGTGACAATCAAGCAGGTGATAGTCATAGATAGATTAAGCATGGAAGGCAAACTAGCTCGGGTAAATGCATGAACGATATGTGCTAGTGGGTCCGGCCCGAGCAACTAGGGGATGATGTAGCCTGAGGGGCACCCCTAGCAAGGTAAGCTAAAGACATAAAAAACAAGGGATACATGAGGGAGTCCTGGACTAAGGGGTCCTCGGGCGTCCGGCTTGTTAGCCATGGGCCGGACTGATGGGCTGTGAAGATACGAAGACCGAAGACTGCACCAGTGTTCGGATGGGACTCTCCTTGGCGTGGAAGGCAAGCTTGGCGACCAAATATGTAGATTCCTTTCTTTGTAACTGACCTTGTGTAACCCTAGATCCTCCCCATGTCTATATAAACCGGAGGACTTAGTCCGGAGGGGGTAGATATTCATTATCATAGTCATACAGGCTAGACTTCTAGGGTTTAGCCATTACGATCTCGTGGTAGATCAACTCTTGTAATACTCATATTCATCAAGATCAATCAAGCAGGACGTAGGGTATTACCTCCATAGAGAGGGCCCAAACCTGGGTAAACATTGTGTCCCCTTTCTCCTGTTACCATCGACCTTCACTACAAAAAAATACACTTCCGTGATGATATGTGTTTGTCACAATAGGTCGCGTTTTTTGTCATGCATGTACATCCATGACAAATTTATGACAGAATCAAGATAGTCATACATGTGCTGTCGTAGAAGTGTTCCATGACATTACCAAAATTATCATCATGGAAGTGTCCACTTCCATGACGATAAATCACGCGTCACAGAAGTGCTTTCGTCAAGGGTGACCGACATGTGGCATCCACCGTAATGGAACGCCGTTAAGCTATCGGGTCGGGTTTTGGATCCGATAACCCGTTAACAGCCCCGACCAATGGGTTTTCCACGTGTAAAATCATCATTGGCTGGAGGAAACACGTGTTGGCTCATCGTTGGGACAGATGTCATCCACTCATTGGACAGAAGGCGCCTATGATACGTCAACACGTGGCACGGCCCAACAGAGGCCCATTCCTGTGAAAAGGCCGGCCCGTTTGACTTGGTCAAAAGGTGGCTGGCTGGCCCATGTAAAGCCTGTTAACGGCCTGTTCGCATATAGCCCATTTACGGCCCATTACGCCCTATCCAAATTAGGTCCAGTAGCGTCATCTGGGCCACCCAATATGATTCCAGCCCGTTTTCACTTCTGGCCCATGTATGGCCCATGACGTCTTTCGGCCCATATGAGGCCCGATGTAACTCTTGGCCTATTTAACGGCCCATGGTGAAACTGGCCCGTAGTGAACAGTGTATCACTTTACACCCATTAACGGCCCGTGGTGAAACTGGCCCGTAATGAACAGTGTATCACTTTATACCCATCAACGGCCCATTATTCCGTTGGGCCGTTTCCAGCCCATGTTATCTTTCGACCTTCTCAGAGCCCATTTATTCTTGGGCTCATTTCCAGCATTCGTTTACTTACGACCCGTTACTGTCATTTTCTGCTTGTGGGCCAATTCAGCCCGTGGTTACAATCGGCCCATTTGTGGTACGTTAATACGTTGGGCCGTTTTCATAGCGTCATCAAATATGGCCTATTAACGATGGCCCATTATTGTCGGCCCATGAACGGACGATTCCAACTCTAGCCCGTTTACGACCATAATGCGGCCTGTTATTGGCCCATGTTTGGCCAATCGATCATACTGCCCGTATAAGGCCCATTGATGATATGGCCCGTAGAAGGCCCATCGTTTCTACAGCCCGTAGAAGGCCCATTGTTTCTACGGCCCGTAGAAGGCCCACTGTTTCTACGGCCCGTAGAAGGCCCACTGTTTCTACGGCCCATAGAAGGCCCACTGTTTCTACGGCTCGTACGAGGCCTATTGTCCCTATAGTAAATATTAGCCCATAGTTATTGTGGCGTAGTTTAAAAAAATAGGTTATTGCACCCACTAGCAAACAAATAAACAAGACAACAAGGAAATAAATAAGCAAGCAACTTACGCTAGGCTATCACGGCTATCACACATATTACATCCACTGGGCATCAAAGTTCGCCACCAGTGCAAATAAATGCGCCGACAAAAGAATATACAAAACTAAGAGCACTTCAGAAGGCACTAGGCCTGGCCAGGTCGGGCCCCCCAAACAGTTGATGAAGCTGAGTAGACCTCAGTTGTGTCAACGATAGATGCATCAACACTAGATTTAGGCATGATGGTGCGCATGACAGTCCTCTGACATCTTCATTGCATCTTTGACTTCAAGTCGGAGCTGAGCTGAAGCAAGCCTTTCCGCTTTAAGTTGAGACTGAAGAAGTCGAACTGATTGAGGCAGCGACTGCACAGAGGTTGTCTCACACCTGCTGGTGAGTAGCTTCAACTCACTGTCTTCATCAAGACAGGACCTTGGGGTCATCTCGCTGTCCTCAAGATGGTTTGGCTCACTATCTTCCCTAAAGTTCTGCCTGGTGTAAGAGATACGAGTCTGAAAGAGAAACAAGGAGACACGTAACAGGTTTCACAATTATATAAGCAAATAAATGGATCTGTTCTGCACAAGGAACATGTTTTTACAATTACAATTTGAAACTGGTAGTTGTTGCAAACATCCAATCAGATGTAAACAGCAAAGCAAATAGCAGTGGAGGAAATGATGCCTTTCCAAATCTATACTAGAACAAAGTTTGAAGGCTTGAGAAGGATGAACTTACATTACATGTTAACATGGGCTGGACAAAGCCCTTCTCCATGTTGATGGAAGGATAATTCAATAAATTCCCCAAAGAAAATTCTTTATAAGCGTTGCCGTTATTCTACATTTTGCAAAGAGTAAATATAGATCAAATAATATTGGAAGAAACAGAGGATAATGAAGCTCAGGTGTAGACTGATTATACATAATCAAATAGCAATTAATTAAGTACAATGTTACAAGGCAAAAGGGAGAGAGGTACTGACAAGAGCAGTGCAAAGCCCATTATTGTTTTGAGATCGTATGATCCTTTGAGCAAGGAGATTCATCTGATATTAGTTTTCATACAAGAGAGAAGGTAAGGCACAAGCAGAAATTTAGGAGTTCAAATTTTGAATTGATATCATAGACAGTACCTGACGCTGGGCTCCCAGCAGTTCTAATAAGGGTTTGGCCACTGGAGTAGGGGTAAAGTGTGGTATAGTAGGGACTGTGTTTTCTGTGGCTGCTGATCTATCTGATTTAACAGGTATCACTACCTTTTCCAAATACCTAGTTTGTACTCCTTGACGATCTGCACTCACCCTCTTCCTTTTGGACATCTATTACGAAAGAACAACATTTGACTGGAAAAATATAGTGTGACGACACATGGAATAGGTACAGAAAATGGATAGGTATGGCATATACTCATATATGATGCTTAAACTAAGCAGATGGTGTAACAAAGTAGAAGTAATGCAAGAGGTCAGATGCAAAATATGTGCGACCAATATAACTTTGCAAAGTTAGAGCAAGCACCTTGATGGGTGAATAAGATAGGCCATCCTCCACCATGCCAAGTTTGTTAGCCAGTGGATCGTTCTGCAATATTCCTCTCGTGCACCCATTCTCATATTCATTTTGATAATGTTCAATATCTGACATGCATGAAAACATAAAAACAAGTGAGATTTTCTTTGTAATGCAGAAGTGATTCTAATCCAATACTGCCTCCCTGTAAGCCCCTTTGTGCTATCTCTGCAATTCATTTAAAAGATGCCATGCATGCTGTAATTTGTTGTGTGCATTAATATAATGTGGCCTACTACTCAAAATATGAGAGCTCCAGAAGTGATGACACTTCGCAGATGATAGCTTCAACATATAGTAAAGAAGAACAAGTCGACCTGACCTGACAGATCCAAAATATACTAAGGGAGAACAACTCGACCTGGCCAATCTTTCAATACAATGTCGGTTGGCCACCCATGATGAACCAGAGCGCACAGAGAAATACTATGTGGCTCACATGCATTTTGAAACTAAAGTAGGAACATTTAGCTAACCAATTTAACAACTCTCAGTTTTACTAATATCAGATATGAATTTGTACAACTAAGCTTGTTTAGCTCGATGGGTGGAGCAGTGCTATTACGACACGAACCACGTAGGCTGATTGTGGTCATCATAAAATGGGGAAAACATAAGCATGATGAGTACATTGTTGACCGTGGCAGTGGGATGGCAGATCTGAAGCTGCAAACCGTGCAAAGGGTAGTTAGCAACCGATGTTTGCTTTGAAATAACAACTAAGATTTGATATGGACAAGAAAGTACGATCAACAAGTGACAAACAAATGCAATTATGTTGTCTCTCTATATGTCGCGACATGCATTTGGAAACTCAAGTGGGACCTTTAGCTAACCAATTAAATGTATCGATTAACTAATATCAGTATCATATCACAATCATATTTGAACAACTAAGCTTTCGAATTCTGAGTGTTGTGTTGTTTATCTTGAAGGGTGGAGTAATGCTAGTACGACAGAAAGCACCTACGCAGATCATAGTAGAGTAGATAAAAGGGGGAAACCCTAAGCATCAAGAGAAAAATCAGGAAAGTGGAACTAGCTGGACCAGTGGGTGGCGCACATGCTTTTCGAAACGGATATAGGAACATTGGGTGACCAATTAAACGTTCTCTATTTTAGTGATATGAGCATCATATCAGATTCGTATTTCAACACGTAAGCTTTGGGTTGAGGTGTTGAGGAGCAGTGCTAGCACGACACGAATCACCTACGATGATGGTAGTGAATAGAAAGGGAGAAACCATAAGCTTTACGAGTATAGTGCCTGTGCCATGGTGGATCTGAAGGTGCAAACCGGACAAAGCTACTTTGCAACCAATGTTTGCTTTCAACTAGCCACTACGATTTGGTACGGACAAGAAAAGTACAGTAAACAAATTACGATCTATTTTCCGGGTGAGATTAGTAACTTAAGCACATATGGAAGAGTACCACCTCTCTTGCGACGCCGTGTAGGCCAATGCTGATACGTTGAGGGTGATGCGGGTGCGATGGCTGTCGGCGGCGGGGAAGAAGACTTTAGACGGAAGACGGCCGTGTCGGGGGATATATCTTGTTCCCGTGGACGAGGCGGTTGTAGGAGCGGCAACAGCAAGGTGGACGACGGTGTCGATGAAGCGAGAGGAGGCGATGAAAGCATCCTAGTCCAGCATCGTGGATGAGAGACGTCCATCTCTCGAAGTGGACGACGGGGTAGGGGTAGCGGCTCCGGCAAGGTGGAGGATGGGGTGGCGGACGGAGGAGGCTGGCCGCAGTGCGGAGGTTGTCGTGCCGCCGACGATGTATGAATGGGGAAATGGAGGGGAGGGGGATCTCAAACTTTGGGATGCGCTTCTCTGAAATGGGGGAAACTTACGAAATTATCCCCCGTTTAAAATTTCAGACATCGCGTCGGTTGGGGATAGGACGGTAATCTCGCATCTCCCAAATATTTGTCGGTAACTATTTCGGGCGAGGAGAGGGTGTTTTGCCGCCCACGGTGTATGAACGGGGCTGACAGGTAGGGCGGTTGTGTCACGTCTGATGGAAGTTACACATCTGCCCCTATTTAAAATATTAGCCTACATCGATTTCGGACGAGGAGAGTTTGTTTTGCCGCCCACCATGTATGAATGGGGAAATGGAGGAAGAGACACATGTCTTTCGGACGAGCTTGAATCAAATGTGTTTTGCTGCCCACATTTGGCGCCCACCGTGTCTGAATGGGCTCAGAGGCCGTCGTGTCACGTCTGATTGAAGTTACTAGTCTACCCCTATCGACAGTAGTGTAAATCCGGCTGATAAGGATGTCAAGTGTCAGGGGTAGACAGTAATTTCCATCTCGCAAACACTTGCTTCGGGCAGCCCACAAATTATAGTGGGTGTTTAGCCGCTTCGTTCAAAACTTGGGAGAATTAGCATTCACGTTTGCCTTGGGACCTGGCAAACTAAATTCAAATCCAATTTGTATTCGATTACGAATATCCACAGATAATTATACTTTTTGTTATTTATTTCTTCAAAACCACAACAAAGATTTATTCCACCTTTATATATGATTATGATTTAGAAATGTCGTGATCTTCGAATTCACTAGGTTGGATACACTCTGAGTCAAACAATTATTTCATCCAATACAATATGCTCACACGAAAAACAGTTCACCTTATGTCAATCATACAAGTACTGAGGATTACGTCGCCTAAAAAATTCGGATCATTACAACACATGGACAACATAGGGGGTCTTGCAACATAATCCATTCAGAGACATGACACAACATGCAAGTACAATAATCTAATGACAATTTCAACTGGTATCTAAAGAAGAACCGGGATTACCTTGGGACAGATAGCAGAAACAGCAGGACCTCCTCTGTCTTCAAATGCAACATTCTTAGTTCCTCCAATTCTTGGGTTGCTTGCATAATGCATGCCGCTAATTCTGTAATTTCCAGCCTCAAGATAAAGATTACCTCATTCATGGCAGCCACACCATCTCTTTCTGCCTCTAGTAGAGCCTCAAGCACTATAATATTTATGCTCAGACTGCTCTCCGGTGGTGTTGCCTCTGAACTGCTAACATATGGTAACATGGATGGCGCACTGCTTCCACAAATAGATTCTGGGGTTGTACATTGTGTCCTAGTGTGAACGGCATCCTGAAAGGTTTTCGCTGGACATCAGTAAGAGATAGTTATCGTATGATCCAGGCAGTAAGCTTACATGGTAAACGACGGACGAATTATTGCCGAGCATGGCAAACTATATTTAAATGGTTCAAAGCAGCATCAGCCGAAAAGAAATTAAAATGGTAAGATGAAACTAGGGATGTAAGTGGCAAATAAACGACATCCGCCAGTCCCATCTAGTTAGTTTTTGCTACCTCCCTAGTTCATTTTCCTCAAAAAAAAAACTCTTTTGAACTATCATACCACTAGTGGACTTTAATCGGGATTAAACGGGACCCAGTTAACATCCCTAGTTGAAAGGGAGTGTACAACCGTTATATTTAAGTTGCCAAGGCATCTAAGCAGTTGAAATAATCTGAGAAAGCACTTACCAGTGTGGCCTCATATAAACTACGAAGACAGTCTTGTGATGAATTTGAGAGGAAAAGTTAAGGACTCAAATGAAATAGGCATGCATTTCTTTACGATAGTATAGCAGACACTGCTGACATATTGGCCAACTCAGGTATAGCGTAACAACAAATAAGCATTCGAATCAAGCAATACAGCAAAGCAGACAACTGAACTATTTGTAATTCGGTAGGATTACACGTTGAGGGCACAAGCCAAGAAAGCAGCCCACTCGCATTACATTTCACATGTACTAAAACACACTGGCTTACCATATGTTGCTGTGAAGCCTAGCTGATGTTGCAATGTTCTTTGAAGATATCGTCAGCATCCCGTGGTTGCAAATCTAGTTGTTGTAGTTTATTCTGCACTATCTATTTAGGTAAAATTAATTTCAATCGCATGCACTGGTCCGAATTGATCATCAATGGTTCATCTAAACTAATGAAAGAAGGGTGTGTGCATACACGACAATATATCTGCTTCCCTCTATTTTTATGCTTGTTCGAGGTGCCAGCCCCAAAAGAACAAATATTTTGCTTGATGGGGTTGACAGCTCCATAATTAATAGAAGCATCAAATTAGTCATGCAACTTGGGAAGATCAAGAACACACAAACAAGTAATGAACAGAGGCTCGGAGCAGTGATGTAATAGCTAGCATCAGAAAATGTAGGGTAAAGCGAACAAAAAGCAGTGGAACCACATGCTAGTTTGCCGATGTGTAATTAAGCATAGAGAAAATTAAGCAGTCTGATGGAACCAACAAGTGGCACCAGAATAAAACTAAAGCATATTAACTATATGTGCACTGGTATGTAATTTAGCACATGTAACATGTTCACTGCCAGAAGTATGGCCCTACAGGTGCAAGCAGAATAATGCGTCTCATGAAAAACTGAATGATGCCCTGAAGAAATTCAAAGGTGCGGTGCTTATGCTAGGAAAGTGAACGTAGGCTTCGGCCGTTGGATAATAGTACCTGATTCTCGGTGGCGTATGGGTATCGTTGTCATACTTGATAGCTAAGGATCGTTGATGGTGCTCGTGTTGCGGTTGAGTTTGGGCCGGCTGTCGCCGTCGCTGAAGCGGCTCCGGTGCTACGGTTGCGGCGCCTGTCGACATACAAGAAAGCTCATCTGTGGTAAGTGAACAGTTCCATGATAAAGAGAAAAACCGAAGGAGTACAAATTGAAATAACCTGATGAGGCTGCGGCGTCGGTAAAGCAGGGCCGATGGAGTTGAATATGGCGTCCGTGGAGCGGGTCCGGTGCAGTGGACGAAGGCTTCAGTGGGCGCGTTGTACAGTGCTTTCGGTGAGGCGGATCTGTTGCGGCGGACGAGGGCTTGTATGAAGGGCCAGTGAAGGGGTGGATGAGGGAGTCAGTGAAGGGCCTACGCTGTGGTGGACGAGGGCGCCGGTTAAGTAGATCCGGTGCGGTGGACCATGATGGCGGTCAAGGAGATCTGGAGCGGTGGACAAGCGAGTCGCTGAAGCGGCTCTGGTGAAGTGGTGAGTTGGCAGTTGGGGGTTCCAAGGTGCGGAAGGTAGATCCGGCGAGGTGTGAGGTCCACCGCTGCAGCGGAGGACTAGATTCGGCGGCTTGCCGTGGTTGGGGGGTCGGGGAGGGGGAAAAGAGGGGAAAACAATGGAGTTACCAAAGCAGCCCTTTTCCGTTCATGTGGCAGGGGTAAAACAGGAATATCGCAGGGCTAAACTTTCGGGCACGTGATATTTCGATGTGAGCGGGAAGTTTGAAAGCTTTTGGCGCCTAAAATTATAAGTATTCTGCTCTCGTACGGCCGACAATGATATCATGGCCGACAATTTTTTTGTTTTGCACGCAAAAAAATGTGCAAGTTTTGAAAATCAATGTCTCCAACTTGAAACTTAGATTTTCCATTTAATTTAAATATGGATCATTGAGATACTACAAGCAAATACCATCATACGGTCCAATTCAAATGAAATTCCAAATGTGTTTATCCTAAATATGATGACAAAAGCAAAAATGTGTATGTGTATGAATAAAGTGGATGATTATAAAGTTTGAACATGCCCGTATGTGTATATCTCTAGGTTTGATATATGAATTTGAAATCACGAAATCCCGGCTTAAAGATGTACCTCCGTTTAAATGAATTACAAAAGCTAATGATGGAGTCGAATTCCAAAATTCCAATCTTAGGTTTGTAATTCTGGTACATCAAGGTATATCACGCATGTTCAAAAGTATCGTTATCTCATAGTACAAACTGTGAAACAAATTGATCAACCATGAGTGCACAATATCTCAATTACGCTAAAGTCCCTCAAATATAGACACCTCACTCTTTATCTGAAGTCAACCCCCCCCCCCCCCCCCCCCCCCCCCCCCCCACCACCACACACACACACACATAGAGAAGTCATTCTCTCCCCCAAACACCAACACACGAGCACATTAACACCCCTCTCTCTTGTATAGTCTGGACCCCAACATAGGTCTCTATCACTTTGTCTCTCGGGCATGCACACATCTCTTCCCTCACTCTCCAGGTCTCCCACTATCTCTCTTACCCAAGAACATGCACTATGTAGAGTGTATATTTCCCATACACACAAAATGTCGCCCCAAACGTCTATCTCCCTAGTTATGTGGTTCTCGCGCACTCACGTCACACACCACCCCCACTGCAAACAAGCACACTTTGTCTCCTTGTGCACCACTCTCCTCTTTCTATCTCTCCCACATGCGGACCCGCCCTAGCTCCTTCCCTGTATACATATATGTCGTGACTCTTTGCATAGCTCCCTAATGTATAATCGTTCTCGATTTCGCACATTGTTCTCTACACCATCTATTCTAGATCTCTCATGAAGTCCCTATCACACACACGTTGACTCACTTCCCTTGCGTCTTCGTTCATAGGCCAATTTCGGACAACATCAACATTGTCTCCCTATCTATACGCCATTTATGGACACAAACGACCCCTCTCGCCCCCTCTCTTCCTCCCCCTCTCTCTCTCCGTTGCTAGCTCTCTCTTTCTCTCGCTCGCACACCCCTCTCCCACACACACACTCGATGTCTCTTCCAAGTAGTCTGCTCCCCCCGCCCGCACCCGTGCTATCTCGCTACTACACATGTCACACCATTCCCCCTTCCCTTATACTAGGTTTACATCATCAATGGTCTCTCTACTCCACATACACTCTCTCCCTCTCACACACAAACGCGTGCACAAACACACACAGACACGCACAAACACCCATTTATCTGGATACTCATCTCTCCTCATGTTCGCATGTGTATCTCACACACTCACTCTCTAATTATGTATATGTGTCTCCACGTTACACAACACAAAGCCCCATGTACATTTCTCTCTCTATCCTCAACACACATAGACACAAAGAATCTGTTATCATTGCCTCAGTCTCTAACATATCACACACACACACTATCTCTCTCTCTCTCTCGCAAACACGCTCAACAAGGGTTTCCCCGTGAATAACTTACCGTCTATTCATCAACAGTCGTGGCAGTACGGCGAACACGAGACGTGAAAAAGAATAAATCTACATGTGCTTAGACCACCTAGTATGACTACTAGGACTAGAGCAAGCCAAAAAGCGCGCCGCCGTCACCCCCTCCTTGTCGGCGACGGGAAAATCTTTGTTTTACACAGTCGAGAAGTCATTGTGCTAAGGCCCCACATGCCGAGGCGTTGAATAGAATGTAGATGCTAGTTTATGGAAGCAAGTATCGATAATACGTTTGTATCTCCATACTTATATTTCTTCTCTTATAAAAAACCGAGTTGGTGATGATGGTACGTGTGCCATCTTGCAATATAGACCGTCCGATCTATATCTAACAGATGGAAATTAAACTAAAAGATACCCGCACCCCTCTCCACACTTGCAGACAAGGCCTTCCCTCATTCATCCTTATCTCCAACAAACCTCATTGTTGAGCAATTAAGAAAGGAAGCCTCTGGAACAAACTGGCCTGGTGGCCGTTGCCGGCGTCGTCAATCCCCATGCCTCCGCTCAGTCCGACCACCAACCACCACCACCACACCCCACTCTTCTTCACCTTATCTCATATTTCTCAAGATATCATTAGTTTTTACACATGGGATTACTCCCGCAAGGGTCAATCACAACAAGTGTTTTATAAAAAAATGCATCTTGATGTTCCGTGCAATGCACGGATCTTGCTAGTACTCCTACACAAGACTAAGTTGGTGATGCTGGTGTGTCTGCCATCCGTCGTTTCTGACCATTAGATCTACATCTAACGATTGTGAGGTAAGTTGTTGCCTTTTCTCACCAACATCCCACTTGTCTACCAATTTGCAGAAAAACCCATAATTAGTATCTTAAAACCAACCACATCCCTCCCTGACCTCACCAAAACAGGCCAAGGAATATATATTATAATTGACACATAATATATCTCTAGTGACATATGTATATCAAAATTAGAGTGTTTTGTACCAAGTTTGTGAATAAGTATTATTCTAATTATGATTCGTTGCAACGGACATGAACATTTCTAGTATTTCCAACCATGCATTTTTTTCCTAATATTCCATAGTTTCGAGTTTTCCATCAAGATATTAGTCACTCATGGTTGATATTTACATTCAATCATGTACACATATGCACTATGTAACTAGCCTTGCTTATTGGCTTCCAAAGCTTAACTTTCACTCCTACTTACAATATGTAGAGTATTTAACAAAAAACTACCACTTTCAACCAGCCCTAGGAAGAATCTATTGTACAAAAAGTAGCAAAAACATACCCAAAATTTCTTAATCCACGCCAAAAACTACCTAGTACTCCTACCGGTTAGGTACGTTTAAACCCATTTATGACAGGGTTGGCCCACACATCCGTGCTGACGAGGCAGCTTAAACCAACACATTTTGTTTGACCTCTGACACGAGGGACAAACATCTGACCTTCTATCCTGTTATTCCCCCTCAAATCATTATTTTTCCTGAACATTACTTCGAACAATACTGATGCGTGTTTGTCGGTGGCGCCGGTGATGCGCGAGTTGGCCGCCGCTCCGCCGGACGGGCCGGACACCGCACTGGCCTCCGCACAGGTTGGCAGGCTCGCCCAAGCGTGACTCACGAGCGAGCAAGCCGCCGCGCTGGCCTTTGCTCGAGCTAGATGGCTGGCCTTAGCGCGGCGCGCGCGAGCAAGCTGTCGCGCTGCCGTGCCAATCCAGCTAGCAAACCTTGCAGACAAGCAGCTGGACGGAGCTATCATGGCTAGCTAGCGGCTGCGAGCGCCGGACGGAGCTGGCATCCGGGCTTCCACAACATGGGCTCCGCACCGCCGGCGGTTTTGACCTCGCCTTCTGCCGGCGGCGATAGCTGCGTCCCATGGCCGAGGATGACTAGGTGGACGGACCGGAGGTAGGAGGTCACTCGAGGATTTTTGTTGGTAAGAGCATGTACAATGGTTGATAAGGTAGTCTTATCTTAAGTCTGCCACGTATGCAAGTGGTAGTAGTTTCTTGGCATTTTAGGGGTTTCTTGTAAGGAACAATGTACGTACTACTAGCAACAAAAGGCGATTCTTGGTTGCGTTGTACTCCAACGAGTACTACTAGTGGTTGCGGGAATGTATACCTCGTTTTGTGGGTTCGATCCTGGCCGAACGCACGGTGGCCTTTAAAAAACAGTACTACTACACTTCATTGCGAGCCAATATTTTACACGGGTAGTTTGAGTTTTGAAGTCAAACGGACATGCGGCCCACAATCTGGGTGCACTGGACAGCCTAGCCACATGAACAGGTTTTCCTTCACAGCATCCCGTGGCTCGCGTGCTCGCCCTAGCCGCACCTCGGTTGCAACTTCCTCATCAACTAGTAGCATATTTAAACTAGCGCCTCCCAATTAAGCCTGAGGAGCCGGAAAAGCCTGGCGGGGCATTGGGAACTGTGCAATATGGCTTTGTACGTAAAGTGCTCTACTACTACTATGTAGCTTGTGGCGTTGCACGCATGGACTTCACTCCATTATCGGCTCTACTATAAAAGAAATTCCTCTTAACGTGTTTTTTGAAACAGAGGCAAAAGCTTTGCTTCATCTCATTCATAAAGAAGGAACTACTAACAAAGTTCGACAAGATCCATTACACCTCCACAAATGGAAGCGAAAAGCCTAGTCTCGTTGTATCAAATAACTCAAATGTTTTGCCCCGCCAGTAACCGTCGCTGATAAACAGGCTGCTAGTGTCTGCGTGAGAGGAGCGACTGAGTAGGCCAGCTACATGAGAGGAGCGGCTGAATAGAGCACCGAGAGTACCGACTAGGCCACTACGCAGGTGTACTTCCCCCGCATTGATAGTACAACGATGGTTCTAGAGAACAGTAGTACCCTCCACTTCCAACTGTAGCTCCTTGGCCCTGAGATTCAAGAGTTCAAAACTGGTGCACTATACTAGACTAGACTAGAAGTACAGTACATCGCACTACTAGTTGAGAAAAGTAGTACTAGTACTGCTACAGTACGAGTACGTACTCCTCCGTCACATAATGTAAGACGTTTTTTGACAATAGTTGGCGTGTACAAAAAATGGCAAAAGCATACCCAAAATTTCTTAATCCACGCCAAAAACTACTACCTAGTGCCAAAAATTTCTTACTAGTGCTATTATTTACAGTATAATGCAATCCCATAATGTTCCATAATCCCTTTCTTTCAAAAAAATCTCTTCTGGAGAGAAGATTGCTATCTCCACGTGAGCTACTCATAGGCCAGCGCCACCGCATGCAGTCATGTGAGAGAGAGGGAGCCATCCATGCTGCATGCTGAGAGAGGAGAACGCGGGCGGACAGCCAATGGGCTGCATGGGGCATTTATAGCTGCTAGCTCCTCCCATCCATGCGCCAGGGGTATTTTCATCTAGAAAGCATGCAGCAAGCCCCTGCCTTGGTATCCTGGTCTGCTCTTATGCTTAGATTAAAAAGAATCGGAGGGAGTACTAGTAGTAAATAATAGCCTCACCCCTTCGCTGAGGAACGATTTACAGTTGGAAGGGACGAGGCCCTGCGGTTACTACGCTCTTATATCCTCCTCGCTAGTTCCCCTCCCCCCGAAGAGAAGGCAGTTCGTCACTGCTCCCATGGATTCGCCAAGCGGTTCTCCTCCTCATCGGGGCTGGGAGACCTTGGATGACGATCCTGTGGGAGAAATCGCACGCCGCTCCGATGTCCTCACCGCCGCAAGACTCGGTGCTTCCTGCACCAACTTTTTCAAGAAGCTGCTTAAACAGGCTTGGGAAAAGGCCATGCTTGTTGGTCTTCCATGCGTCCTCGAGGAGAAGGTTCTTCTATGGGACAATCCTTCGAACAGTCCACCGCTCCCTGGCCATGGTTGCACGTTGACTCCGCTAGAGTTGCCGACGTTGAGAGGTAGTCGGATTTTATCCGATGAGCAGGTCAGCAATGGAGTTTGATCATGTAGTACTTAGTTATTCCATTTCCATCCTGTAATTTCTCCGCTGCCCACCGTCTTATATATAGGTCTGGGTCGGTGCCAACGAATATTGGCTTGCATATCTCCGGCCGGATACCACCATCATTTTGCACAACATCCACAACAGTGCGGCCGTTTCGGTAGACCCCTTCTCCACCATTGGGATCGGCCTTCTGGACTGGCTGGGCTTGAATACGTATGATGATGCCTACATGAGACTGAAGAAGATAGCAATTGCGGACCCGCTGACAAAGTGACGCGGCTACGACGATTACTATCTCATCGCGGTGTTCGACATAAGGATTGCCATCAATGCAAGAGGCAGTAACGACAGAGGCTGGCGCATGTTGGCGGCGGCAGATTTGTACCCCTACATGTTCGATGACGTCGTGCGCCATCTAGGCCGCATCTTCGCGGTGACAAGCCAGGAGACTTTTTTCATCTGGTTGCCATCCTACGGTACGGGAGACTACAAACGGAATGCACAAACCATCATTTGCATCCCTAACGGTACTCCATTATTTTGCAGGGATCAGTCATCCCCCGATCAAAATAAGATCGCCGATCCTGGATGTGCATTTGCATCCGCGATTCGGTCTAACCTGGAACCTTGTAGCTGACTTTGGCATATTGGGATCAACTATCTTAGCAGTCGTTACCCATGGTACCACTGATGTGCAACATGGTTACACAATCTACCACGATCGGACTGTCACCATCTACCTAGGTATTCCATTTTTTAACCCTCTCGCCTTCTCTTTCATTGTTGTACTAATAGTATACTTTGTAGTACTAGTAGGAGTACTTTTTTACCTTGGAGGACGCGTATAGCTAGCTAGGCCCTTGAAGACTTGAACCCACTAGCTGCCACCATTTTTGTTTTTCCATGTCTTACTATCTCATCCATGTAGCCAAGAGTGGCTATATATAACAAGCCAGTTATTTTACTTCCTCTATACCGGAGTAGTACTATTTGCTGCATAGTATTACTGACCGCCATATTTGCGCACAACATTATTATGCATGGACCTTGACTATGTATGTCACCATGTGTCCAGATCTGGTATGCCGCGTGTAACAGATGAACGGCGCCGAGTTCGACCCCGGTGATGCTACGTGGGTGCCGAGGAACACTCTTGGAGAGTACTCGCTTTTCATCGAGGACAGCTACCCCATTATGAAGTGGATGCCACCTTCCGTGCATGACACGGAAGGCCTGCCGTTCATGAAGCATGGTTGTGTCTTCAGTGTGCACCGCTGGATGAACGACATGCTGGGACACGCTATCCCTGATTTATGCCGCTTCAGCTTGGATGAGTCTCCATCGTGTGGAACCGGACTAGAAAGCTGCGACAATGATTCTCATTGCCCACCGCTATGGATCGTGCCATCCATGAAGAACACCTGGGACTGGAACCTAGAGGAGGACATGTAGCCCATCTATAACGTGTAAGTGGAGTACGGTAATTGTGAACGGTAGCGCTATGAATATATGTAGACTACTCGTGCACAAATTTATCACATGAATTGGAGATGAACTTGTGTGGCACACTGGCATTTGTCCTTTAGAATTTGTTACTGGTAAATGTGTTATGTGTACATGCAACTTGTGTAGTTGTTGCACGGGCTCCAACATGCTCTTTGAAAAAAAAGGTGGCACAGCTTGGGATATATGTGACGTGGTGGCATCATACAGTAGCATCGTTCGCTATAGTTGTAGTACACTCCTACTAGGACGACAACTCCTATAAAACCTTGCGCTTGGCTCTTTTCCTCTTCGGGAGGTTCAATAGTTAGTACTCGTGTGAACCTTGCACTTGGCTCTTCGCCTCTTCGGAAGGTCCAACAATGATGATACTACAGTACAATATGCTACTGGCAATCTGACACCGATTGAACTGCTGCACGTCCACCGCGAGGGCAAGGGCGAGGGCGAGGGGGAGGGAGAGGGAGAGGGAGAGGGTGTTGTAGTCAAAACCCTCTCCTCGTCCTGCGAACCACCACGCGCGTGGGCGAGGAAGAGGCGTAGTAAGCAAGCTTCTCCTCGTTCGGCGAGTTGATGGGACACATCAAAGCAGTACTAGTACTAGTAGTAGTAGTCCATAGTCGACGTGGCACTTTCTTGACTGGTTAAATTATCACCTGGTTTCTGGGTCCCACCTGTCAGATGGAAGAGCAAAGAAATTAGTTAAACAAAACTTTACGCAGGCGCGACACGAGTCCAACCCTTGCGCGCGAACCGCCCTGGCTATGTATGTGAGTGCATGCACGTGTCCTCCCTCGGTCTTCCAACAAAGAGTGTACATCAGCTATAAAACAAAGAGTGTAGTACATGATGTACATCTACACTTCCAATGCATTTAGCCTTTAATCTAAATCGATATTGATTGACTAATGCACCAACTTGTGTTGTAGGTATAGGCTACATGTCTATCCTTAATTACAGCATGCAACGGCCTTCATTTAATCTTCTTATCTCAAAGGTCGCATGCACACATAAGTCTGCTACTTTTGGGCATTAATTATGCCCTGGTCAATGGGTAAATCTCTAAATGTACAGTCTTTCACGGACGTAGGGAGTAGGTTGAGCACTTGAGCGTGAGCGTGTGTGTTGTGTCGTGTGCTGTGTGCCGCATGGGTGCGTGAGTGTTGCATGCGTCCATGTGTACGTGTGAGTGTTGCATGTTGCATGCATGGATGGGGCTTACTCCCTCCCATTGACATGTTCATATTTCAAGCTTCCTCTGTTCCCTCCATATGGTGATACTCCCTCTGTTCCCAAATACGGAGTATTTGTCTTTCTACAGATTTCAACAAGTGACTAGGTACAGAGCAAAATGAGTGAAGTGAGCGTAGAGGCATAGGGATGCTGTAGAAAGGAAATCCTCGCGATCCATTATTCCCCATCTCGGTTAGAGAGAACTATTCAACTAGTCTTCACAGTGAAGTGACAATACACGCTGCAGTAGATGGGACACGTAATAAATAAGCTGAACCAGCGTGTTGGTGTTACTAAATCAGCCTTACCCAGTACTGCCATCTCTTCTTCTTCCTCCTCTCTTCCCCATAGTCGGCCGCACACCATTTACCCCCGCTCACTGCTCGCTCGCCCGCGCCATCTTCCTTGGTAGCTCGCGCGTACCATATCCCCCCGCTCACTGCTCGGCCACACGAGGAGAAGCTTCTTCGCTCGCCCGCCCGAATCCACTTCCCCGCTGGCTCGTAGGCACCGAAAACCCCAATGGCAAAACCGACTGACACGCAGAGCCGTGATTGGAATTCCCTCCCTGATGTTCTCTTGGAGCAGATCTGTAGTCGTATGGACCTACTCAGCATCGTCCGTCTGACCGCATGCTCGGTGTCTTTGTACCGTCTATTTGTCGGCAACCGGCCGACTCTTTTCAAGACACCCTGCTTGCTGATGCCCGATCCTCGCAAGTGGCCCAGACACCGACTTGACGATCCTACGGAGGTTGCCGTGGTGCCCCTCGACATGCTACCACTACCCGTCCACCTGTCCTTCATGCACGGCCACTACTGGGCGGGCATCAAGGCCAACTGGATTTTCCTCATCCACCACACTGGTAGTCCGTGGTGTCTCATGGATATCTACACCCAGCGAGAATCACCCTTCCATCGTTGGATACCGCCGCCATCGAGCCTCGCGGCCCGCCGGCCACTCCTGCCTACTACGCACTAGACGCGTCAAGCTTTTGGCTCGACCTCTTTTTGCAGAAAGTTGTAATCTGCGAAGTGCCCACACCATCAAAAGACTACATGGATTACAAGCTCATTGCCTTGTTCAACATGGGATTAGTCTATCTAGAATCCGGTCGCCATACATGGTTATGGCTCATCATCAATCATGTTGAGGCAACATTTCTGTCTGATGCTATAGTGCATGATGGCATCGTTTACGCGGTCGACGCACAGATTGGCTGCCTATACTGGTGGAATCTATCGTCGTGTAATTATTCTATCTCATCTCATCTTGACCTTATGAATACGACTGCCTCTTCATTTGTTACAAATTTAGAATGCATAGCATGTCTATAACCACATCATTGCTATATGTTCCTCTCATTTCCTAGATTTTTATGACCACACATGTTATTGTTAGAGTTGATATGAGAACAATTGGCATCTAATGATTGTTAGAATACATATTATGAGCATAACATCATGATTGCTATATGTTACTCTCGTTTACAAGATTTTTATAACAACGCATGTTATTGCTTAGAGTTGATATGAGAACAGTAGTAGTAAGTGCTATGGTAGAATATGAGTAGGCGCTCTCATAGCTGTTTTCCTCTCATTGTTACATGATGTTTGAACCATGACATATTGCTAGAATATGAAAGCCATTGGCTTATTTTTTTTAACTTGGGGTATGATTATGACCACGGCATTGCAATTCTCTGTCTATGATATGTGTCACTGTTATAATAATCTCAATTCCACACATACTCTGAACATGACTGTTTATTTTTGTCCTTTTGGTCTCCAATTTGAATTGTTGCAGCAGACACAGCCCTGGCCTTCATGATTCCAAGACCTGGAATCATACCAGCCGATGGGTGGTGGTTTATCGCTCGTTCAGCTGACGGCGGTCATTTGATGCTCATTCGCATGTACCAAATTGACCAAACCATTACATCAAACCACATGCAGTACAATGCGTGGGGCGTTCGTGACATTGATGGCTATGGCTGCTTCGTGTTCGAGAAAGATCCCAGCTCCGTTGGGCCCGGCGTATTCAACTGGAGGCAGGTTTACAGCCTCGGCAACCACTCCTTGTTCCTCGGGCTCAATTATCCGATCATCCAACCAATCATCGATCATATCACCGGAGATTATTACTGTGATATGCAACTTCCATTCGCGAGGGGGGGGGGTTGTGTTTACACATCATACCATGGGTTTCATGAATCACCATATCCAGAGATTCGTCGACACAGCTTGTTGCCAGATAATCTTTAGTGTGTGAAAGGCATCAAGCTTCCATGCGATGGATGGCTTTTGCAAACCTGACATGCGGCGATGTGGTTCATGCCAACAACAAATATGCATAACTTGATTCGTGTTGATATCTAGACTGAGCCATGTATTCTGCTGCTGTAGCACGACCCTCTTTTGTTGGATATTATGTATTGTTGTTAGTTTGAAGCACTCTGGTTTAAAGGATAGATACCTACCTGGGATCAAGTGCATCCTAACTCACCTGCGTATGATGTACTGATAATGATGATGGAGATGTTGTGCAGAAGCCATATATATATATATATAGGGTCGCGCTATTCGTCACCCTGGGTGAGGAATAGTTATTCTTCACCCCCTCTATTTTACCATCAATGCCTCGTAATTTTACGTTCCGTAAGTTTTGTCTTATTTTCGATGTAAAAAGAGACCGTAAGAAAATATATAATTGTTGTAAAAAATATTTTATGTTATGTAAAATTACAAACGTAAAAACATAGTGTAAAATACACATAAACTGTAGATTTTCTTGTCTTATGACCTATATTTTTATTTTCTTATGCCAAATTTTACGTAGTGAATCAATAAAAATGTAACTATTTAAATTACAAACGTAATTTAATTATGAAATGATCGTAAGATTACCTCGGGTGAAGAATAACTTATTCTGCACCCTGAGTGATGAATAGTAACACTATATATATATATCAGTTGGGCTGCAAGTGCGCACTTGTTAGTTAAACCTATGTATAAATTGTGACACTAAATACGACTAGTAAGTAGTACAGTAGCAGTACTAGTATACGTCGGTCAAATTATTCATCATGTCCACACATTGAATTGACGTGACAACACGCTGCGCGTGAGGTGACACAAAAATCCCGGCGGCGTGTTCGGGTATTCTGGACTTCAGATTTGGAGTACCACTTATCTGTCGAAATCTTTCATCATTCACTTAAAACAGTCGATTGATCATACATTGAGTACCATATAACTGGAAGTACCGATGCAAGTCGAAGAAGGATTGGCCGGTGCTGCCGGCTGGCGTCAAGTTCGATCCCACGGATCAGGAGCTGATCGAGCACCTCGAGGCCAAAGTGAGTGCTGACAGCGCAAGATTTCAGTCTCTCATCGATTTGTTCATACCAACCATCGACAGCGAGCACGGCATATGCTACACCCAACCTGAGAAACTTCCAGGTAAGACACCGATCGGTCGTCTACTTGCACAAACATATTCCTTTGTTTATAGCTCTATTTATCTTTTTAGACGCAGACCTGGTGAAGCAATTACAATTTGACAGTTAATAAAAAGTGAAACAAGTGACTGCAACATGCTAAAGATGTTATGAAAATGCCAACTAGGTACACTAAAACCTATATTCCACAATAGTGCACGTATCACACTGAGTGGCCTAAGGAAGCATTTCTTCCAGCGCAATTCCAGGGCGTTCAAAAGGGGCATGTGGACGCGTTGTAAGATACAGTCGGAGTGCGGCATGCACGCGATGTGGCACAAGACCGGTAATACCTTGCCAGTGATGGTCAACGGCCGGCAGACGGGCAGAAAAAAAGGTTCTGGTGCTACACACCAACAAGAACTTCGACCAGCAGAGGACCAACTGTGTGATGCACCAGTACCACCTCGGGGACCTGGAGCAAGAGAAGGAGCGGGAGCTGGTCCTCTGCAAGATTTTCTACCAGACGAACACTAGGGCCAAGAGTAAAAAGATTATAAGTTAGTTTGGTATTGGTAGTTGTACTACCTTGTCGTCCGCAAGTTGGTATTGTTGTTAACGATCTTTTGGTATGAACTTGCATTTGCTTCCAACCATCATGCCGAGGGTCGATATGGATATAAAGCTGAATCAATTGTTTCGAAACGAATTTTCAGGCACCTGATTTTTATTTGATGGGTAGCATAAGCACCCGCCATTCGAATTCCCAGTTCTCAATTTTTTTGAAACAAGTGCATGCACTTATTATCACGATAAAAAACAATATCCGTGCTGCATCCCAGTTATCAGTCTGTACTTGCAGAATTCTGTCGTTTATTTAGCACGTATATTGTTTTTTCAGGTCAAGCAAGTTTCAACTGGGCTGTAGATTTCCCAGGGTTGGTTTTGTTTTTAACAGGCCCAGCCCATGACGACAACGGGGCACAAAGATCCAGCAGGTATCTACTGGCCTCTGGCCCGCCAATGTTAGTTATATTTTGTCTTACAACATCCACAGGCAGTTGTTTTTACTGAATCAAACACACAACCCAGTTCTATTTTCCTCTTGAAACGCATGTCCTACATCCGTTTTCTAATCTCTACCTATAGTTTTACTAGTTCATATACACGTATCATTATATTGAAAACACATAAAATTCCCTTTTCATATTTACATCCTTATTTTTCTTGTTTTTTCCCACCCAGCGCTGATTTTTTTACCACTAGTTTTCCCTTAAACCAACTCAATTGTCCCACATCTTATTTGCTTACAAAAACAAAACGATTTTTTTGGCAAATCAATAAGTTCTTAAAAATGTTTATCATTTCGGGATTACAATAGTTCGGACTCCACCGAAATATGCAAAATAAGGTTGAACTTTTTGACCGTGGTCCTAGGCAGAAAATGGGCTGTAATAAATTACTTAAGAATTAGCAAATGGGCTGCAAATTATAAAAAATAGCAAATGGGCTTTATGTTGTCTGCCACAGATTTGGAGGCTGACTTGTGGGCCTACTAAGTTCATGCGTACACAAGGTTTCTCAAAAAAGAAACTTAGTCAGCAATCGACTCTACCAGCGTCAGACCATTAGATGTCAATCTAACGGCAATCGTACTTCTTCAGTCTCTGATCTTCCTGCCCCAGCCGCCCAAACCAGCGCCGTCGGAACTGCCTGCTCCCGCCTCTCGTGGCCGGCAGTGCTGCCGGGCAGGCCTCACAGCCCCATCATACTCGCATCCCTGGCATGTCTATCCCTCTACTCACCCACACCTCCTGTTATTTTCCGGCGACGGCAGCCGAACCAGTCAACCCTCATACTCTCCACCACGTGGGCAGCCACTGTCGTGTCTTCCCCGGCTCCGTGTCGTTCCCTTCGTAGGCCTCGAAGTCGTCCACCACCCTGGTGCTCTCGGCGCGGCGTGGTCAATGATGTCCATCCAACGGCCATAGTGCTTCTTCAACCTCTGGTCTTCTTGCCCCAGCCGCCCAAAGCAGTGCCGGTCGTGCCGCATGCTCCTGCCTCCCGTGGCCGGCTGTGCTGCTGCAGAGGCCTCACCATCCCCATACTACTCCCACCGCTGGACAGGCCATCCCTCCACTCACCCACCCCCCTGTTATTCTGCAGCGGCGGTAGCCTCACACTGCATCCGAACCAGTGAACCCTCGTACTCCTCTCTGCATGGGCATCAACTGCCGCGTCTTCCCCGGCTCTGCGTCGTCCCCTTCCTAGGCCTCGCCGTCGTCCACCATCGTGGTGCTCTCGGCACGGCGTGGTCAATGTGTTCAACGACCGACATCCATCGGAAGAGTACTGTATGTGGAGAGGCTGGCAGCTGGGTCCACGGCAGCCGCAAGGAAGTGCCTCCTTATTACGCGCAAAATAATTATTCCTCCACCTGACAGCAGGGACCCACCAGACGGGCCACCAGTATTTCACGGAAAAAACGTTTCCCCTGACTGCTGGGACCCACCGGACGGGCCACCGTATTTCACGAAAAAAATGTTCCCCCCGCTGTCAGCTTGGACCCACCGGAAGTGCCTCCTTATTACGCACAAAAAAATGAACACTCCCCCTGCTAGCTGGGACCCACCTTGGTGGGAGGCTGACTTGTTGGCCTACTAAGTTGACGGGGATGGAGGGCTTTATCAACTTAGACAATATGAATGATTCTAGCTCCAGTGACCGTACGATGTCCATCCAACGGCCGTAGTGCTTCTTCAACCTCTGGTCTTCTTGCTCCAGCCGCCCAAAGCAGCGCCGGTCGTGCCGCCTGCTCCTGCCTCCCGTGGCCGGCTGTGCTACCGCGGAGGCCTCACCGCCGCCTACTATTCCCACCGCTGGCCAGGCCCTGCGGCGATGGCAACCTCACACCGCAGCCGAACCAGTGAACCCTCGTACTCCTCTCCGCGCGGGCTTCCACTGCCGCGTCTTCCCCGGCTCCGCGTCGTCCCCTTCCTAGGCCTCGCCGTCGTCCACTGTCGTGGTGCTCTCCGCGCGACGTGGTCAACGTGGTCAAGGAACGACTTCCATCGGAAGAGTACTGTACGTGGAGAGGCTGACAGCTGGGTCCACGGCCACAGCCCAGTTTTTTTGTGATTTGCCAAGTAAGTCACTTTGTCAGGCCTATTGGGCTGCAAATCTTTCAAGATGAGGAGAGCTTTCATTCGGCTGGCCGAGAAAATGGCCCATCAGTAATGAGAAATGGGATGTACATTTTTAAAACACATCAAACCGGCAATTAGTTTCAAATATCTTTTTTTTCATTTCGAGATTTTAAATTACATTAATTTTTATGTATGGAGAATTTGTTGGATTTTATATTGATATACATTTATTTTTAAAATCAGTTCGAATGTGACTCGAAATTTCGGGATTAAAAACAGTTCAGACCGCACCGAAATATGCAAAATTTCGTATAATTTTTTAACCATGGCCACAATATGGGCTGTAATGCTAACAAAAAGAATATGGGCTCCAAAAAACCTTAATAATTAGCAAATGGGCTGTAAATTATTAGAAATAATGGCGGATGGGTTGTATGCTATTTTCCATAGATTTGAGGCTTTCCTAAAAAAAGGTTGACGCACAAGCAGTGACTGTTGGATGGCTATCCAACGACCGTCGTGCTTCTTCAATCTCTGGTCTTCCTGCTCCATCCGCTCAAACAAGCACCGGCGGGAATGCCTGCTCCCTCCTCCTCGCGGCCGGCTCTGCTGCCGCGCAGGCCTCACCGCCCGACCGTACTCCCATCGATGGCCTAGCCATCCCTCTACTCACCCACACCTGCTATTATTCTCCGGCGACGGCACACGAACCAGTAAACCCTCGTACAGTCGTACTCCCCTCCGCGTGGGAAACAACTGCTGAGTCTTCCCTGCCTCCGTGTCGTTCCCTTCCTAGGCCTCGCCATCGTCTACCGCCCTGGTGCTCTTGGCGCGGCCTGGTTAACGTGGTCAATGACCGACATGCATATGAAGTGGACTGTACATGGAGAGGCCGACAGCTAGGTCCACGGCCGCACGCAAGGAAATGCCTCCTTATTACGCGCAAAATAATGATTCCTCCACCTGACATCAGGGACCCACCGAAAGGGCCTCTGTATTTCGCGAAAAAATGTTACCGCCGCTGACAGCTCGAACCCACCAGCTATATCTTCACACGCAAGGAAGTGCCTCCTTATTACGCACAAAAAATTGAATACTCACCCTGTTAGCTGGGACCCAGTATAGTGGCAGGCTGACTTGTGGGCCTACTAAGTTGGCGGGGACGGAGGGCTTTGTCAACTTAGTCAATATGCACGATTCTAGCTCCACTGACCGTACGATGTCCATCCAATGGCCGTAGTGCTTCCTCAACCTCTGGTCTTCTTGCTCCAGCCGCCCAAACCCGCGCCGGTCGTGCCTCGTGTTCCTGCCTCCCGTGGCCGGCTGCGATGCGGCGGAGGCCTCACCGCCCCCTACTACTCCCACCGCTGGCCAGGTCATCCCTCTACTCACCCACACCCCTTGTTATTCTGCGACGACGACAGCCTCACACCGCAGCGAACCAGTGAACCCTCGTACTCCTCTACGCGTGGGCATCCACTGTCGCGTCTTCCCCGGCTCCGCGTTGTCCCCTTCCTAGGCCTCGCCGTCGTCCACCGCCCTGGTGCTCTCGGCGCGGCGTGGTCAACGTGGTCAAGGAACGACTTCCATCGGACGTGGACTGTACGTGGAGAGGCTGACAGCTGGGTCCACGGCCGCAGAAAGGAAGTGCCTCCTTATTACGTGCAAAATAATTATTCCTCCACCTGACAGTGGGGACCCACCGGACGGGCCACCGTATTTCGTGAAAAAAACGTTTGCCCCTTACTGCTGGGACCCACCAGCTACATCTTCGCACGCAAGGAAGTGCGTCCGGGCAAAAAAAATGATTCGCCCCCTGACTGCTGGGACCCACCAACTACATCTTCGCAGGCAAGGAAGTGCCTGACAGTCGGGACCCACCTGGTCGAAGCGTACATGGCGTTGTCATTCCGGTCGCGAATGTGTACGTACATATATACTGGTGGATGTAGAGGTGCGCACGTGTCGTAGTAGAGGCGCGTACGTGTCGTAGTAGAGGCGCGCACGTAGCATGTACACGTACGTACAACGGCTAGGGTGCAAGAAAGAAAATACGGCGACATATGTGTACATACGGGCGGGGTCTCGAACGCCTACTCGCGCATATGTACGGCAAGGGCTCGTGTACATGGCTGGGTTGGAACGGAGAAACAGCGTCGTCATCGTGTTCATGGGGAGGCAGCGTCGTCGTGTTCATGGGGAGGCAACAGAATGTGTCGTGTTCATGGGGAGGCAACGGAATGCGTCGTGTTCATCGGGAGGCAACGAAACGTGTGGGAGCCAACCGGCTGGGTCAGAACGGAATGCGTGGTCATGTTCATCGGGAGGGCTTGGACGGAACATGCGATGGAAACGAGGCCTGGCGTACCGCAAAACGGAGGAAACGGCCTTGTGTTCGACCGGCCACATTCGAAACGGGATCCTGTTCATCGGGAGGGGTCTGGCGTACCGCAAAACAGAGGAAACGGACCTCCTACGATCGAAACGGGGGTCCTGTTGATCGGGAGGGGTGTGGCGTACCGCAAAACGGATGAAACGGACCTCCTACGGTCGAAATGGGGGTCCTGTTCATCGGGAGGGGTGTGGCGTATCGCAAAATAGGACTCCACGGGATACTGTTCATCTCCACCGTCGACTTCCTCCAGCCTCCGCGGGCTCCTGTTCATCCAGCCTCCACCGCGCGCTACTCCACCGGCTACTGTTCAACCACCCATCCACCGTCTACTATTCATCCAGCCCTCCACACCACGGGGTCCTGTTCAACCACCCCTCCACGGGCACCCCTCCACCATCTACTGTTCATCCAGCCCTCCACCACACCACGGGGTCCTGTTCATCCAGAGGCAACGCCACCGCTCACTGTTCATCCAACCCCCCCCCCCCCCCCCCCCCCCCCCCCCGCAACGCTCACTGTTTATCCTAGAGGCAGCATTGATCGGCTTCAGTTAGCAGCAGTAGCGAAGGAATCGCTCGATCGGGCTCAGTTAACAACCATCGATCGATCGCTCGGGTTCAGTAATGCGTAGCCTGCAGTGCAATCACCCGGGTTTAGTTAGAGCCCAACGCCTCGCTCGGGTTCAGTTAGAGCCAACGCCTCGCACACACGCGCGTACGTGTACGAGAGAAACGCGCATCGCTCGGCCCCCGACCTCCCACCGTAACCGGGAACTCCCCAAAATTTTCCTCCCCCTCGCTTCTACCATGGTTTTTTCCATCATGGACGGCCCAAAGAATGTCATGCAGCTGCGTCTCCGGCCCGTCCAGGACGAAAAGCCCATTTTCTGTTATGATTTTTTGTCATATAAGTAGGAGCGCACCACATCTATGATGATACCGGGTTTTGTCACAATTATCGTCATAGAAGTGTCATATGTATGACAAAAAAAATTCGTTCGGCCCAAAATGTGACAGATGTGTCTTTTTTTGTAGTGTTTAGACGCACAGTTCGGGGCCCCCTACCCGAGATCCGCCGGTTTTGACACCGACAATACATCCAACAGGGACGGACCCATGCTCCCAGCTAAATAAACTTGGAAAGTGTCACCTGGTTCCGTTGATGAAGGCGTGTTGAGGCAGCTGAAGGTACGCGGCGAAGGGGTTACTCCTCACGAGCCACGGGGGCCCTGAGCCTCGGGAGGCTCTAGGGGTCCAGGCGGTTCCTTGAGGACCGTCTCCATCTCCGCCAGGATTGCATGGTGCCTGGCCTCCTAACCCGCCATGATGCTCCGCAGGTTGCGCTGGAAGGCAGCAGCCACGCTCGGCAGGCCGGATGGCATGCGAACGTAGTTGTGAGGTGGACCTTCGCAGCGCCCAACACGCGAAGGCCAGAAGCGCTCCTGAGATTCGGCTCGGTTGAGCCCTGGTATGTCAATGCAGACGCACAGCTCACCACCCTCGCCAGGGTGGGGAGCAACGCCAGGTGGGCGGCAGTTGTCGCGTATTGCTCTTACTTCCTGAATCTCCTCAGATACCTTGGTGATGAACTCCTGGGCACCGGGTGCTCCTTGCCCAGTGTCCTCCTGAGGGAGAGGTGCCGTGAAGCACGCCTCCAAGTGTTGCCCGAGCGCCTCCCTTGCGATGCTGGCAAGGTCTGAGGCCCTCCAGAAGAGAGCCCTCGAGCCCTGCCCAAGGAGGGCGTCGAGCGCGCCTTCCTATGCGATAGAGGGAGGCGCCCTAGGTGCGGGTGCTGATCCTGACGAGGTACCACTTGCGGCGCTGCCCTCCCGAGGTCCGGCACGGAGTAGCTTCTTCTTCTTCTTGGGGACGACCTCATGAGGGTACCGAGCCGCATTGTTGTCGGGGTCTTCGATTGACGCTGCTTGGAAGGCGCGCTCGAGGGAGCACACCGCGTCTCTTTCTTCGCAGGGGACTGTGATGATCCCACTGCTCCCTGGCATCTTGAGGATGTTGTAGCCCTGGTGCATCACTGCCATGAACTTGGCCAGGGCTGGATACCCGAGGATGGCATTGTACGGCAGACAGATGTGGGCGACGTCGAAGTCGATGAGCTTGGTGCGGTAGTTGTTGTGTTGTCCAAAGGTGACTGGGAGCCGGATCTGACCTATCAGCGTGGTGGAGCCATCGGTCACGCCTGAAAAAGGCTTGGTAGGCTGAAGTTGATCATAGGGCACTTGTAGGTTGTCAAACATCTCGACGGACAGGTCGTTGAGCCATGCGCCGCCGTCGATGAGGGTCTTGGTGACTTGCACATTGCTGATGACGGGTGAACAAAGCATTCAAGGAGCGCCAGCGGTAGCCATGCACTTGAGCTGATCTGCCGAACTGAAAGTGATGGCACACTTGGACCACCTGAGCGGGCGAGTGGCCTCGAGCTTGGGGAGGACCGCGTTCACCTCACGAGCAAACTCCTTGAAGATACGCTGTGAGTCTAAGGCTTGAGCTCCGCCCAAGATGCAGGCGATATCACGTGGCTCCTGGAAGCCCCCAGCCCCCTCGTCTTGATGGTGGTCATCGTTCCTTCTTGGTGGTGGCGGCAGTGGAGGGAGACCGGGGTTGGCCTGAGGGCGATCCTCGCGAGGCTGATCCCTCCAGGTGCCCTCGCGAGGCTGATCTTGCCAGCGGTCCTCACGAGGTCGGTCACGCCACTCCTGGCGCGGGCCATGGTTGTCCCAGCGTCCTCCGCCACGTCCTCCTCCTCGGACGTAGCCTCGGTCGTTGCGCTCGGGGCATCGACCGACACTACAAGAAATATGTCAACTTGTGACCCTCACTATTGGTCCCTAAAAGGTCATAGTTTTTCATTTGCGACCTTTTGGTGACCAAAAACAGAAGGTCAAAAGCTAGCGGTCGTAAACTGAAATTAACGACCTTTTCTGTGAGAAGGTCGTAGACGTTTTTGACCAAAACAGAAGGTCGTTGAACCCATGACCTTTTGTTTTGGTCACTGGCTGTCTGCCCAGGCCACGTCGGATCCGACGTGGCAATCTGACGTGGCAAAGTTACGACCAATTGAAAAGGTCAAAAATTAGAATCGGCCCGGTCCAATTGGGTGTTTATATGGGCCGAGCCCAATAATTCAGCCTTTTATATATTTTTTTCTATTAATTTCGGTCAACCTCATGGGCCAAGCCCAATAATTTGGCCTTTCCATTTTTTGGGCCATGGCCTTTTTGATTCAACAAATTTAGTTTTTATTTTTTCGGGTAAACTAGTTAGATGGGTCCCAATTGTCAGGTTCTATTCAAGTGGGACACTTTTGACAGCATCATTTTCTTCAGATTTCAATTTGAGAGAATAAGTAATATTTAAATAAGAACAGACACAAAACACAAGTAATACTTCAAATAACAGCAGTGAGAATAAATCTGTTATAGATACATTGACAACAAAAATTACAAGCTCCACAAGTGTAATTACAAGCTTCAAATTACATACTGGGCTCCTTCTCTCATATGACACGGTTACATGCTCTGTTAATGTAATAACACATATACAAATACAATCACAGTCACACAGATATAGTCGACTAGGTCATGACCTTCGCTACACTGGGCTAACAGAACAGCAATAGAACTATCATCACGCCTTCGACCGTCGCCCTGCTACATGAGTCAGAAGAGAAGAATCAAAACAGTGGAGCCAATATATTCTGAACAGACCATTCGAAAAAGGGCAATTTCTTTAGAATAATAACACAAATTTACATAGTACAATGATTTTTGTTCTCTAGTTAGTTAAAACGAGATACCCATGCATACAAGAAAGGTGATGCACGGAAATAGAACATTTTACTAATAGCACACACAGTATCAATATTATGTTCTTATCGGCTTATTCTTATGCCAAAAGCAAGAAAGATAATCTGGCCAAATAAGCAACTACTCCGTAAAATAAAACATCAGTACTAATTAAGCAGACTAATCCTTTTGTGAAAAATGGACTGGATAATTGGTTTTCCATACACAATCCCTTGCAGTTAGCAAGAACATGACAAACAACATGAACATGAACACATACCATACTGTCCGCTACATTTATAGCTAGGATCAGACCCCTCTCTTATCAGTATATTGACTAGTTATTAGTAAAACATCAACCAACAATAGTGATAATGCAAAAACAGCTTTTGTGCTTCTGCATATGTCTGTACTATCAATATGCTTTGGGAAGCAGAGGCAGATATTGAACATCCTTGAATAAAAGGTACCAGATTACAATGTTGTGGATATATAGTTACTTGGTATTTCAATATCTCTGCTTAACACAATAGAATTACCCCAACCTTGTATGTTAAATTAAGAGATGCATTACAAATGTCTGAAGCAATGTTATGCGCTATATCCTTCTCATTATCTCAAGGCAAGCAAACTAAGATTTCACCCGAGCTACAACAGTTGCGTCTACAACCAAACTACAACGGTAGTAGAAAAAGATGGAGGCAATTGGCTCACCTGCAGTAGCTATCCGGGAGCAAAGTTGAGGACGCACGGGGCAGGGGCAGCAGGATGCAGCTTGGGGACATGGTCGGGGAAAACAACCAGCAGCAGCTTGGGAACTCGGTCGGGGAATACAACCAGCAGCAACAGCAGGTCCGGGGAACACAACCTGAAATCACATGGGAAGTTATTTATTCAATTTCACCAAAGACCCCCTTATTTGTTAGAAACAACTTCCCGTAGACAATCAACATAAATGTGTCGGATTTCGGATTCCGGCAGACCCTTGAGGTTCGAACACTGGGGTGCGCGCGGAGATTTTGCCTCCTACCTACCTGCACCCCTCCGCCTCGCTAAGATCTAAGCTATGGGAAGAACAACATGAGAGACACAGGGTTTATACTGGTTCGGGCCACCGTTGTGGTGTAATACCCTACTCCAGTGTGTGGCGTGGTGGATTGCATCTTGGGCTGATGATGATGAACAATACAAGGAAGAACAGCCTTGCGAGGGTCTGCTCTTGGCTGGGACGATGAACTGCTGGGAGGAGTTCAGTCACCCTTCTCTCTCTCTTCTTCGATTGTTGATCTCGAACCTCTAGCCTCTCTCTCTCTCTGATCCTCTCTCTCTTTCTCTGCCCCTTTGCCCTGTGGGTGGCTAGTCCTATTTATAGAGGCCCTGGTCCTCTTCCCAAATATCGAGCGGGAAGGGAGCCAACGATGGCGGGCTAATTTGAAGGGGGACAGCTAGTACTAGCTATCCTGACAAAAGTAGTCTTCGCTTGCACAAAGCTCTGGTGGTGACGCCGTCTTGGGCTCCACAATGACCTCCGTCTTGCAGTCCTCCTGGTCTTGGTCTTGTTGCACCAAAATGGCAACCTTTGCCTGATGCCTCGGTACTCCGCAGCTGCGCTTGCTCCCTTCGCACCAAAGAGGAAAGGAGGACGCTGCGTGGGCTGGCACCCGCCTGGCGCCTTTGGTCGTCATGGCTTGCGTCACGGGCACCTCGTGAGGTACCCCGCCTTGATCTCTCCGCCTCCTCGCGAGCCAGCCCGATGAGGCCGTGCCTGAGGAAGCTCCGGGTCGTCCGCCCCGCGAGGCTTGGCCCCTCGCGAGGGTCTCGGGTCTGTGTTGATGAAGATGGGCCATGCTGGGCCCCCTTTGAGCCACGCCGTAGGCCGCAGGCAGGCAAGTCTGGGGACCCCCGTTCCCAGAACGCCGACAGTAGCCCCCGGGCCCAAGGCGCGCCCGGACTTGGCCGTGCAGGGAGGCGGAAGGGCAAGAGCGAAGCGCCGCGGGCCCTAACAGCCTGCGGCCTTGGGCGACGTGTGGCGGTTGATTGGACGTGGGCGCCTTAGCAACCGTGCAAGTTGATAAAGGGGCGGCATCTGCCTAGGCTTTGCTTTTCGCTTTCTCCGGTTGCTGCTTAGATCCCCTTTCTTGCGCCTCTCCTTCCTTCCTCCAAAATTTCCAGATCTACTCCGACCGTGAGACCTAGGAAGCCATGGCGCCTCGTCAGCCCCCGGCCGTAGCTTGGTACTCGTCTGCCCTGGACTCGCCGAACGTGTTGGAGGCGAGCCTCGCCCGGTTGCACTGGATGGCAGCGGCGCGGGGCATCGACGGGGCGAAGGTGTTCAAGGCCGGCTCCGCCACCCCTGAGGTTCAAGGGAGCACCTTCTATCCGTTCTTCGTAAGCGCCATTGCTGCTGGCCTGGTGCCTCCCTTCTCCGAGCGATGACGACAAGGATGACGACGAGGATGACGACGAGCAGGACAGCGGGAGCTTGCCCCCGATCCCGAAGAAGGACAGGACCGGGCTGATCTCCCGCGGGTCTGCCCCGGCCCCTAGGCGGACCGCAGACACACCTTCTACTTCGAAGCTTCCCGAGGTTGACCCTTCCAGCCGGCTTTCAGGCTTCAAATTTGGCCGGAGGCCGCTCGAGCTCACTGGCGACGACCCATAAGCGTTTGATTCTTGTCTTTATTTCTTGTTCTGCTTCTGAGGCTTGACGTCCGCATCTTTTGGATAGGCTGGCGCCCGCAGCAAAGAAGCCGAAGGGAGCTCCTGAGGTTCCATCCGTGGCAGCGCCTCTTCCCGCGAAGGAGGGTGACTGCGACGCACGGGCTTCTCCTTCCCGGTCGTCCTCGCGAGGCCTGGCTGAGCCGGCTAGGGCGAGCTCGGCCCCCACGGCCCAAGTGACTCCCGAGGTGTCCTTGCCTGCCGCCGCCACTACAGCAGTTGGGGTGCAGCAGACTCCGCCTCAGGATGTTGTGGCCGCGCAGCCGCCTTCTCCTCCTACTCCACCGGCTGCTGTCTCTCCGACTCCTTCTGCCGTTCTGGATCATGCTGTTGCTGAGCTAGACGGACTGCGGTAGGATCTTCTTGGCACCGACCCTCGCTTGGTGGCCGGGCGCTTGGAGCTGGCTTTAGGATGGGTTCGCTCTGACGCTTCGATTCGGGCGGCACTGTTCCAGGCCTCGACGGCTTGCGATGAGGAGAAGCAGGCCGTCCTTGAGGCGAAGGCTGCTCGTGACGCAGCCCTGGGGGAGGTGGTCGACGTCCGTGGTCGCTGCAAGGCGCTGGAGGACGACCTGCAAGGCCTGCGGGACCAGCTCGCGAAAGAGGTCCGCAGGAAGAAGGCGTGAAGGCTCGCGAGGCGGCCGTCAAGGAGAGGGAGGTCAAGCTCAGGAAGCGCCGCGACCGCCTAGGCGCGCTGGAGCAGGAGTTGGGGGCGAGGAAGGCCGAGCTGGATGACAAGGCCCTGGTTCTTGCCGAGGACCGCGTGGCCTTCACGGAGATGGAGGCGAAGGCTCGCTCCTCGCTGAGGATGCTTTATGACAGCGGCCTGGAGAGCCCGCTGGCTGGCGCCGAGGACGGCCCTGCCAAGCTGCTTGCCTTCCTGGTTCGTGCTCTTGAAGATGTCGCCCTTGGCCTTGGCCCACGGCTGAGGCCGAGGCGCGTGTCCTGTCTTCTGCAGCACTGACGCGGGTGCTCACCCACATCTACCTTCGCGATCCCGACGTCGACCTCGACAGCCTGCTGGAGCCAGTAAGCGGCGAGCGTGCCGCTGCCGCTGCCGAGGCCGTGAAGGGTCGCGCGGAGGCTCTGCTGGGGAAGTTCTGGGCCTTTAGCACCAAGCCGAAGCAAGGCGCTGCCGACCCCACTGCTCCATAAGGCGAACCCACTCCGCGCTGCTCCACTGCCGACAAGTGACTCCGTTGTGGCTCCTGTCCTGCCTTTAATTCCTCCACATGTATCATGCCTCGGGGAGGCGTTTAAACTTGCATTTGGCATTGAGATAACAGTGTGGACTGTAATATTTGCTTTTGAATTCCTTGAAATTTGCGCTTTTCCTTCCTACTTGCTTATGTTCTACGCCGGCAGAGCCCGGCCCCGCGCATACCTCACCCAGCGTTAGTCCCGACCGGAAACCAGGACGGGGCCAAGGAGTGAGGGGCTACGTGACAAGTTAGGCTCCTGAGTCGCGATGCTCAGGAGTCCCCCTTGGTGCACGAACAGCAAGTAGGGAGGTGTGATGTGGGTGGATCTACCGTTCTACGTCTACAGAGCCCGGCCGCGCGCATACCTCAACCGTCGTTAGCCTTTCGGAACTAAGGAGTGAGGGGCTACGTGACCAGTTAGGCTCCTGAGTCGCGATGCTCAGGAGTCCCCCTTGACGCTCAAACGGCCTCCATACCTTAGCTCCGCTAGGGGAGAGGCGCGCGACGAACCAGGCTCGGGGGGACCTGGCTGGGCGGCGTGCGTCTGGGTGTGACCCAGGCGCAGCCCCCGTGCCCAGCCCCCTCGCGCGGCACTCCCGAGGGGAGGCGTTACGATGAGGCTAGACACTGAGCTCTGGGCTCCCTGAGGTTGATGCGGCCCGGGGGCCACCCTCAGTTGTTTATCACCAGCGCGGAGCATGGCGCTTCCGTATGTGCACGGGCATAGCCGCTCCTCGGCGGTGTCGTCAGCCAGCGCGGAGCATGGTGCTTCCACTGGTACGTGGGAGGGGCCCCACCTCCGGGAGGAGCCCCCGGGGCGTGTACAGCCCCGCCCTGACACGTGGCTGGCATGGTAGGGCCTGGCGAGGTGTATCTGGGCACCCGTGAGCTAGCGCGGGACTCACGGGGCCCTACCTCTAGGCGGGTTGCGCCTGGAACTGGGCCTTATCTTGTGATGTGTCCCTGCAAATTCAGTTAGATGTCGGCACTCTACGTCCTCGTGTCCTGGCCCTCGAGCTGGTCTCAGTCGTCACTGGTATGCCAGGTCACGATGCAGTGGACAAGGCCAGAGGGTGAGGGCTAGAGAGCCAGTAAGAGCCCTGAGTCGCGATGCTCAGGTACCCCCCTTTAACGTGCAAGTGGTCGGCATGGAGAAGAAGAGGTGCCATGGACCGGCATCAAATAATCAAGCATGGCGGGTCGAACGCATAACCGGAAATAAACGCAAATGGGATACATGCCGCTGGGTCTGGCCCGAGTGACTTGGGGATCATGCAGCCCGAGGGGCGCCCCCAACAAGGTAAGCTAACAACATGAAATAAAAGGGATACACGCCGCAGGGACGGACCCACGCGGCCTGGGAATAATGCAGCCCTGGGGGGCGCTCCCAGTTGGAAGTGAAAACTTGAAAGATGTCACCTGATGACGAAGGGGTGTTGGTGTAGCAGACTCGGTGGGCTGTGGGAGCCGATCCTCACGAGCCCCTAGGCCCAGGGGCCTCGGGAGGCTCCGGAGGCGCTGGTGGCTCCTCGCGGACCATCTCCATCTCCGCTAGGGCCGCGGAACGCCTGGCCTCTTGTGCCTCCATGATGCCCCTAATGAGGCGCTGGTACGTGGCAGCCGCGTTCGGCAAGCCGTAAGGCATGCGAACGTAGCTGTGGGGTGGACCTCCACAGCGCCCCACTCGCGAGGGCCAGAGGCGCTCCAGAGAGGCGACTCGGTTGAGCCCTGGTATGTCGATGCAGACGCGCAGCCCACCATCCTCGCCTGGATGGGGAGCCACTACTGGTAGGCGGCGGCCGCCTTTCATGACTCTTGACTCCTGTAGCTCCTGAATGGCCTTGCTGACGAACTCCTGAGGGTCTGGCTCTCCTTGCCTTACTCCTTGAGGGAAACGTGCTTCGAAACACGCCTCCATGTGGTGCCCAACCGCCTCCCTCGTGACCCTAGCCAGGTCGGTGGCCCTCCAGGGGAGAGCCCCCGAGCCCTGCCTGAGGAGGGCGCCAGGCGCGCTTTCCAATGCGATGGAAGGAGGTTCCCCCTGGGCAGGCACGGGCCCAGAGGGGCCTGCCTCCTGAGGGGCCGGGCCGGACAATGTCTTCTTCTTCTTGGGGGCAGTCTCGGGAAGCCTCCTGCTTCCGCGATCCGGGTCTTCTAGTGACGCGGCCTGAAAGGCTCGTTCCAGGGAACACACCGCGTCCTTCTCTTCACAGGGCACCGTGATGACTCCGCCACTTCCTGGCATCTTGAGGATGTTGTAGCCGTGGTGAGTTACGGCCATGAACTTGGCCAGCGCTGGGTACCCAAGGATGGCGTTGTACGGCAGGCGAATGTGAGAGACATCGAAGTCGATGAGCTCGGTGCGGTAGTTGTCGCGTGCCTCGAAGGTGACACGGAGGCGGACCTGCCCAATCGGGACCGTGGAGCCGTCGGTGATTCCGGAGAAAGGCTTGGTTGGCTGAAGCTGGCTGTAGGGCACTTGGAGATTGTTGAATGTTTCCACGGATAGGACGTTGAGCCCTGCCCCGCCATCGATGAGGGTCCTGGTGACCACCACGTTGCTGACGATTGGGGAACAAAGCATTGGGAGGACTCCGGCTGTAGCCGCACACTTGAGCTGATCTGCTGAGCTGAACGTGATGGCGCACGCCGACCACCTGAGAGGGCGCGTGGCTTCAAGCTTGGGGAGGGCTGCATTCACTTCGTGGGCGAACTGCTTGAAGATGCGTTGAGAGGCTGGGGCTTGAGCTCCGCCTAGGATGCAGGCGATCGTGCGCGGCTCCTGGAAGCCCCCAGCCCCCTCGTCCTGGTGGCGGTCCTCGTTTCTCCTTGGCTGCGGCGACAGCGGAGGGAGGCCTGCGTTGCCTTGCGGGCGATCCTCACGAGGCTGATCCCTCCAGTCTCCCTCGCGAGGCGGGTCTTGCCAGCGATCCTCTTCAGGTTGATCGCGCCACCCTTGGCGCGGGCCACAGTCTTCCCAGCGTCCTGCGTTCCTTCCTCCTCCTCGACCGTAGCCCCGGTCACCGCGGTCGGGGCGACGGCCGATCCTTCCTTCTTGCACGGCTCGGAGCTCTTGACATTCGTTGGTGTTGTGGGTGGGGAGGTCGTGGTACACACAGTACCGGCTGCCCTTGGAAGGTTCGGGCTGATCTCTGCCCCGCTTGGTGTCTGGTTCTGCCGCGAGCACGGCAGCCCCCTTGCGCTTCACATCCTTGGCCTTGGGCTTCTTCTCTTCTGGGTCTGCGGCAGGCAGCTCGAGGAGGGAGAGACGCCCTTCCTCAACCCTAGCGCACTTGGTTGCCGAGTTGAATAGCTCCAAGGAAGTGCACAGGTCTTCATGCATCGCCAGCTCCTCCTTCATCTTGACATCGCGCACGCCGTCGGAGAAGGCTGAGATGATGGCCTCCTCAGTCACCTTGGGAATCTTGAGGCGTGCCTTGTTGAAACGCTGGATGTACTTCTGCAGGGTCTCCCCGGGTTGTCGCTTGATGCGGCACATGTCGCTCACGGCGGGTGGCCGGTCGCGAGTACCTTGGAAGTTGGCGATGAAGCGGGTGCGCATCTCGTCCCAGGAGGAGATCGTGCCTGGAGCCAGGTTCAGGAGCCAGGTGCGGGCCCTGTCCTTGAGCGCCATGGGAAACCAGTTCGCCATGAACTTCTCGTCTCCGTTGGCAGCTTCGATGCCCAGCTCGTAGAGCTGGAGGAACTCCGCAGGGTCAGCCGTGCCATCGTAACGAGGAGGCAGGTCTGGCTTGAACTTGCCGGGCCACGCGACGCTGCGTAGCTCGGTGGTGAAGGCACGGCAGCCTGCTGTGGCCACGGGAGGCCTTGGGTGACGGAGAGCTTGGTCTTGCATGTCCCCACGCGCTGCAGCTGGGAGCAGCGCGGGGTCTTGATGTGCTGGAGCAGGAGCATGGTCGCGACGTGCTGGAGCAGGGAGCGCCCGGGCAGCTTCTTGCGGGCGAGGGACTTCTTGGCAGCTCTGCTCTTGCCGTGCTGGCACCTGACGGAGCGGGTTCCGCCCAGGGGCCACGCGCTTTGGAGCCATGGTGCCTGCTTGAGGAGGAGGTGGCCGGGGCGCCGCCGGAGCCTCGTCGCCCGCGCGGGGCGGGGTGCGGTGCGGTGCAGCGGAACGGACGGCGTAGGAGAGCCCCCTGCGGCGTGGATGAGCTCGGCGACGCGGTCGAGCCATTCTTCATAGACGTCGTCGACAGGATGGTAGAGCAGGAGCTTGTTTGCCACGATGAGCGCAGCTCGAGCCTCCATGGGTGCGCGGAGCGCGCGGGACAAAGAACCAGTTGGGGTGAGCGAGGGAGTAGCGGTGCGGCCGTCTTGCCGCACGGACGGATGCTGAGACGATGCTTGCTGCTCGTCCCCCGCCGGGCCGGTGGTGGCGTTGACGGCAGGTGAAGGGGAGCGGCGAGGACGCCCGCTGACAGGAGCCGTCTGGGCGATGCGGGAAGCGAGAGCGGCCCGGCGCTCGACGCGGGCCCGACGAGCGTCAGACATGGGCGCGATGGTCGGAGGAGAACGGGGTGGTGGAAGATGAATTCCGGCGCACCCCTACCTAGCGCGCCAAATGTCGGATTTCGAGTTCCGGCAGACCCTTGAGGTTCGAACACTAGGGTGCGCGCAGAGATTTCGCCTCCTACCTACCTGCACCCCTCCGCTTCGCTAAGATCTAAGCTATGGAAAGAACAACACGAGAGACACAGGGTTTATACTGGTTCGGGCCACCATTGTGGTGTAATACCCTACTCCAGTGTGTGGCATGGTGGATTGCCTCTTGGGCTGATGATGATGAACAATACAAGGAAGAACAGCCTCGCGAGGGTCTGCTCTTGGCTGGGGCGATGAACTGCTGGCAGGAGTTCAATCACCCTTCTCTCTCTCTCTTCTCCGATTGTTGATCTCGAATCTCTAGCCTCTCTCTCTCTCTAATCCTCTCTCTATTTCTCCGCCCCTTTGCCCTGTGGGTGGCTGGTCCTATTTATAGAGGCCCTGGTCCTCTTCCCAAATATCGAGCGGGAAGGGAGCCAACAATGGCGGGCTAATTTGAAGGGGGACAGCTAGTACTAGCTATCCTGACAAAAGTAGTCTTCGCCTGCACAAAGCTCTGGTGGTGACGCCGTCTTGGGCTCCACAATGACCTCCGTCTTGCAGTCCTCCTGGTCTTGGTCTTGTTGCACCAAAATGGCAACCTTTGCCTGATGCCTCGGTACTCCGCGGCTGCGCTTGCTCCCTTCGGACCAAAGAGGAAAGGAGGACGCTGCGCGGGCTGGCACCCGCCTGGTGCCTTTGGTCGTCATGGCTTGCGTCATGGGCACCTCGTGAGGTACCCCGCCTTGATCTCTCCGCCTCCTCGCGAGCCAGCCCGATGAGGCCGTGCCTGAGGAAGCTCCACGTCGTCCGCCCCATGAGGCTTGGCCCCTCGCGAGGGTCTTGGGTCTGTGTTGATGAAGATGGGCCATGCTGGGCCCCCTTTGAGCCACGCCGCAGGCCGCAGGCAGGCAAGTCTGGGGACCCCCGTTCCCAGAACACCGACAAAATGAAACATGAATGCACCTAGATGTTGTCGATTAGCATTTGGTCATATGCTCTGTAAAAAATGGGTGATTGCTACATGCCCGAAACAAAGCTACTGCTAGAGTGTTGCGTACAGCTGACATGTTTGATGAGCTTCGATATGAAGAGAAGACCGGAGATAGGTAATTCAGTGGGTTTGGGCTTGACAACAGGAAGCAGGAACACAACAATTGACGAAAACAAGATGCCAAACTATATTTAGTAGTGTATATATATTGTGGTACTATGTTCCTGTCAAGGGCAGCTTTCGTACCAGGGCCTAAAAACATTGTAAACAAGTAGAAATACTACTCCATTGTTACAAGTCAGCCAAACCTAACTATAGCAGCAGCAAAATTTCTATTAGTCTATAATAAGTATAACTATGCATCTACTAGTACTAGTAATTGTGGAATGTGACAGCAAGCATTAAACAGCACTTAAAACAAAGCAGCATCACAAGACAGATTTAATTCTCTGGGGCTACAGCAACATCTCAACCGAACTGCCGAAAATGTCCCTTTGCAGCTCGACATTTGAAGAAAGAAACGCCTCCCGAATCCCCGAACAAGGCACCAATTAGATTTGCACTAGATCCGAACAGGCATCCACACAATTCACTGAATATCTCAGACACTGCATTAGGCTACATCATGATGGGGGAAGGCAGAGGAGGGAGCAGGGGAACAACCTTCTATGGCGCAAAAGCAGACCACTACAGTAGGCTACATCATGCATTCAGAAAAATAGATTAGAAAAGAGGCATGCATACGATCACATCATGCATTTGCACATTCATTCAGTAGCTAAAATCAACCTGCAGCATAGTTGGTGAGGCCAACTTCAAGACCATAGCAAGGCAACTCATGGGAGTAGGCAGCGGCCATCACGACATCACCAGCAATGGTAGCGTAAACAATTTGGGCAGTGACATCCTTGTTGGTCTAAAGTACTAATGTTAAGAGATACAACATGACTCTATGGTAATAATAAGCAACATAAGCAACATATATAGATAATTGAGAAGTGCACAAACTATGATGAACAGATGAAGAATCTTTCAAGGATACAAATCGCACAACAAAATGGTACTTGGGGGTATTGTACTTGTTCTTGTCCTGGTTGGTCTCAGCCTGGCCCTGTAGTCGGTATTCCCCCTGAGAAAACAAGGGAGAAGGGAAAATCAGCCAATCAGAATCGCTGTCAAATGACAGAAGTAGCAGATTCATGGAGAGGCAGGTGTTAACACATACAACGCCTTATCTTGAACTGGACTTGGAAACGCTTGGAGTACGCCCTTGTCTTCTGGTTCTTGATGTACACCTGAAAGACATATCCATGAGAAGCACATGAGTACACCTAGGTTTGGAACATTAGTGCTAACCAAGAAACACTAGTAATCAATCAGGAGGCACAAATAAAACATTTTAAGATAAGATATCAAAGTGGTTCATAGTTCTATTTGATGGCGAGAAACATTGAATCTAACTAGTAATCACAACTAATTCCTAAATACAACAGAGTCTACTATCCAGCGACTACAAGTAGCTTCTGTGCGTCTAGAGGACTTGGCAGAAAAATACAAGAAGCAGCACTTACGGCCGGGAAATTGGATCGACAACGCAGAGGAACGTGCAGTTCCATCCATCGACTACAAGTACTAGTACCAGTAGTAGTATATCCCCAAGGCTTCAAGATGCCTACACGATCTTTGCTAAAGTTGCACAATCCCTAGAAATATCTCTACGTAACTGGTGCTGTAATGGATGCATGCATCCATCATTCTGTACTACTACCCCTGAATCTGCATAACTGGTGATGTGATGGATGTCGTTCTGTACTACTACCTGAACGGAAGAGGAACAACGACGGGGGAGGTGCGTACCTCAGTGCGCGACGCTGTGCTCGGCGAGCGAGCGGGCGGAGAGGACGGCGCCGGAGAAGGTAGAGGTGGCCGTGGTGCGGGCACGGTCCCGCGCGATCCGCCGCTCGCACGCCGCGTGCGCCGCCGCCATGTCCCGGCGTAGATCCGCAGCCACGGGCCCTCCCGCCCCTTCCATGGCCTCGGAGATGGAGGAGTGTGGTGGCGGCCGGGGCCTTCCTCTATCCTCCTGAGAGGCAGGGGCGGCGTCGGTGCCCGGAGAATACGAGGAAGAGGGGCGGTGGCGGGAGGCAAGGACGGGTCCGGCGGTGATGGGGTAAGGGAGCTCGCCGGTGGGGGTGGGGTTGGGTGTCGGCGACGGGATTGGAGATGAATCGAGGGTGTGGAGGGCGCGGATCCGGAAGCAACACGGCGGATCTAGCTGCCGCCTCCGCCTGACCTGCCCCTGCTCAACCGGGGAGAGAAGGTGAGGATGGGGTTTCACGGTGGCGGTGTGGGGGAAGGGCGTAGGCCGGCGACAGCGGTGGCGATGTGGGTGGGAAGAAGGCGTGGTGGAGGTGGGTGGCGGCTGCGCGAGGGGAGGGGAGGGGAGAGGTGGATCGCTAGGGTTAGCTGTGCGAGGGGTTTGCTGTGTGTGAGAGAGAGCGGAGGGGTGGATGGACAGATGGATGGATGGACAGATGTTTGCCATGTCATTGATCCATGCCATAGCTGGTTCCACCAATCAGAATTAAGCTTTTTTCTTTTTTCTCTTATAGTTTGTACCCTCTTATTCAGGCAAACATTTAACCTATTATAGTTAGTTCAAATAAACCAATATTTTGTACATGTGTGTATTTAGGGATGACAAACAATGTTGATTTGGGAGGTTTTCATTTTCTTTGCTCAAAAGAACCATTTTCCATTTTCTGAGTGACCAAAATGTGTTTTTTGTGAAGGAACTACCATATGTTTGTTGCAAAATGGCACAAAATCGTTTTTCTAAAATACTAGGTCATATTTAATGCACAATTGATAAAATGGTTGGGTGTCAAAAGCTTTGATCCACCTCTGGTGAAAAAGACAAATTCCTGCCAATTCAACAGGAAGCGGGCCAAATTTGAATTGTAGCTACCTCATAGTTTGCTCTTTATTTTTTCCAAAAATCATTTCTAGGTAAAGAAGTATCTATTTAATCAGAGAAACACCAAAAAATTCCAAGATTCAACCACTGGCTAGGAACGGTCATGCCCGCCGTTTTGACCGCATTTTGAAACGGGCATAAAAAATTCAAAAAAAAATCAAAAAATTGGGAAACCTTCGCATTGTGTCATTATATGTGACCAAGTATCCAGAAAAAATAATAAACTTGTAATACGGCAATTATTTTTAAAAAGTGTTCTCAGAAATGAGCTATCATGCGTGAAGATTCATGGCTTTCAAGCCAAATGATCAATCTTATGGCCACATTCATGACATAGTTTGTTGAAATGATCTCATATCATGCACAAGGGTGCATCTTGGAATTCCAAACAATGTTTCCTAAGGGAGTTTTCATTTTCTTTGGACGAAAAAACTATTTTCCATTTTTCGAGTGCCCAAAAGGAGGTTTTTTTGTGAAGGACCTCCCAAATAATTGTTGCAAAATTGGACCAAATCATTTTTATAAAATACTAGGCCATATTTAATGCACAATTGACCAAATGGTTGGGTGTAAAAAGTTTTGATCCACCTCTAGTGAAAAAGACAAATTTCCACCGATTTAGCTGGAAGTGGGTCAAATTTGAACTGTAGCTGCCTTGTAGTTTGCTCTTTATTTTTTCCAAAAATCATTTCTAGGTACATAAGTGTCTATTTAATCATAGAAACACCAAAAAATTTCCAAGATTCAACCACTAGCTAGGAACGGTCATTCCCGCCATTTTGACCGCATTTTGAAATGGCATAAAAAATTCAAAAAAATCAAAAAATTGGGAAACCTTCGCATTGTGTCATTATATGTGGCCAAGTTCCCAGGAAAAATAACAAACTTGTAATACGGCAATTATTTTTAAAAAGTGTTCTCAAAAGCGAGCTATCACGTAGGGAGATCAATGGCTTTCAAGCCAAATGATCAATCTTATGGCCACATTCATGGCATAGTTTGTTCAAATGATCTCATATTGTGCACAAGGGTGCATATTGGAATGACAAACAATGTTGCCTAAGGAAGTTTTCATTTTCTTTGGACGAAAAAACCATTTTCCATTTTTCGAGTGCCCAAAAGGAGGTTTTTTTTGTGAAGAACCTCCCTAATAATTGTTGAAAAATTGGACCAAATCAATTTTCTAAAATACTAGGACATATTTAATGAACAATTGACCAAATGGTTGGGTGTAAAAAGTTTTGATCCACCTCTCATGAAAAAGACAAATTTCCGCCGATTCAGTTGGAAGCGGGTAAAATATGAACTGCAACTGCCTCATAGTTTGCTACTTATTTTTTCCAAAAATCATTTCTAGTTACATAAGTACCTATTTAATCATAAATACATGGTTTGGTGGTGATACATCGAGCTTTGGGCGGTGGCCGAGGGCCCCAACTCTAGAGCGCGTAAACTCGCATGCCCGCCGTGTGGTCACCGCATGACCGTGGCGTTGCCATGTGTTCTGGGCGGCCTAGGAATATCTAGTGGGTTGGGCACTCCCCAGGTGCGTGCTAGGAAGAAAATTACAACATAAGATTCTCACGAGGAAACCGATCGATGCTCAAACATGAATTAGCAGCCAAGTGTTTGATTAGCGGTACGGGAAATGTACATGGATAATGGGCGTGAGTTTTGGCTGAGGATGATCAGTTACTAAGAAGACCGTCTTCACAAATTTTTAGCTCAAAAGGAGGAGCCTAGGTGGTACTTGCTTTGCAAAGTACCACACTGGACATAAATACGAATGTTGAAGCTGGGCTCAAAATAATGAATGGATTGAGCTGGCATTTGGTGTAGGATGGTTATTTGGGCATAGGAAAGCACTGTAGGAAATGGATACTACTTGGACATGCCAAAGTGGTACTTCCTTCACAAAGTGCTGCTCTAAACAGAATAGGAAAATGAATATTGTTGAATTATTTTTTAAATAGGCAAGGAAGGTTTTTGACATATTTGATGAAGATATGATCCAAACAATTTATGAGAATTTTTTGGGAATTTTTGGAATAACATAAATATAGGTTGCTTCACAACCTAGGGCAAAAATTGACACATGGACATGACACATAGGCAAAACTGATGAGATGGCGCCTAGTCATCGCAATCCACCACAATTTACAAGGATACGACCATCTATATTGGCCGTTAACAACAAGAAATAAGGCAGCGGACTAGCCCTGTTTGCTTTATGACCATTTCGTGTAAGGAAATTACGACCTTTCTGACCAAAATGGTCGCAATGGTTTAGGGTTTGGAGCCCCCCGAACAGCTTTTGACCAATTGGTCTCAAATGGTCATAGATCTATGACCAATTCTTTTAGGATCACTGACAGAAGGTCACTAGTTGACATATTTCTTGTAGTGCGAAGCGTCCGTCGCGAATGGCCATGAGCTCTTCAAAATCGTTGGTGTTGTGGCTATGCACGTTGTGGAAGGCGCAGAACGGTCGGCTGCCCTTGGATGACTCAGGCTGGTCCCTGCTGCGCTTCGTGTCCGGCTCCGCCGCGAGCACGGCGACTCCCTTGCGCTTCACGTCCTTGGCCTTGGATTTCTTCTCCTCTGGGTCGGCAGCTGGGAGCTCAAGGAGGGAAAGGCGCCCTTCCTTAGCCCTTGCGCACTTGGTCGCCAGGTTGAACAGCTCCTGGGATGTGCACAGCTCCTCGTGGGTGGCGACCTCCTCCTTCATCTTGACGTCATGGACACCGTCGGAGAACGCAGAGATGATGCCCTTGTCCGTCACCTTGGGGATATTGAGGCGGACATTGTTGAAGCGTTGGATGTACTTCTGGAGGGTCTCTCTCGGTTGTTGCTTGATGCGGCGTAGGTCACCCGCGGCCGGGGGACAGTCGCGAGTGCCCTGGAAGTTGGCGATGAAACGGTCACACATCTCGTTCCAGGAAGAGATGGTGCCTGGGGCAGGTTTAAGAGCCACGAGCGTGCGCCATCCTTGAGAGCCATGGGGAACCAGTTCGCCATGACTTTCTCGTCGCCATTGGCCGCCGCGATGCTCAGCTCGTAGAGCTGCAAGAACTCAGCGGGGTCGGGGGTGCCATCGTAGCGAGGAGGCAGATCCGGCTAGAACTTGCCCGGCCAGGCGACGCTACGTAGCTCGGGGGTGAAGGCGCGGCAGCCGGCCGTAGTCACCAGGGCCTGCCATGGAGGTGGAGCCTGGTCTTGGCGCCCGCGCGCCACCTTGGCAAGCGGCGCATGACCCTGCCATGGCAAGCGATCCTGACGCGGCGGTGCGGGGAGCGGTGGAGCGTTCTCTTGCGGTCAAGGAACTTCTTGACAGCTTCTTTCTTCTCGTGCGGGCGCTTGGCGCGGCGGGTCGTGCTGCGGAGCCGTGCGCCTTGGCGCCATCTTGGTGCAGGGGTGGTGGGGGTGTTGCATGAGCTACGTCGCCCGCAGCTGGCGGTGGACGAGGCAGCTAGAGGGCCAATGCAGGGGAGCCCCCTGCGGTGCTAACGAGCTCGGTGATGCGGTCCAGCCAGTCCTCGTAGAGGTCGTCGACTGGGTGGTAACGCAGGAGCTCGCGCGCCATGAGTAGCGCAGCCCGCGCATCCGTGGGAGCGTGACGAGCGAGAGACGAGGAACCGACGGGGGTCAGCTATGGAGTGGCGGTGCGCCGTCCCGCCGCACCAAGGGGTGCAACGAGGATGCTTGTTGTTCGTTCCCCGCCTAGCCAGTGGTGGCGTTGGCGGCGGGTGACGGAGAACGACGGGGAGGCCCGCCGACAGGAGCCGTCTGGGTGACGCGGGTGGCGAGGGCGGCCCGGCGCTCAGCTCGGGCGCGACGAGCGCCCGATATGGTTGCGACGAAGCGGTGGAACGCGGAGCGACGGAAGGAAAGCTTCGGCGCACCCCTACCTGGCGCGCCAAATGTCCGATTTTGGGTTCGGCAAAACCCTTAAGGTTCGAACACTGGGGTGCACGCGAAGATCTCCCCCTACCAACTCACACCCTCAACCTCGCCAGGATCTCTAAGGCTAACTCGACGAACTCGCAACACAAGGGACACAAGATTTATACTGGTTCGGACCACCATTGTGGTGTAATACCCTACTCCAGTGTGGTGTGGTGGATTGCCTCTTGGGCTGATGATGAACATTACAAGGGGAAGAACATCCTCCTGAGGTGAGGTGTTCTTGTGCTCGGTCGGTGTGAGGCTAAGGATGGAATGGCTCCGATCCAAGATGAGGTCGATCCCCTAGCTATGGTGGTGGCTATATAGAGGCCCTGGTCCTCTTCCCAAATATTGAGCGGGAAGGGAGCCAACAACGGCCAATTTGAAAGGGGACGGCTAGTACAAGTTATCCTAACAAAAGCAGTCTTCGCCTGCCAAAGGCTCTGTAGGTGATGCCGTCTTGGGCTCCACGATGATCTTCGTCCTGCCGTCCTGCTAGTCTTGGTCTCGTTGCACCGATATGGAAACCTTTGCTTGATGCCTCGGTACTCTTCATCTGCGCTTGCCTCCTTAACACCAAAGAGGAAACAAGGACACTATGTGCTGGCGCCCGCCTGGCACCCGCCTGGTCTCGATCGTCATGGCTCACGTCATTGGAACCTCGCGAGATTTTCCTTGCCTTGATCTGTCCGCCCCTCACGAGCCAGCTTGGTGAGGCCGCTCCTGAGGAGGTCTTGTGTCGTCCGCCTCGCGAGGCTTGGCCCCTCGCGAGGGTCTTGAATGCTTGTTGGTGACCCCCGTACGGGGCCGCTTGCAGAGCCATGCCGTGGGCCGCAGGCAGGCAAGTCTGGGGACCCCCGTTCCCAGAACACCGACAATAGCATCCCCAAGCTTGTAGCTTTGCATATCATTAGCATCATGGATATTCAAAGACTTAAAATTAACAACATTGCAATCATGCTCACCGTTCAAAGATTTTGTGCCAAACATTTTATGGACCTCTTCTTCTAACACTTGAGCACAATTTTCCTTTCCATCATTTTCATGAAAGACATTAAAAAGATGAAGCATATGAGGTAACCTCAATTCCATTTTTTTGTGGTTTTCTTTTATACACTAAACTAGTGATAAAACAAGAAACTAAAAGAATCAATTGCAAGATCTAAAGATATACCTTCAAGCACTAACCTCCCTGGCAACGACGCCAGAAAAGAGCTTGATGTCTACTACGCAACCTTCTTCTTGTAGACTCGTGTTGGGCCTCCAATCACAGAATTTTGTAGGACAGTAGCAAATTTCCCTCAAGTGGATGACCTAAGGTTTATCAATCTGTGGGAGCCATAGGATGAAGATGGTCTCTGTCTAACAATCTTGCAACCAAATAACAAAGAGTCTCTTCTGTCCCCAACACACCCAATACAATGGTAAATTGTATAGGTGCACTAGTTCGGCGAAGAGATGGTGATACAAGTGCAATATGGATGGTAGATATAGGTTTTTGTAATCTGAAAATATAAAAACAGCAAGGTAACAAGTAACAAAAGTGAGCGAAAACGGTATTGCAATGCTTGGAAACAAGGCCTAGGGTTCATAATTTCACTAGTGCAAGTTTTCTCAATAATAATAACATAATTAGATCTTATGGCAATCCCTCAACGTGTGACAAATGTCACTCCAAAGTTCCTATTGCGGAAAACATAAGATGAAATTGCTTGTAGGGTATGAAACAACCTCAAAGTTATTCTTTCCGATCAATCCATTGAGCTATTCCTATAAGTGTCACAAACAGCCCTAGAGTTCATAGTAAAATAACACCATAAGACACACATCAATCAACCCTAATGTCACCTAAATACTCCAATGTCACCACAAGTATCCGTGGGTCAATTATACAATATGCATCAAACAACTTCAGGTTCATAATTTTCAATCCAACACAAAGAACCTCGAAGAGTGCCCCAAGATTCCTACTGGAGAAACAAGGACGTAAACGTGCATCAACCCTTATGCATATATTACCCCAATGTCACCTCGGGAATCTGCGAGTTGAGTGCCAAAACATACATCAAGTGAATCAATAGAATAATCCATTATCACCACGGGTATCCCACACAAGACATACATCAAGTGTTCTCAAATCCATAATAGTATTCAATCCGATAATAGTGAAACCTCAAAGGTAAAACTCAATTCATTACAAGAAGATAGAGGGGAAAAACACCATATGATTCAACTATAATAACAAAGCTCGTGGTACATCAAGATCGTGCCAAATCAAGAATGAGAGAGAGAGAGACAGAGAGAGATCAAACACATAGCTACTGGTACATACCCTCAGCCCCGAGGGTGAACTACTCCCTCCTCATCATGGAAACCACCGGGATGATGAATATGGCCACTTGTGATGGTTTTCCCCTCCGGCAGGGTGTTGAAACGGGCTCCCGATTGGTTTTTCGTGGCTACAGAGGCTTGGGGCGGTGGAACTCCTGATCTAGGTTTATTTCTAGGGGTTTCTATATTTCATAGGAATTTTTGGCATTGGGAACAAGTCAGGGGGGGTCCATGAGGCGATCACAAGGTAGGGGGTGCACCCTGGGGGGCACGCTCTCCACCCTTGTGGATGCCTTATGGCTCCTCTGGTCCATCTCTGATACTCCTTGGGCTTCTTTTGGTCCATAAAAAATCATTGTAAAGTTTCAACTCGTTTGGACTCCGTTTGGTATTCCTTTTCTGTAAAACTCAAAAACAAGGACAAACATAAAACTGGCACCGGGCTCTAGGTTAATATGTTAGTACCAAAAATAATATAAAATAACATATAAATGCATATAAAACATCCAGGATGGATAATATAATAGCATGGAACAATAAAAAACTATAGATACATTGGAGACGTATCAAGCATCTTGCAGCATTTAGAAGAGTATAGAGTAGCATTTTATAATTAACAAACATGTTGTAGTATTAACACCCAGAGATCCTTTCTTGACTCCCCGCGAGAAAGCAATCCCGGAGCCAACATATCCATCTCATGTCTCAAGTATCCATTTCTAGTTTTAATAGATTGGGATACAACTGCGAACATCGATTACCGTGGACACGACTATTCGAATAGATAAACTTCCCTGCAGGGATGCACCACATTATCCAACACACTTGATTAATCTAGCTAGGCACACTTTCCTAGGTCATGCCCAACCTCGGAAGATCAACACGTCATAGTCCTACCTAGGCTCCATAGAGAGGCCCCCGACGGTCTACATCCGAAGCACTCCGGGGTCTTGGGCCCATCGCCCTTTGCACTCCGGGTCGTTATGCGATGAGCCAAGACGAGCACCACCTCATCCTGGATGTCACTGGCCCGATTGGCCACAATGTTGAATTGGACGACTGACAGAGCTTTCAGCTGATACCACGACGCCGAGTGCCCATATATGTTCCCACATGGTGGTTAGTGCATATAGGCCAGTGGCCAACTCAGATCAAATACCCAAACCTGTTAGCGCATTATTAAAAGAAGTGACGGCTATCAGGACAAGTCCAGAGCTACCACCCCCTCTTGGGTGATACCACTAAACAGCCAGCCACCACCGTAACCTCTCGCAGGAAGTGGTGATGGATGCTTCACATCCAACTTCACTTGAGGCTCAAGAGAAGGCTGAGAAAGCAAAGGCAGCTAAAGCAACAAAGGCAGCAAGTGAACCAAATGCATCAATAGTGAATCTCAGGTAAAAGAAAGACCAACTAGCATATGTGCTAGAAGCAACTCTGAGGATTGAGTGAAGTCTGACTAACTTAGCCAAGAATTAGGAGAGCCTAGAGCGGATAGTTCATGACAAAATGTATAATCTTGATGTCAAGGTCACAGAGATCCAATCTATTGTTGAGAAGCTGGGAGACAATGCTGAGACTGGAGATGACAGATCAACCACTCACAGATTCCAGACAGTGCCTATGGCACAAAGGTCATCAGATGTGCCAGTTGCAGACACAAGGACTACACACTCTGCACCTGCGCCACTACCACAGTGCCACCACCAGTGTCAACACCACTAGCTCAATGGAAATCAGTCGAGGCATCTTCAAAAGTAGTTCTCTCAATGCCGTCTACTCACATCAGAGCAACAAGCCAGAAGGCCCCTTTAGGAGCTCCCGGAGATCATGCCTAGAGTGTCGTATAGTGATGGAAATATGCCCTAGAGGCAATAATAAAGTTGTTATTATTATATTTCCTTATTCATGATAAAGGTTTATTATTCATGCTAGAATTGTATTGGTCGGAAACTTAGATACATGTGTGCATACATAAACATATACCGTGTCCCTAGTGAGCCTCTACTAGACTAGCTCGTTGATCAAAGATGGGTAAGGTTTCCTAACCATAGACATGTGTTGTCACTTGGTAACGGGATCGCATCATTAGGAGAATCATGTGATGGACAATACCCATCCGTTAGCTTCACATATGATTGTTCAGTTTATTGCTATTGCTTTCTTAATGTCAAATACATATTCCTTCGACTATGAGATCATGCAACTCCTGGATACCGAAGGAATACCTTGTGTGCTATCAAATGTCACAACATAACTGGGTGATCATAAAGATGCTCTACAAGTATCTCCGATGGTGTCTGTTGAGTTGGATGGATCGAGATTAGGATTTGTCGCTCCGAGTATCGGAGAGGTATCTCTGGGCCCTCTCGGTAATACACATCACAAGAAGCTTGCAAGCAAAGTGACTAAGGAGTTAGTTACGAGATGGTGTATTACGGAATGAGTAAAGAGACTTGCCGATAACGAGATTGAACTAGGTATGAATATACCGAGAATCGAATCTCGAGCAAGTAACATACCGATAGACAAAGGGAATTACGTATCTTGTCATAAGATTCGACCGATAAAGATCTTCGTAGAATATGTAGGAACCAATATGGGCATCAAGGTTCTGCTATTGGTTATTGATCGGAGAGGTGTCTCGGTCATGTCTACATAGTTCTTGAACCCATAGGGTCCGCATGCTTAACGTTTGTTGACGATATAGTATTATATAAGTTATATGATTTGGTGACTGAATGTTGTTCGGAGTCCCGGTTGAGATCATGGACATGACGAGGAGCTCCAGAATGGTCCGGAGGTAAAGATAGATATATAGGCTGATGCTATTTGGACACCGAAAAAGTTTTGGGAGGTACAGGGTAGTCATCGCGTCACCAAAAGGGGTTCCGGAAACCGTAGAGAGGTATAGGGGCCATATGGGCCAAGTAAGACGAGCACACCAGTCCACATGGGGCTGGCGCGCCCCTCCTATGGCAGCCGACCAAGGGGAGAAAAGGAAGGAGGGGCATTCAGCCTCCCCTTCCTTTCCCCCTTGGGAAAATATGGTAAGGGAGGCACGGCCAGGGCAGGAGCCCAAGGGGTATTCGGCCTCCCTTGGGGCGCCTCCTGGATGCCTCCCTATCCCCCCCCCCCACACACACATATATATATAGTAGAACTATTCTGATTCCAAGATCAGAATAGTTATTCGGATCACGGTCCTCCGTATATAGGGCGCGACTAGTTGTTCCCGAGAATTAGAAAACAAAAAAACGACCAACCCGCAACTACCCATGAACTCGTCCCCAACCGCCATCCCACGACCACCCGTCCCCTGCGCTGGCCGCCGGCGCAATCACCCCCTCCCCCACGCGTCGCCGCTCCTCCACACCCAACCTCGCGATCCTCCGCCGCCACCCACCCCGCACCGCCTCCTACCTCGCCAGCCTACGCGCTGCCGCTGTCACCTACTACCTCGCCCACCCCGTGCGCCGCCGCCGCCCTACCCTGCTCTGCACCACGGGATCCCAGCCGGTCGGCTTCCCCTGAGAACCCCCCGCCCCCATGCGTGCCGAACGCCACCCAACGCAAATCAGTCGCCGCCCCAGTGCTCCCTTCCCCGTGCTATCCCTCGATGTCGGCCGGCCGGGCGCCTCCGACAGGATGCGTCACCACGGTCCAGTCACTGGGGGGGCGCTCTCCCTAACTCACAGCTGAAGGAGACTGGAGCACTGCAGAAGGCCATCGAGCTAGTTTCAATTTTTATTGCACTCGCAAACTCTGTTTGCCCCTTCCTTGATCCAATCCTTCGTTCTTGCTGCTCCACATCGCATCCACCTGCCGACGCGGCACCCCCAACCCATGAACCTTCACCTGCTTGTTGACCTTCTCACAAAGTCCACCTCGACCTTCCTGGGATCTGGCTCGTAGGGTGCGCGGAATCTTGTCCTGGCCAGCTGCTGCTGGGTGAACCTCCACCGGCCCAGGGGCGGATCCACTATTGGTCATGGGTGTACATATGTACACCCAAAATTTACTGCAAAAAAATTCCTACATATAGTTATATGACCGAAATACTAACAGTACTACTTTGAGAGATTACGCAGCAGCTCTCCTGCTGGCAAACAGGCCAATAGAAGCCCATCGGCAGCAGTGGCACAACCCACTAACTAGCAGCCCAAGAGCAGCAACGTTACCTCTCCGCTCAAAAAACAAAAAGCTACGTTACCTCTGCCCTCACGCACGACTGCACGAGAGATGCTCGGCAGCTCAACTCATACCACCCCTAAAAAAAGCTCAGCTCAGTCCAAATGCCCCTTGAAAAAAGAAACTCATTCAAATTCACCAAATACACTGTTGATTTAAAAACAACAAATGAAGTATCTTTGGATTGATTTCATTAGTAAAAAATAAACAAATGATTTATCTTTAGATTTAGAGATATATAGCTCTTTGTAATTTTCTTCGTCTTTTGAGATATTATTGTTATTGTGAACAATTTGTATTGCCGTGGGCTAATGGACTTCTGTATTAGGGTGAATTTTCTTTTAAACACCCAAAGTTGAATTCCTGGATCCGCCACTGCACCGGCCTGAAGATGCAAGAGGTAGCCTTTCTTACTAATGCTACTGCTACGTTTTCTGCCAATGCTAGTTTGGTTTTTCTCCTAATGAAGTTGACGCCTTGATTTTGATGGACAAGAGGGAGATACAGAGCATGTGTAGTATACTAGTATATGGACTGCTCGCACGCGCTGCCACGGACTGCTCCGCCCAGCACCCCGACACTCCGCGTGTCGCCTGCGTGCCACACCGTCGCCACCTCTCCCACACGTTGATGAAGAGGTAAGCCGTTGTCTGTACTCCAGCTTCATAGTGACACACAAGGAGCAGCAGCTACTGCTAGTGAGTCCCGCTTCCTTCTCTCTGTATCTTGTGCCAAACCAAAAGGTGCACAAGACATGTTTGATGAAATGGCTAGCTGAAGATAGAACTGTTGTTAAATCATGTTTCCCTTTGGTTTAATTTTTCTTTGTTAATGTTCTATTATTTGCCCAATTATTTACTGCGCAAAATACCTCCATCCCAAACACTTTTATCGTGGAGTGGGGAAAAGTTATAATTTTTCTATAAGCACTTTATAATTGGCTAGAAAATAGGAAAAGAAAAAGAGAAAAAACAAGATGTAGCAGTGCATTGAAACACAACGTCTACTAGTGCTTCTCTTTTGATTGAGATATTCCCAACATTTCTTTGCCCAGGATGTGTTTGCGTTCATATATGTAAGGAAACTGTTGTAGCTAAGTGTTCACTTTGATTTTCCTTTGCTTCACGCTGTGACGTACATAGTCTGATGTGCTTATATATTTTTCCTGAACTTATAAGTAGATGGTCCGCTGTATTCATGATCTCCTAGTGCTTGTTGCTAGGTCTGTCTCTCTTTCCGCCCCTGCTCACCGTCCTGTGCGGCAATGGACGCGACTACTTGAGGGAACGAAGCCCGTCCTCCCAGCACCGGTAGTCTCCCTGCACCCTGCAAAAAATTAAATAAATCGTAAGTTCATAATCAAGAAACCATGAAGTTCAAAGACAACAAAGGTAATGCCCGATGTTGTTCGCCAACGATCTTCAGTTTCTTTAGCAGCTCGTACGCATTTTATCAAAGCTAGTATGTTCGGAACCGTAAGTTGATAGCTGACCGGCAGGTACAACAATGTTGATGGCGATTGAAGAAGGATCCCGGAAATATTATTATTGGGACCGTAGGCCAAGTTTTATGCATGGTGTGAGAGGATTCCAGGAATTGTTCTGAAGCGGTCGATGGCTTTCGAGAGATGCGATCATATCTCACAAGTTTCCAAGGGGTTCAACATCATTTATATAAGAAGGAAATGTCAAAGGTTCAGATGGCAACACACTTAAAAATACTGGTGAAAAATCTGAACATGTATAGTGCAATCATGGGAAAAAGCTTGAATTTTTATCGCTTGACCTGTGCTGATCTCTCCTATAGTTTTTGTTATGCGTTCTTCATTGAGTGGTACAACTGAACATATCCATGGGAGATCCATGCTATGGTACAGATTTGTGAAATTACTTTGTACTCATTAGTATTATTTCATTGTGGGTAATGGGCGCATGACTTCATGTGTTCACTATTTATTTTTTCGCTTGATTTGTAGCCAAATTATTTATTAATATTGTGATTCGAGTGCCTTGTGCATGGTTGTCATTTGTAGCACACAAAGGTGCTTGTGTTAATACGTATGAGAGGAACATTCTGCTAGTGATGAAACAAAGGATCGAATGCTAAAATAATTTGTTTTCCGTGTTTCTAAAAAATTCAAGAAGTTCAAATTAAAATAACAGGGTAGTTCAACGTTCTTAAATAATCTTATTATTCCAGTTTCTAAGAAACCTCGAAGTTCAAATAAAAATAGTGTACAAAAGAAAATAGTTTTTTATTACAACAATGAATGAATCCAAGAAGATCAAATTAAAATAACTAACTAGCTCAAAAAAATGATTTTTTTCCTGTTTTTATAAAAAACTAGAAGTTCAAATTTAGAAAACGAAACGGTTCGATGTTTATTACAAAACTCGGATTCATTCAGTTACTAAAAAATAGACCAAGAAATTCAAATTAGAATAACAGAGTAGTGCGATGTTTATATACCACGAAGAAAACAAAGCATCACCTAGAAAATATTAACTCTAGAAGTTAAAATTAAATAAATTGGAGAGTTTAAAGAAAACCCAAATTCTTTCTATATGTAGGAAAAATAAAAGTATGAAGTTTAATTTAAAAAGGATGTTTGATTCTTATTTAAAATTTATATATTTTCTAAGAATAAAACAAAAAGGTCCAATTTACGAAAATAGAGAAGTTCGCTATTTATAAAAAAACTCACATTTTCTTGGTAATAAAAGAAATAAATCAAGAACTTCAAATTTTCATAACTCTAAAAAACACACATAAATAAGTTCAAATAAAAAAGTTAGAGCGGTTCGATGTCTATAAAAAACTTAGATTTTTTCCGTTACTAAAGTGAAACTAGGAGAAGTTCAAAGTGATAACAGCCAGAAGCTCACGTACTGCACGGTGTGCATTTCGTATTAGAAAATAATAAAAAATCAAAATGCAAAAAAAATGTTGCTAGAAGTTCAAGTGCTCGGCCCGAGAAAGTTCAAAAATTGTTGGAGAGAGGTTGAACAAAAATACGTGACAAAAGTTCAAGGTGAAAACAGCGGGAAGTTCAACTACTACACAGAATCCGTTTCAGATAAGAATATAAGAATAGAAAACTAAAAACTTAAAAGGTTTGTTGCAAGAAGTTCACGTGCTCCAACCTGCACGGTTCAAAAATTATATTTACGAGATGTCCGTCATTCATTTACATGTTGTTTTAAAAAGCAAAAAAACAATGTTGTTTTGCCACTTTAAAAACTGCTCTCAAACGGCAACGAATTTGTAACACATGTCTACATGAAAAACTTGTTGTGATTCATAAGCTTTCAATCGGGTATATTATGTGCCACATTTCAATGAACGATTTAAAATTTTGATGTATACCATTTAAAACACATTTTGATGTATTCAAAAAATTCTTACCTATTGAAAGAAGTTCATAGTGAAAACAACGACAAGTTCAAGTACTATAAGGAATGCATTTCAGGTGAGAATAAAAGTATAGAAAAGTAAAAGCTTAAAAGGTTTGTTGAAAGAAGTTCAAGTGCTCTGTCCAGAGAAGTTCAAAAATTCTTACGGAAGAGGTTCACCTTGTATTTCCATGTTCGATTTTTTCTGTATAAAAATCGAATACAATTCTGTACTCAATATATTAAAAGTTGAAGTTCAAATTGAAATAACAGAGAAGTTCGGAGTTTATTAAAACCTAGGATTTACCTGTTCAAAAAATAAAAAAACACAATGCCATTTTTGCACTTTTAAAAACAACTCATAAACGTAAAAATGGTTGCTAGAAGTTCAAGTGCTCGACGAGGAAAAGTTCAAAAAATTCTTGCGAGAGAGGTTCACCGTGTATTTAGATGTCCAAAATACGTAAAAATATGTTGTTTTTTGTGTTTTAAAATAACTCTCTCAAACCAGAGAGAATTTCAAAGTGATAACAATCGGAAGTTCATGTACTACATGATGTGTATTTCATATAAGAAAAATAAAATAAAGTGAAACAGACTGAAGTTCAAACAGACATGCCCCAGAAATTCAACTACTTCACACAGTGCAAAAACAGCACGTCAAAAACAGAGTGAAGTTCAAACAGACATGTCTGAGAAGTTCGAATACTTCACGGAGTGCATTTCTGTCGGTGTTCTGGAAACGGGGGTCCCCAGACTTGCCTGCCTACGACCCGCGGCGTGGCTCCACCAGCGGCCCTATACGACCCATCTTCACCAGCAAACACTCAAGACCCTCGTGAGGGGCCAAGCCTCGTGAGGTAGACAACACAATACCTCCTCGGGGGCAGCTTCACCAGGTTGGTTCGCGAGGGGCGGAGAGATCATGGCAAGGGCCACCTCGCAAGGTTTCTGTGACGCAAGCCATGACGACTGGAGCTAGGCGGGCGCCAGGCTGGCACCAGCGCGCATAGTGTCCTCGTTTCCTATTTGGTGCTAAAGGGGAAATCGCAGGCGAGGAGTCCCGAGGCATCAGGCAAAGGTTAACATATCGGTGCAACAAGATCAAGACCAGCAGGACAGCAGGACGGAGGTGGAGCCCAACACGGCGTCACCACCAGAGCCTTTGGCAGGCGAAGACCACCTTTAGTCAGGATAACTTGTACTGGTTGTCTCCCTTTGAATTTGGCCATTTTGGTATCTCTTCCCACTCAATATTTGGGAAGAGGACCAAAGCCACTATAAATAGGACTAGCCACCACAGTAGGAGGGGAAAACTGAAGAAAGGGGAACGAGTGAACCATAAAAGAGGATTGAGATCATCCTCAACCACTCAAGCTCACCAAGCACAAGAACACCCCTCCTCAGGAGGATGTTCTTCCCTTGTAACTATTCATCCTTAGCCCAAGAGGTAATCCACCACACAACACTGGAGTAGGGTATTACACCAGATCGGTGGCCCGAACCAGTATAAACTCTTGTGTCTCTTGTTATTTGGGTTCATCGAGCTAGGCCGTGAGATCATGATGTGTGCGAGCTAGAGAGGGAGGGAGGGATCTTCATGCGCACCCCAGTGTTTGAACCTCAAGGGTTTTGCCGGAACCCGAAATCCGCCATTTGGCGCTCCGGGTAGGGGTGCGCTGAAGTTTTCCCCTTTGTCAATCCGCGCTTCGCCACTCCACCAAGTTCATGGCTGACGCTCGCCTGGCCCGTGTTGAGCGTCGGGCCGCTCTCGCCACCGGTATCGCTCAGACAGCCCCTGTCGGCAGGCCTCCCCGTCGTTCTCCGTCACCCTCCGCCAACGCCGCTACCGGCCCGGTGGCAAACAAGCAACAAGCTTCCTCACAACACCCCTCCATGCGGCGAGGCGGCCGCACCGCCACCCCGTCGCTGGCTCTGGCTGGCTCATCGTCTCACACTCGCTGCGCACCCACGGACGCGCAGGCCGCGCTGCTCATGGCACGCGAGCTCCTGTGTTACCGCCCGGTCGATGACCTCTACAAGGACTGGTTGGACCGCATCGCTGAACTCGTCAGCGCCGCGGGGGGCTCTCCTGCACCATCCCTCTCGTTGCCTCGCCCGCCCCCGGCTGCGGGCGATGTGACTCACAGAGCGCCTCCGCCCCCTCCGCATGAAGACGGCGCCCTCGCGCCAAGACGCGCGGCTCATGGAGAGCCTCCGCCCCCTCCGCGTCAAGATGGCGTCCTCGCTCCAAGACGTGCGGTCCTGCGGCCTGATCCACCGTGCCGTGTGCCCGCGCACGAAGAAAGAAGCTGCCAAGAGGTTCCCCGTCCGCAAGAAAATGCTCCACCGCTCCCAGCACTGCCACGTCAGGATCCCTTGCTACGGAAGGGCCATGCGCCAATTGCCGTGGCGGCGCAGGGACACCAAGATCAAGCTCCGCCTCCACGACGGGCCCCGGTGGTCATGATAGGCTATCATGGCTTCACTCATGAGCTGCGTAGCATCGTCTGGCCGGGCAAGTTCAAGCCGGATTTGCCTCCTCACTACGATGGCACCCCCAACCCTGCAGAGTTCTTGTAGCTCTACGAGCTGAGCATCGAGGCGGCCAACGGCGACGAAAATGTCATGGTGAACTGGTTCCCCATGGCTCTCAAAGACGGCGCCCACTCATGGCTCCTGAACCTGCCCCCGGGCTCGATCTCCTCCTGGGATGAGATGCGCGACCACGTCGCCGCCAACTTCCAGGGCACTCGCGACCGCCCCCTCATACGTCTCCAATGTATCTATAATTTTTTATTGTTCTATGCTATTATTTTATCAACCTTGGATGTTTTATATGCATTTATATGCTATTTTATATGATTTTTGGGACTAACCTATTAACCTAGAGCCCAGTGCCAGTTTCTGTTTTTTTACTTGTTTTAGAGTATTGCAGAAAAGGAAAATCAAACGGAGTCCAATTGACCTGAAACTTCATGGAACTTAGTTTTAGACCAGAAGAAGCCCACGGAGTATCGGAGATGGACCAGGAGAGTCCCGGGCTGCCCATGAGGATGGGGGCGCGCCCACCCCCCCTGGGCACGCCCCCTGCCTCGTGGATAGCCCGGAGGTCCACCAGCGTACTTCTTCCTCCTATGTATACCCATATACCCTAAAAACTTCGAGGAGCACAATAGATCGGGAGTTCCGCCACCAGAAGCCTCTGTAGCCACCGAAAACCAATCTAGACCCGTTCCGGCACCCTACCGGAGGGGGGAATCCCTCTCCGGTGGCCATCTTCATCATCCCGGTGCTCTCCATGACGAAGAGGAGTAGTTCTCCCTCGGGGCTGAGGGTATGTACCAGTCGCTATGTGTTTGATCTCTCTCTCTCTCGTGTTCTTGAGGTGATACGATCTTGATGTATCGCGAGCTTTGCTATTATATTTGGATCCTATGATGTTTCTCCCTCTCTACTCTCTTGTGATGAATTGAGTTTTCCCTTTAAAGTTATCTTATCGGATTGAGTCTTTAAGGATTTGAGAACACTTGATGTATGTCTTGCGTGGGATACCCGTGGTGACAATGGGGTATTCTATTGATCCACTTGATGTATGTTTTGGTGATCAACTTGCGGGTTCCGCCCATGAACCTATGCATAGGGGTTGGCACATGTTTTCATCTTGACTCTCCGGTAGAATCTTTGGGGCGCTCTTTGAAGTACTTTATGTTGGTTTGAATAGATGAATCTGGATTGTGTGATGCATATCGTATAATCATACCCACGGATACTTGAGGTGACATTGGAGTATCTAGGTGACATTAGGGTTTTGGTTGATTTTTGTCTTAAGGTGTTATTCTAGTACAAACTCTATGATAGATTCAACGGAAAGAATAGCTTCATGATATTTTACTACGGGCTCTTGAATAGATCGATCAGAAAGGATAGCTTTGAGGTGGTTTCGTACCCTAAAATAATCTCTGCGTTTGTTCTGCGCTATTAGTGACTTTGGAGTGACTCTTTGTTGCATGTTGAGGGATAGTTATATGATCCAATTATGTTATTATTGTTGAGAGAACTTGCACTAGTGAAAGTATGAATCCTAGGCCTTGTTTCCTAGCATTGCAATACCGTTTGTGGTCACTTTTATCATTAGTTACCTTGTTGTCTTTATATTATCAGATTAAAAAACCTTTATCTACCATCCATATGCCACTTGTATCACCATCTCTTCGCCGAACTAGTGCACCTATACAATTTACCATTGTATTGGGTGTGTTGGGGACACAAGAGACTCTTTGTTATTTGGTTGTAGGGTTGCTTGAGAGAGACCATCTTCATCCTACGCCTCCTACATATTGATAAACCTTAGGTCATCCACTTGAGGGAAATTTGCTACTGTCCTAGAAATCTCTACACTTGGAGGCCCAACAACGTCTATAAGAAGAAGGTTGTGTAGTAGACATCAAGCTCTTCTCTGGCGCCGTTGTCGGGGAGGTGAGGAAAGCGGCACTATCACCCCGTCAACTAAGCTCTTTTCTGACGCCATTGCCGGGGAGGTGAGTGCTTGAAGGTATATCTTTAGATCTTGCAATCGAATCTTTTTGTTTCTTGTTTTACCACTAGTTAGTCTATAAAAGAAAACTACAAAAAAATGGAATTAAGGATGCCTCATATGCTTCATCTTTTTAATGTCTTTCGTGAGAATAAGGATTCCGATAATTGTGCTCAAGTGCTAGAAGAAGAATGCATTAGAATGTTTGGCACTAAATACTTGAATGATGAGCATGATTGCAATATTGTTAGTATGAATTCCTTGAATATCCATGATGCTAATGATATGCAAATCCACAAGCTTGGGGAAGCTATGTTTGATGAAGATGATATTTTTTGTCCCCCAAGTTTTGATGAGCAATTTTATTATGATGAAAGCACGCCTCCTATTTATGATGATTATATTGATGAAAGTGGATTTGGAGAGGTCATGACTTTATTTAGTGATGAATCCACTATTTCGGAAGAGGTTCCAATTGATTATGAGAATAAAGTTGCTATCTATGGTGATTATTGTGATGACATGTACGCTATAAAGAATAATGATAACCATGAAACTTGTCATCATGATTTTAGTTTTCAATTGGATTATGCCTCACATGATAGTTATTTTGTTGAGTTTGCTCCCACTATTCCGATTGAGATGAATTTTGCTTATGTAGAGAGTAGTAAATTTTCTATGCTTGTAGATCATGAAAAGAATGCTTTAGGTGCTGGTTATATTGTTGAATTCATTCATGATGCTACTGAAAATTATTATGAGGGAGGAACACATGCTGGTAGGAATTGCAATAATATCAAGTTTCCTCTCTATGTGTTGAAAATCTTAAAGTTATGCTTATTTTACCTTCCTATGCTAGTTGATTATTGTTCCCACAAGTTGTTTGATCACAAAATCCCTATGCATAGGAAGAGGGTTAGACTTATGCTAGTCATATTCTTCATGATGCTCTCTTTATGTTACAATTCTTGTCTTTTATGTGAGCATCATTGAAATCATCATGCCTAGCTAGGGGCGTTAAATGTTAGCGCTTATTGGGAGGCAACCCAATTTTATTTTTATTCCTTGATTTTTTCTCCTGTTTAGTAATAAATAATTTATCTAGCCTATGTTTTGGTTGTTTTTTTTGTGTTTAATTAGTGCTTGTGCCAAGTAGAACCGTTGGGAAGACTTGGGGAAAGTCTTTATGATCTTGCTGTAAAAAACAGAAACTTTAGCGCTCACGAGAATTGCTGCCTTTTTTGGAAAGTGCTATTTAGTTAATTCTTTTTGTAGATGATTAATAGATAAATTCCTCACGTCCAGCAATTTATTTTAGAATTTTTGGGGTTCCATAAGTTTGCGTTAGTTACAGATTACTACAGACTGTTCTGTTTTTGACAGATTCTGTTTTTCATGTGTTGTTCACTTATTTTGATGAATCTATGGCTAGTAAAAGAGTTTATAAACCATAGAGAAGTTGGAATACAGTAGGTTTAACACCAATATAAATAAAAAATGAGTTCATTATAGTAGCTCGAAGTGGTGTTTTGTTTTCTTTCGCTAACGGAGCTTACGAGTTTTCTGTTAAGTTTTGTGTTGTGAAGTTTTCAAGTTTTGGGCAAAGATTCGATCGACTATGGAATAAGGAGTGGAAAGAGCCTACGCTTGGGGATGCCCAAGGCACCCCAAGGTAATATTCAAGGACAACCAAAAGCCTAAGCTTGGGGATGCCCCAGAAGGCATCCCCTCTTTCATCTTCGTTCATCGGTAACTTTACTTGGAGCTATATTTTTATTTACCACATGATATGTGTTTTTCTTGGAGCGTCATTTTATTTTATTTAGTTTTTCTTGCTGCTTGAATAAAATACCAAGATCTGAAATTCTTAAATGTTAGAGAGTCTTCATATAGTTGCATGATTATTCGACTACTCATTGATCTTCACTTATATCTTTCGGAGTAGTTTGTCGTTTGCTCTAGTGCTTCACTTATATATTTTAGAGCACGATGGTGGTTTTATTTTGAAGAAATAGATGAACTCTCATGCTTCAATTATATTATTTTGAGAGTCTTTAGAACAGCATGGTAATTTGCTTTGGTTATGAATTTAGTCCTAATATGATGGGCATCCAAGAGGGATATAATAAAAACTTTCATATAAAGTGCATTGAATACTATGAGAAGTTTGATACTTGATGATTGTTTTGAGATATGAGGATGGTAATATTAGAGTCATGCTAGTGAGTAGTTGTGAATTTGAGAGATACTTGTGTTAAAGTTTGTGATTCCCGTAACATGCACGTATGGTGAACCATTATGTAACGAAGTTGGAGCATGAGGTATTTATTGATTGTCTTCCTTATGAGTGGCAGTCGGGGATGAGCGATGGTCTTTTCCTACCAATCTATCCCCCTAGGAGCATGCGCGTAGTACTTTGTTTCGATAACTAATAGATTTTTGCAATAAGTATGTGAGTTCTTTATGACTAATGTTGAGTCCATGGATTATACGCACTCTCACCCTTCCACCATTGCTAGCCTCTCTAGTACCGCGCAACTTTCGCCAGTACCATAAACCCACCATATACCTTCCTCAAAACAACCACCATACCTACCTATTATGGCATTTCCATGGCCATTCCGAGATATATTGCCATGCAACTTTCCACCATTCCGTTATTATGACACGCTTCATCATTGTCATATTGCTTTGTGTGATCATGTAGTTGACATCGTATTTGTGGCAAAGCCATCGTTCATAATTCTTCCATACATGTCACTCTTGAGTAATTGCACATCCCGGTACACCGCCAGAGGCATTCATATAGAGTCATATTTTGTTCTATGTATCGAGTTGTAATTCTTGAGTTGTAAGTAAATAAAAGTGTGATGATCATCATTATTAGAGCATTGTCCTATTGAGGAAAGGATGATGGAGACTACGATTCCCCCATAAGTCGGAATGAGACTCCGGACGAAAAATAAAAAAAGAGAAAAAAAGAGGCCATAAAAAAGAGAAAAGGCCCAAATAAAAAATAAAAAATAAAAAAATGAGAGAAAAAGAGAGAAGGGGCATTGCTACTATCCGTTTACCACACTTGTGCTTGAAAGTAGCACCATGATCTTCATGATAGAGAGTCTCCTATGATATCACTTTCATATACTAGTGGGAAATTTTCATTATAGAACTTGGCTTGTATATTCCAATGATGGGCTTCCTCAAAATGCCCTAGGTCTTCGTGAGCAAGCGAGTTGGATGCACACCCACTTAGTTTCTTTTTGAGCTTTCATACACTTATAGCTCTAGTGCATCCGTTGGATGGCAATCCCTACTCACTCACATTGATATCTATTGATGGGCATCTCCATAGCCCGTTGATATGCCTAGTTGATGTGGGACTATCTTCTCCTTTTTTGTCTTCTCCGCAACCACCATTCTATTCCACCTATAGTGCTATGTCCATGGCTCACTCTCATGTATTGCGTGAAGATTGAAAAAGTTTGAGAACATCAAAAGTATGAAACAATTGCTTGGCTTGTCATTGGGGTTGTGCATGATTTAAATATTTTGTGTGGTGAAGATAGAGCATAGCCAGACTATATGATTTTGTAGGGATAGCTTTCTTTGGCCATGTTATTTTGAGAAGACATGATTACTTGGTTAGTATGCTTGAAGTATTGTTATTTTTATGTCAATATTAAACTTTTGTCTTGAATCTTATGGATCTGAATATTCTTGCGACAATAAAGAGAACTACATGGATAAATATGTTATGTAGCATTCCACATCAAAAATTCTGTTTTTATCATTTACCTACTCGAGGACGAGCAGGAATTAAGCTAGGGGATGTTGATACGTCTCCAACGTATCCATAATTTTTTATTGTTCCATGCTATTATATTATCAACCTTGGATGTTTTATATGCATTTATATGCTATTTTAAATGATTTTTGGGACTAACCTATTAACCTAGAGCCCAGTGCCAGTTTATGTTTTTTCCTTGTTTTAGAGTATCGCAGAAAAGGAAAATCAAACGGAGTCCAATTGACCTGAAACTTCACGGAACTTATTTTTGGACCAGAAGAAGCCCACGGAGTATCGGAGATGGACCAGGAGAGTCCCGGGCTACCCACGAGGGTGGGGGCGTGCCCACCCCCCTGGGCGCGCCCCCTGCCCCGTGGACAGCCCGGAGGTCCACCGACGTACTTCTTCCTCCTATATATACCCATATACCCTAAAAACTTCGAGGAGCACAATAGATCGGGAGTTCCGCCGCCAGAAGCCTCTGTAGCCACCGAAAACCAATCTAGACCCGTTTCGGCACCCTGCCGGAGGGGGGAATCCCTCTCCGGTGGCCATCTTCATCATCCCGGTGCTCTCCATGACGAGGAGGGAGTAGTTCTCCCTCGGGGCTGAGGGTATGTACCAGTAGCTATGTGTTTGATCTCTCTCTCTCTCTCTCTCTCGTGTTCTTGGGGTGATACAATCTTGATGTATCGCGAGCTTTGCTATTATATTTGGATCCTATGATGTTTCTCCCCCTCTACTCTCTTGTGATGAATTGAGTTTTCCCTTTGAAGTTATCTTATCGGATTGAGTCTTTAAGGATTTGAGAACACTTGATGTATTTCTTGCGTGGGATACCCATGGTGACAATGGGGTATTCTATTGATCCACTTGATGTATGTTTTGCTGATCAACTTGCGGGTTCCGCCCATGAACCTATGCATAGGGGTTGGCACACGTTTTCGTCTTGACTCTCCGGTAGAATCTTTGGGGCGCTCTTTGAAGTACTTTATGTTGGTTTGAATAGATGAATCTGAGATTGTGTGACGCATATCGTATAATCATACCCACGGATACTTGAGGTGACATTGGAGTATCTAGGTGACATTAGGGTTTTGGTTGATTTGTGTCTTAAGGTGTTATTCTAGTACAAACTCTATGATAGATTCAACGGAAAGAATAGCTTCATGATATTTTACTACGGACTCTTGAATAGATCGATCAGAAAGGATAACTTTGAGGTGGTTTCGTACCCTAAAATAATCTCTTCGTTTGTTCTGCGCTATTAGTGACTTTGGAGTGACTCTTTATTGCATGTTGAGGGATAGTTATATGATCCAATTATGTTATTATTGTTGAGAGAACTTGCACTAGTGAAAGTATGAACCCTAGGCCTTGTTTCCTAGCATTGCAATACTATTTGTGCTCACTTTTATCATTAGTTACCTTGCTGTTTTTATATTTTCAGATTACAAAAACCTTTATCTACCATCCATATACCACTTGTATCACCATCTCTTTGCCGAACTAGTGCACCTATACAATTTACCATTGTATTGGGTGTGTTGGGCCCACAAGAGACTCTTTGTTATTTGGTTGTAGGGTTGCTTGAGAGAGACCATCTTCATCCTACACCTCCTACGGGTTGATAAACCTTAGGTCATCCACTTGAGGGAAATTTGCTACTGTCCTACAAACCTCTGCACTTGGAGGCCCAACAACGTCTATAAGAAGAAGGTTGTGTAGTAGACATCACCCCCCGGCCGCGGGTGACCTGCTCCGCATCAAGCAACAGCCGGGAGAGACCCTGCAGAAGTACATCCAGCGCTTCAACAGTGTGCGTCTCAAGATCCCCAAGGTGACGGACGAGGCCATCATCTCATTGTTTTCCGATGGCGTCCACGACATCAAGATGAAGGAGGAGCTCGCCATCCATGAGGAGCTGTGCACGACTTTGGAGTTGTTCAACATAGCAACCAAGTGGGCAAGAGCTGAAGAGGGGCGTCTCTCCCTCCTCGAGCTCCCTGCTACGGATCCAGAGGAGAAGAAGGCCAAGGTCAAGGACATGAAGCGCAAAGGCGTGGCTGTACTCGCGGCAGAGCTAGACACCAAGCGCAACCGAGACCTTCCCGGGTCGTCCAAGGGCAGCCGTACATTCTGCGCCTTCCACAACGTGCGCAGCCACAACACCAATGATTGTCAAGAGCTCAGGGCCATTCGAGATGGACGCTTCGGTCGATGCCCCGAGCGCAATGACCGGGACTACGACCGAGGAGGTGGACGAGGTGGAGGACGTTGGGACGACCGCAGGCCCCGCCAGGAGTGGCGCGACCAACCTCACGAGGACCGTTAGCAGGACTAGCCTCGTGAGGGTGCCTGGAGGGACCAGCCTCGCGAGGACCGTCCTCAGGGCAACCCTGATCTCCCTCCGCTGCCACCACCACCACGGAGGAATGACGACCACCAACAGGACGAAGGGGCTGGGGGCTTCTCGGAGCCGCGTGCCATCGCCTGCATCTTGGGTGGCGCTCAGGCCCCAGCTTCCCAGCGCATCTTCAAGCAGTTCTCTCGCGAGGTGAATGCAGCCCTCCCCAAGCTCGAGGCCACGCGCCCGCTTAGATGGTCCAAGTACGCCATCACCTTTAGCTCAGCGGACCAGCTTAAATGCACGGCAACCGCCGGCGTTCTCCCGATGCTTTGTCCACCCGTCATCAGCAATGTCCAAGTCATCAAGACCCTCATCGACGGCGGCGCGGGGCTTAGTGTCTTGTCCGTCGAGACATTCGATAGCCTTCAAGTACCATATGATCAGCTCCAGCCCACCAAGCCTTTCTCAGGAGTGACCGACGGCTCCACCACCCCGATAGGACAAGTTCGTCTCCCTGTCACCTTCGGTCAGCGTGACAACTACCACACCGAGCTCGTCAACTTTGACGTCGCCCACATCCGCCTGCTGTACAATGCCATCCTCGGGTACCCATCGCTAGCCAAATTCATGGCAGTCACCCACCATGGCTACAACGTCCTCAAGATGCCGGGAAGCGGCGGAATCATCACACTCCCCTGCAAAGAAAGAGACGCGGTGTGCTCCCTTGAGCGTGCCTTCCAAGCTACAGAAGTGGAAGACCCTGGCAGCGCGTATGTGCAGTACCCTCCTGAGGCCAGCCACAAGAAGAAGAAGCAGCTACCCCACACTGGGCCTCAGGGGAGCGGCGCCTCCAGCGGCGCCATGCGCCACCTCAGGATCGGCGCCCGCGCCTGGGGCGCCTCCCTCCCTCGCATAGGGAGGCATGTCCGGCGCCCTCATCGGGCAGGGCTCGGGAGCTCTCTTCTGGAGGGCCTCGGACCTAGCTAGCATCACGAGGAAGGCGCTCGGGCACCACGTGGAGGCGTGCTTCGCGGCATGTTTCCCTCAGGAGGACACCGGCGCGAGGAGCGCCCGACGCTCAGGAGTTCATCACCAAGGCCACTCAGGAGCTGTAGGATGCAAGAGCCATGCGCGGCGACCGCCGCCCACCTGGCGCTGCTCCCCATCCTGGCCCGGATGGCGGGCTGCGCGTCTGCGTCGATGTCCCAGGGCTCAAGAGGGCCGCATCTCAGGAGCTCTTCTGGCCTTCGCACTTGGGACGTTGCGAGGGCCAACCTCACAGCTACGTTCGCATGCCGTTCGGCCTGCCGAGCGTGGCAGCCGCCTTCCAGTGCAACCTGCTGAAAGTGCGTTATATCGACTAGAGGGGGGGTGAATAGGCGATTTTTGTGAAATTCTTCACTAAGGAATTTGCCGGTGAGGAAATTCCTTAGAGAAGAACTACTAGCAGCGGAATAAGTACTCAAAGGTAAACATAACAGAATACAAGCATAGTCATCATGATGAAATGAAGATAGGCACAAAGTACAGGAAGCGTAATCATAGGATAACACAGGATGAAGACAAACAGACTGAAGAAATTGAACTGAGCAAATTGAGAAAGTCTTCAGTCAAAGTCTTCAAACACAGATATGAACAAACACACAACACAGTTATGAGGAAATGAAAGAGTTGAGGAAATAGAACCAGTAAGCTCGGTGAAGACAATGATTTGGTAGACCAGTTCCAATTGCTGTCTCAGTTGTACGTCTGGTTGGAGCGGCTGAGTATTTAAACTCGAGGACACAAAGTCCCGGACACCCAGTCAAGGACACTTAGTCCAAGACACCCAGTCCTCACCGTATTCTCCTTGATCTAAGGTCACACAGACCTCGTCCAATCACTCGTGGTAAGTCTTCAGGCGACTTCCAAACCTTCACAAACTTGGTCACTCGGCGATCCACAATTCCTCTTGGATGCTCTAGACCATGACGCCTAACCGTCTGGAAGAAACACAGTCTTCAAAGGTAACAAGCGTCGGATCCACTCAGGATCAATCTCTTCAGTGATGCTCAATCACTTGGGGTTTGTAGGTGTTTGGGTGTTGGGTTTTTGGTTTTTCCTCGCTTGATGATTTTCTCTCAAAGTCCTCGGAGGATGGGTTGCTCTCAAATGACAAGTGTCAGTTTCTCTCGGAGCAGCTAACCGGCTAGTGGTTGTAGGCGGCGGCTATTTATAGCCTAGGGAGCAGCCCGACATGATAAGACATAAATACCCTTCAATGATATGACCGTTAGGTGGATAGATATTTTGGGACAGCTGGCGCATAGCATAGCAACGGTCGGAATTTTGAGTAGCAAAATCCTCAGGGCTATCATGTTCCTCACTGTGTAGGCAATCCGCACTGTCGAATTCCTAACTCCTTAGTCAGGACAAATTCCTCAGAGACCAGAAGAACTTCGTCTCTGTCACTGAAGAAATTGACTGAACTATATGAGATTTCCAATGGCTTCACTCGAAGGGATTGGTAGGTGTAGGATTTTTAGTTGAGCATCACATGGAAATTTTTCCTTAGTATTTCCTCGACCCCCTTTAACAGTACGGTGTTTCCTATGACTCAAGAAAGAGAAAAACAAAACTATGAACACTAAAGTCTTCAAGCTTCATATTTCTCGCATGAATATCAAGTCTTCACGGACACACCAATTTCTTCACTTTCAAAGTCTTCATGAAAGTCTTCAGAAATACCAAAATCTTCAGTCGAAGATATTCATTTTTAGGGGTCGACTTTTCCTATAAATATCAAACTCCTCATAGACTTATAGACCTGTGTACACTCACACACGCATTAGTCCCTTAACCTATAAGTCTTCAATACACCAAAATCACTAAGGGGCACTACATGCACTTACAATCTCCCCCTTTTTGGTGATTGATGACAATATAGGTTAAGTTTTCAATGGGGATAAACATATGAAGTGTAAATACTGATATTGAGGAATTTGATTACAAGATATAGAAGAACTCCCCCTGAAGATGTGCATAGTGAGGAATTTGCTTTTGAAGCAATGCACACTTGAAGAGTTGAATCATGGAGATCTCCCCCTATATCTTGTAATTCATACACGCATTTAACATATAGTATGAAGAATTTGAAATGCATGATGAAATATGGTGCCTGATGAAATTCAGCATGCGTGCAATAATATTAACGAGGAAAAAGCATGCAGAATAGTGCATCAAGAGTATCAGAGCACAGTGCATCAAAAGTATCAGAGAACCATCGGGTTTAAGATTACAACTCGATCCAATAAAGTTTCAAAAGAACGAGAGTTGTAACTTAGCAAAAAAACGCCCATATAGTAGACCCGCTTGAAGACTAACTCATATTTCCCCCCCTTTGTCATCAAATGACCAAAAGGATCGAAAATGAGGACTAACGCCCCTGAAGATAATCATGTTGATGAAGGAGCGCCAGCGTTGTTGGGGTCGTTAGTTAATGTAGGGCCTGCCGCAGTGTCGTCCAAATCTTCATGTTCATCAGTGTCGCGCAATGAAGAATATGAGCTGGCCACCAGAGAAGGAACCTTGACCTTCTTGAATTTCTTCGGTGGAGGTGCACACCAGTTAAAATCTTCATTAAGACCCATGTTCTTCAGATCTTCTTCACCATACAGATGTGACAGGATTGCCCAGGTGCGACCGAAGACTTGATGGAGGTAGTAGTGGTTTTTCTTCACTGCATTGTGTGTGGCAGTCAAGTTGTGAAGAAGTGAACCAAACTGACGCTTAACTCATTTGTGATTTCGATCCACCTTCTAGTGAAGACTAAGCAGAAGTTCACGGTCAGTCATCATGCGCGGAGCAGTGGCTTGAGGAGTGGACTTGGGTGCATTGGCAGAGTCATGTGTGGCAGAGTCATCATTGGTGGAATAAGATGCAACTTTGCGAAACTGACCATCCAATGGACGAATGCCTTCATCAATTACAGCTGGTGCCTTGCCCTTTCCATCAACTGAGGAATATGTCTGCTTGAGGACTTCAATTGGGGGCAAGTAGCTGAGATGATTCTGAAAATCATCTTTGTAGTTGAGTGAAGACCTTGTCCTGAGGAATCTCATGATCCAAGGTGCATAAGGCTTCAGCTCAAACGGAGACTGACGGTGTCCTGGACTAGGGGGTACTCACCACGTCATCTCCCGATCTATTAGATTGGGCCGAGGACCCCCCATGGCCGTATACTCATGGGCCAGTTCGGACAGCTGCCGCATACAAGGAATATTCCACAAGACTTGGCGATCAAGACAAGGACTCCTCCCCACCGGCGTATTCGGCTAGGACTCTTGTTATCCTAGGCCTCTGGTCCATTATATAAACCGAGGCCAGGCTAGTCGATAGATCAACTCCATATACAACAATCATACCATAGGCTAGCTTCTAGGGTTTAGCCTCCTTGATCTCGTGGTAGATCTACTCTTGTACTACCCATATCATCAATATCAATCAAGCAGGACGTAGGGTTTTACCTCCATCAAGAGGGCCTGAACCTGGGTAAAACATCGTGTTCCCTGCCTCCTGTTACCATCCGGCCTAGACGCACAGTTCGGGACCCACTACCCGAGATCCGCCGGTTTTGACACCGACATTGGTGCTTTCATTAAGAGTTCCGTTGTGTGATCGACAAAAGGATCAATGGCTCGCCTGCAGATCAACTGCGACTTCGGCGTCTTCGTCACCAGTTCGACTGGTCACCTTGGTTCGACCAAGAATTGCGCCCCGTGTTCGGATCACCATGTTCGGACGAGGGCCTTCATCAAACATCAACTCCGATCTCTATCAAGATCACGGAGGAATCATCTATGGAGCTCGGGGGCTCAACGTCAACATTGCCCTCAAGCGACCGTGCTGTTTTTTTGGACAGCGAACTCGTATCTGCCGCCACCACCTCCTCGTGTATCGCTTTGACGATCGATTTGGTGGAATTGTGCGGAATTGAGTCTATAACAACCCTGGAAAATTTTGTCGAGTTCCGATGGAGGAATCTCTGGCAATCCACGATATACCGGAGCCCTGTCAAATTTGGATGTGAATTTGGATGAGTTTAGGGCGTGGTGTCCAGCTTCTAGCTCGTACGTCCTTTGGAAGATCCAACCGTTGATCGGTTGCGGAATTCCTATATCTACCACCTCTTAAAATTTCAGCTCGATCCGACCGTCCAAACTCCGGAAACCTTCCGATTAGTGCATCACTTTTCGGATCTGTTTTCTGCGCGAAAACGAATCCGACCCGAGTTCATCTTTTTTATGAACGGGATTTCGGACATCCCTTTTGAAGGAAGTTTTGTATGGTTTATTGTGTTTTGTTCCCGAACACATCCCACTAACTTTAAGATCTTTTGAACATGATCTTCAACATCATGCTGGTGTCAAACCAGTCCGGTAATATTACTCCACGGCTGCTGACCTGCGCTAGACACGTCGTCACTTTAGCCAAGCTCAACTTCTTCGGATCATCATCTCGGCAAGCCGAACAAGAGTCCGGCATCGCGAAGGATAAATCATCATCAACATCGCCGCCCCATGGATTACACGGAGCGGGCATACCGGCATCACCGCACGGTCGCTTCATCAAGCCGGCATCGACCACGTCACGACCTGCATCGACAGGGCCGCACTATTGCTTCTTCAAGCTGGTGTCCATCACGCCGACCTACTTCGACTCATCGGCTGACGTCGAGGCTTAGACATCTCGGCTGGACCGGGGGCTTCGCCATCTCTTCATCAACCTACTCCGGACACTTCGGCGTCATTAGCCGACCAGCTCCGTCACGTTAGCTGGGCCGAGGGCTTTGCCTCGGCGAGTCAACCTTTACCAGCATTGCCATGTCGTCGTTTTATCGCCCATCAGGCAATGGGTGTGCGGAGCGAGTCCCAATTTTGGGAATCACCTTCCTTCGGATTGCTACAACAAATAAACCAGGTGCTATTAATCCCAGTATTTTTTGCTTGTTTGGGTTCATTTTTCCCAAGGAATTATTACTCTGGTTTGTCCATGATATGTACACAGGTCTATCAAATGGTGGCCGCATTAACGACGGTCGCGTGGTGGTTCGATCAGTTTCCATACATAGTCCAGCGAACGCTGCATCCGGAGCTCGGACCGACCTGTGAATTCAGGCTTTGCCACGCCTTACTACATCACGCCGACGCCCTGCATCGACATTGACTTCGGCGCCAGGCCATATTTCTTCTATTCCTAACTTTGCATAAATTATTTATTATGCAACATTTTTTTAATTATCATTATTACTATTATCTCTAGTTTGCACTATTTTTTGTGCACAGGAAAATGATCCAGGGACTTCGGCGTCACTCTACCGGTCTGCATTGACCATGCTATGTCACCACTTCGTCATGTCAAGCTCTCCGCTCCGCCACCTCGGGACCGTCTTGGGGGATGGAACCTTGCCCCGCATCAAGCTCGGACCGCGTCATCAATACCGAACACATTAACCAGCTAAGTCGCTTTCATGCTCAAAGCTTTAATTTCTAACTTGTGTTCGGTTCGACTAAGCATTATACTTTTTTGGAAAAAAGTTGCTTGTAAAATTTTTTCGTTGTCCAAACTTTGTTTGTGACACACAAATTCAAGGACCCAATTCACTTGGGGGCTTCCTTTATGAAGTTTTCCTCTTGCATGTGATTATACTTGTACGGCTTCGTTCCTTGTTCGTGTATTATGCCACAATATGCACCATATTGACTTAAGCGATCTGCAAGCTGGGTTGCCTGTCTCCTGTGCTTACCCCTACGTTCCCGATTGTTTGGCTAGGGAGTAAAGGGAGCACCTCTGCGATTGTCACGATCGGGTCGCCCGAGCCGGACCTCAGACTGGGTGAAGCCGAAAGCTAGCGCTCTTATAGTTTTCAATGATGGTCGGCACACAACGGAACTCATGAGTACAAAAAATCTATTGCACAAGTCTCATAATAACAATGAGCACCGAAGAAAGGTATCGGTGGGGGTACTATTTTCTTCGAAGATGCTTCTTACACTTCACGGTAATATAGCATAAGTTCCCTGAGCGCGCTTTGTCTGTTACAGCCTTATGGCCTGATTGCCTGGTTATTGGAAACACCGTCGATATTCTCGACCGATGGAGTACATAACACTTTTCGGTCCTTGACCGAAGAGGGAGAAGCTGACGGTCGGTTAAGACGTGTTTAAAGTTCGATTGAACAAAGATATGATATAAGTACTTTGGTACATACAATCATTATACATAAAATCTTTTACCCAAGTCACTTGGGGGCTCTTAAAATTTATATGAGCTATTTTATAGTAAATGTGTTTTCTTCTTGGTCGTTGCAAAGTCTTTTTCTATCGCTCCTGTTTCGACGTGAGTGTGTGGTCAATAGCCAGATAACCCATTTTCTCTCTAGTGACCGCTCGAGTTTAATTCGCTAAACTGGTCTAACGAGATGCACTCCGCCTTCGGGATAGGAGGCTGCTGCCGTAGGCTGACCCGCTTGAAGTCTTGAGATCGGATGTGTAATGTTAAAGCACGACAGAAGCACTCTTTTTTTTCTAAGACCAATTTTCGGATTGGCACCGAACACTTGATCTTGTTCGGACGTCAAGTTTTTACTGATGTTTTTTGGTTTTTTCCAAGCTTATGGCACTTTTAAACTATTTGTGTGTTTTCAGCACAAGTCTCGTAGTGCAATGCCGGACACCTTTATAGATTCGGCAAAAATATTCTCGGATATTGCTATATATGCATCGGTTTCGAATTGTGTCTTCGGTCAATAGTTGGGTTGCCCGGCTCCTGCACTTGCTTCCTATGTTCCGCTTTGTTCGGCTAGGCGTGCAAAGGGAGAACCACTGCGATTGTGCTTCCAGCTCACATGGTTAAGCACCTCAGTGGAGAAAGCCGAAAACTGACTGTCACAATACGCATAAACTGGTCAGCGATCCGATAACTGGGTTAAATGACGGGCCACTCATAACAATGGCCGAAGTGTTTACGGCTTGACCTCACTGTCGCCGAACACTACTGGGGGCTATTAACTGGCCTCCCAAACTAAATCCTCGATATTTGCTCTTACATTGGAGCTGAGGTTTCATGATCATGCTTAGCATGACAACCCAAAGAAAGGAACCGATAGCAGGACTATTTTCTTTGGAAGACATTTCTTCTGTTAAAGAGTAATATAACATATCTCTCTGCGTACCTTTGTTCATAAAACTGTATGGCCAGATTGCCTTGTTTGTCGTAAATCTTTGCCCTCATAAAGGCTTTATAAAGTAGGACAAACACTCCTCGGCTACTAGCCGAGGAGGTGGAAGCCGATGGTTGGTCAACAAAGTTTTGTACAATGCGGATCCAAGCATTAATGATGTAAAGTACTTGGATACATAGAGTCATTACACATAATTTGTGATTTTACTATGGATATCGATCCTTAATTCGGCCACCCGTGCCTGCATTAAGGCTCGGGGGATACTGGGCTTCGGCCTTATTATTTACAAATATTAAAGGGGCACATCGATCCCCTGATCTGGTGTTGCCACCCGACCAGTGTCTCGGGGGCTACTGCATTGCTTGTCCAATGCAGAAAATTTTATGTGCAATATAGTTTCCGAGGAGATTTTGATCCTCAGGTTGGTCAGCCGCACACAACCTGAGTCTCGAGGACTGAGCACGCCGCTTTTAGTGTCCCGAAGTATTCTGCCGAGCTTGGACTTGATCCTCAGGCCGATTTTGCAAATCAACCTGAGTCTCAGCGGCTACTGGGATCATCGGTCTTACATCATCCTTCAGGTGCATCTCGGGTTTTAGACCGACACACACCTTGAGGGCTACTGGCCATATATCTCGGCAGAGAATAAATTGCAATAATAAAAAATATTGACAAAAAATCGGCCCACAGTCGGGGTGGTGCACCACCTCGGAAGCAGTCTGGCATAAAGCTCGGGCGCTAGTGGCTGGCTCCATAGAGGGCATTTCCGGCATTAAGCTCGGCTAAACTCCTTCAACTTTTTTGAACCAAGGTGATATGACACCTATAGTCTGGCGTTGGAGCTGGGACACTGTCCGGCGTTGGAGCTCGGATATAGTCTGGCGTTGGAGCTCGGATACATAGTCCGGCGTTGGAGCTCGGATACATTCCGGCGTTAGAGCTGGGAAGCGGTCCAGCGTTGGTGCTCGGCTACAAAAGATACCTCGAATGCAGTCCGGCGTTGGAGCTCGGACGCAAGAGGACGCTGCCGCCCGGGAACAATTTCAAACCCGAGGTGTGGCATAAAAATAACAAGGCATTGATAAAGGCCAGAAACTTAAAGGGGCTCCTCGGATACCCGACGTGTAAACTCGCCGAATGCATTTCGGCGATCCTCAAGATCGAAGATGAGAAGATTTGTTGAACCAGTTTTCAAGACCGTCAACCGAAGATGAAGAACAGTTTGGAAGAATCGAGGAGCATCCCTAACTTGAAGACCGGTTCAGGGGGCTACTGACGGTGTCCTGGAGTAGGGGGTACTCACCACGTCATCTCCCAATCTATTAGATTGGGCCGAGGACCCCCATGGCCGTATACTCATGGGCCAGTTTGGAGAGCTGCCACATACAAGGAATATTCCACAAGACTTGGCGATCAAGACAAGGACTCCTCCCCACCGGCGTATTCGGCTAGGACTCTTGTTATCCTAGGCCTCTGGTGCATTATATAAACCGAGGCCAGGCTAGTCGATAGATTAACTCCATATACAACAATCATACCATAGGCTAGCTTCTAGGGTTTAGCCTCCTTGATCTCGTGGTAGATCTACTCTTGTACTACCCATATCATCAATATCAATCAAGCAGGACGTAGGGTTTTACCTCCATCGAGAGGGCCCGAACCTGGGTAAAACATCGTGCTCCCTGCCTCCTGTTACCATCCGGCCTAGACGCACAGTTCGGGACCCACTACCCGAGATCCGCCGGTTTTGACACCGACAGAGACAGTGCAACATTGGCCATAGTCCACATGAAGAAATCATGATCATTGATAGGAATGCCATGAACGATGTTGAATACCAGATTCTTCATGATGCCAACAATTTCCTCATCAGATGAGTCGTGGCCTTTGATAGGACTGATTGTCCTCGTAAGAATACGATAGACAGTTCTGGGCACGTACAACAATTCCTTTACGAGGAATTTGGTTCTTGGTGCTTGACCTGGCTTCAAAGGTTTCATCAGCACCTGCATGTAATGATGTGTGAGCTCAGGTTCACTGTAGATGTAGCGAGCTTCTTCAAGGGGAGGACTGAGTGGTAGAGCACGAAGCAATTCAGAGGCTGGTGCAGTGTAGTGAGTGTTTTCAGACATCCAGTCCAGCACCCATGAATTCACATCTTCAGCATCTCCGGTGATGTGCAGCGTTGCATAGAATTGAAGAATCAGTTCTTCATTCCAATCGCAGATGTCAGAGCAAAAGTTGAGCAGCCCAGCGTCGTGAAGAACACTGAGGACTGGTGCGAAGCATGGCAGAGATTCCATATCCACGTGAGGAATATGCTCATGATAGAAAATCTTCTCCTTGTTGAACAGCACTGAGGAATAGAAATTGGCTTGACTAGCAGTCCAGAAACGCCTCTTCCTAATGCGAGCAGAGTCATATGGGTTGTAATCTTCGAAGAATACGTGCTCGCCAAAGAAATCATCCGCCTTGAACTTTTGCTTGCGTGAGAATGGGTCCTTTGGCTTCGGCAGAGGAGTGTCAGTGAGTTGCATCACGACCTCAGGAATCTCAATCGCAGGTTCTTCAGGCTGAGAAATTTCTGGTTCCTCCTCAGTGGTAGTCTGCGTCGTTGGTTGTTCAGCAGCAGCAGTCTCTTCAGCGCTAGTGGCTGGAATTTCCTCATGGATAGATGCAGTGGGATGAGTTTCTTCAGAGCCCATGTGAACAGTTTGTGTGGGGGACTGAGGAATTTGCTGTAGAGGGGTGAACATTGGAGAGTTTGGATGCTGAATTTCCCAGAATTCATCACTGATTACGGGTGTGGAGCAGCCAATGTCCACATCTTCATCTTCCATTTCTTCAACGCCAGCCTCTTCAGCTGTCAACTGAGGCATAGGCGAGGAGATGATAGGTGTTGAAGGGATCGCATCCACTTAAATTTCTTCATCCAATGGTTCAGACGAAGCAGTAGAATGAGTTGCTTCATCAGATCCGCTAGGGATCACATATTCTTCATCAAAAGGAACGAGGCCCTTTGATGGCTTGGTTGAGATGGGAATAGCATCAATCGGATGTGCAAATGAACTTGTCATAGGCTTCATTTTCTTCAGAGCTGAAGAATCTAAAGCAGCTGATGCTTTCCTTTTCTTCACTGCAGCACGCTCTGCAGCCTTGGTCTTCTTCACATCCGATGCAGATGGAAGGATTGGAGTTGAAGTTGGTGCAGGAGCAGCTGAGGAATCTGGTTGATTTTCTTTAGGCACAACTGATGCAGTTGCCCTGAGTTCTTCAGTTTCTTCAGGCACACCACTAGTGGGTGCCCTGGCAATTTCTTCAGCGGCTGGAATGCAGTCATCAGCCCTGGAACTCACATTATCTTCAGCAGCCTGATTGTCATCAGCGGTGCTGGCATTTTCTTCAGTAGGCTGAGCAGATGCTTCAGCCTGAGGAATTTCTTGTTGCGTTGGGGCTGCAACATTGGAAGTGAAGTTATCCGCAAGTTTCACAAAACGAACCTTGGCTCCAAGCCAATCAGCGCGATATGCTTCAAAGTCATCACTGAGTTTCTTAATCTCAGTCTGAATAGTGACAAGTTCTTCAGTTGTCATAGAGACAACATTTTTCTTCAGATAGCGCTCTTTCTTGTACTGCGCTTTCTTGATCTGCCTGGCCTTCTCAAATTTCCACTTTTCTTCTTGAATGAAGTGGGTCAGCATGTGACTTTGGCCAGGAGTCAGCTTGAAGTCAGGCAAGGGAGTGTTGGGGTCCTTGTGCCAATCATCAATGTAGTCGAGGATCAGCTTGGGATCCAAAAGCAGTGGCACCTCTGATCCTTTGGCTCTAGCGGCCCTGACTTGCATGTCTCTGATGATTTCTGCAAGTTCATCACCATCAGCTTCGTCTTCATCATACGACACTTGGAAAGCGACTTGCTTATTTTAAGGACTTGGGTGTGGACCTCGTCCAGCAGTGGCCTTTGTCTTGAGCAGTGAGGGGCCAGCTGAGGAACTTGGTGCAGCTGAGGAACTAGCTGAGACACCTGAGGCAATGGAGATGCCGGCAGTCCTTTGGCACGAAGCGAGATGCACAGGTGCTGAGGATTTGGTCGGAACAGCTGAAGGCTTTGGCGGAGGAGCTGAGGACTTTGGAGGAATAGGAGCAGCATGAGGAATTGGCCGTGAGGGCTTTGATAATTCTGGCCGTGAGGACATTGCTGAGGAAGCACTTGGCTTGCGCGCAGGCTTCTTTGACATAGCCTTCTTTGGCTTGACAGCAAGGACCTCAGCAGAGACAGGAGCAGCAGCAGAATCTTCATTGAATTTCCTCACTGCTTCTTTGGCTTGCTTAGCCAACTTGCCTTGGCGCTTGGCCCATTCATCAGGATAGTCCTCACCTCGCTTGAGGCTGGTGGGATCAGCAATTTGGCCAGGTGCCAGTGGTGCTCTTGGGCATGGAGGATTGAGTGCGAATTTCTTCATGTACTTAGGAGTGACATATCTGCACTCCCTCCATTCTCTTGCCCATCTCCTCTCTATCTTCTGAATGCACACTTTGCGCTCATTCTTGGTTTCCTCAGTAGGTGTGCAGTACCCAGCATATATGTCATCAGGGATCTCAAACGTTGTATTTACCTCAGGCCTCTTTCCTCCCTTCTGTGGCCTTTTACCATCAGCCATTTTCTTCAGTTGAGGAATTTGAACAATCGAATTCTCTGAAGAAGTATGCAACTTTTCTTCGAGGAACGCTGCAAATGAGTTAAGTTGATGAGAACGTAGTGATTCAGCAGCTGACATGTGTACCTGTGAACAGAGTATAGTTGCGAGGAATTTGGAGAGGTCATATGCGTTCTCAGAAGGTTTTTCAAAAATGAACAAGTTTGAGGAATTTGACCAGATGAGTCTTGAATATTTTCACTAAGCGTTCTTTGTCTTAGGTTCCAGAGTTGTATAGATCAAAGATCCACACAATTGAGGAATCTTGAAGAAAAATGATGCTTAGAGAAACGAATCAAGAACAGATGACTTAGTGAGGTGTTCAGTGTGTGAAGATATGAAGAAAAACACTTTTGAAGATTTTGTAGATAATCATTCGAATCAACGAGGGCAGTAAATTTTATTTACCCTGGACAAAGAACACGACGAACTGGAGTGAGGAGATGTGAAGTTCGTCTGTGCAGATCTTCCACGCCCTAACTTGGCGGAGGAAGACGGCTACGGCAGCGGTGGAGTGAAGATGTCCGCGGTCGGCGCGAGGACGTCGGCGACGAGGTCGAGGCAGTGAAGCTCTTCCTCACCGACGGCGATGAAGTAGCGGCGGTGCTAGGGTTTGAGAAGCTCGAGCTGGAGAGAGAGGTCGAGCAGAGTAAAAGAAGTGAGGAAAGGAAGGAGGGGTATTTATAGCCATGGTGAAAAACTGCTCACCCGAAGAAATTGGACGAATGTACCCCTGACCCTTCTCATTCGCATGACATGTGTCACCCACGTAGTGAGAGGTGGAGATCGTGTTAGATCGTGGGTGAGTGGCTAAGTGTATCGTGGGATGCGGAACGGTTTGAGCGGCAAAACCGAAAATTTCGATAAGATAGGTTTTAAAGTTCCGTTCGCAATTTCTTCAGCTGACAAGGACATAGTGAAGATTTTGAACGAGTTTCAAATAGAACACACATGAAGAATTTGTGAACAGATTGGGTTGAGTATAGCATAGAGGGGAAGGGTCCGATCACATTCACTTAGCAGAAAACCAACTTGAAGAAATAGCAATAAGTGAATGCTGTAGAGGACATAAAGTCATATATATATATATAGCCAATGAAGAAAAATGACGGAACCAGTGAAGACTATGCAAAGTTGAAGAATATGAATAATTTGAGGAATTTCAACTTTTGGTGGTGGCATGACCCACCATATAAGAATGATGATTTCAGACACCGCGTACAATTATCATAGGGTTTTGAGAATCAAATTCTTCATTAATTTCTTCACACTAAGAGTGTTATTCTTCATTGATTGAAGTAAAACGTTTCTTCATGTGTTGCACATCTAAGTCATCAATTTTGCATAAGTGTTAGGATGAGTGTCCTTTTCAAAGAACATTCGAAGATTCTAGGATATTTAGCTCACACCGCAACTTGCTAAATCTCTTCTCATCCAAGGGCTTTGTGAAGATATCGGCTAGCTGTTCTTCAGTCTTCACATGCTCAATAGAAATGTCGCCCTTCAACACATGATCACGAAGAAAATGATGACGAATCTGAATGTGCTTTGTCTTCGAGTGCTGAACTGGGTTGTGAGCAATCTTGATGGCACTCTCATTGTCACAGAAGAGAGGCACATTCTTCATGTTGACGCCGTAGTCCTTGAGAGTTTGCTTCATCCATAGCAATTGGGCACAGCAAGAACCAGCGGCAATGTACTCAGCTTCAGCAGTAGATAGTGATACGCAGTTCTGTTTCTTCGAGGACCAACAGACCAAAGATCGTCCGAGGAAATGACATGTACCAGATGTTGACTTGCGATCCACATGATCACCAGCATAGTCAGAGTCAGAATATCCAACAAGATCAAAAGCCGAGCCCTTGGGGTACCATAATCCAAGTGTTGGTGTGTGAGCTAGATATCGAAGAATATGCTTCACAGCCTTATGGTGTGATTCCTTCGGTGCAGCTTGAAATCGGGCACACATGCAAACACTAGGCATTATATCTGGCCTAGATGCACATAAGTATAATAAGGAACCTATCATGGAGCGGTATACCTTATGATCGAAGTCAATACCATTTTCATCAGTGCACAGATGGCCATTTGTGGGCATAGGAATTTTGACGCCTTTGCAATCTTGCATGCCGAATTTCCTCAGTACATCCTTGAGGTATTTCTCCTAAGATATGAATATGCCATTGTGTTGTTGATGAATTTGAAGACCTAAGAAGAATTTCAACTCTCCCATCCTAGACATTTGATATTCTTCACTCATCATATAGGAAAATTCATCACTATAACGTTGGTCAATACAGCCAAAGATAATATCATCAATATATACTTGGCACACAAAAAATTCACCATCATAAGATTTAGTGAAAAGAGTAGGGTCGAGTGAACCGGGTTTGAAGCCTTTCTTCATGAAGAGTTCCTTCAAAGTATCATACCAAGCCCGTGGGGCCTGCTTGAGGCCATAGAGGGCCTTGTTGAGTCTGAAGACTTTGTCAGGATTCTTTGGATCTTCAAAACCTGGGGGTTGAGCAACATATACTTCTTCCTCAAGCTTACCATTGAGGAATGCACTTTTCACATCCATTTGATATAGAGTGATATCATGATGGTTAGCATAAGCAAGTAATATGCGAATAGCCTCAAGTCTAGCAACAGGTGCAAAAGTTTCATCGAAATCAATTCCTTCAACCTGTGTGTAGCCTTGAGCTACAAGCCGTGCCTTATTCCTCACCACAAGGCCATTTTCATCTTGCTTGTTGCGGTAGATCCACTTTGTGCCGATGATATTGTGCTTGCGAGGATCTGGACGTTTGACCAGGTCCCAGACATTGTTAAGCTCGAACTGATGTAATTCCTCTTGCATGGCCTGAATCCACTCAGGCTCCAGAAATGCTTCATCTACCTTAGTGGGCTCTGTAATAGAGACAAAAGCATACTGCCCACCAAAGTTAGACAAATGTGAAGCTTTTGAGCGTGTGAGAGGACATGGCGCTTTGATGTCATTGATGATCTTTTCAACTTGCACTTCTTTTGCAATGCGAGGATGAGCTGGTTGTCGTTGAAGAATTTGATCAGCGTTTTCTTCAGCACCATTTTCTTCAGCATTTTCTTCAGGTGCATTAGCTCGACGTTCTTCATGTTCTGGAATGAATTCTTCAGCAGATTCTTTAGTAGGAATGACATCCTCAGTAGCCTTGAACTTGATAGTTTCCTCAGGTGCTGGTTCATCTATCACAGTAGGTAGGTGCTCTCTTTCTGAGCCATTAGTTTCATCGAACCGCACATCTACAGTTTCAACAACTTTGTGAAGAACGTTGTTGAAGACTCTGTAGGTGTGCGAGTCCTTTTCGTAACCAAGCATAAAACCTTCATCTGCTTTCGGTGCAAATTTTGAGTTGTGATGAGAATCTCTAATCCAACATTTAGCACCGAAGACTTTGAAATAACTTACATTGGGTTTCTTATCAGTGAGGAGTTCATAGGCAGTCTTCTTGAAGAATTTGTGAAGATATACTCTGCTGATGATGTGGCACGCAGTATCAATTGCCTCAGTCCAGAAATGACAAGGCGTTTTGTATTCATCAAGCATAGTGCGAGCCATCTCAGCAAGAGTCCTATTCTTGCGCTCCACGACGCCGTTCTGCTGAGGAGTGTAAGGAGCAGATAACTCATGAGTGATACCAAGTTCATCAAGATAGTCATCGAGACCAGAATTCTTGAACTCAGTGCCATTGTCACTTCTGATGTGCTTGATCTTCACACCAAAGTTGGTTGAAGCCCTCGAGGAAAATCATTTGAAGACTTCCTACACTTCATGTTTGTAAGTAACAAGGTGTACCCATGTGTAACGAGAATAATCATCAACAATAACGAAGCCATATTGAGATGCTTCATTTGAGATAGGAGAGTAATGATTAGGACCAAAGAGATCCATGTGAAGCAATTCAAATGGGCGAGTGGTGGTCATGATAGTCTTCGCTGGATGCTTGGCCTTGGTCATCTTCCCAGCTTCACAGGCTCCGCATAGGTGATCCTTGAGGAATTTGACATTCTCGATGCCAATGACATGCTTCTTCTTCGCAAGTGTGTGCAAATTCCTCATGCCTGCATGACCAAGTCGTCGATGCCAGAGCCAGCCTTCTGAAGCTTTTGCAAGTAAGCACACGGCTGGTTGTGGTCCTGTAGAGAAATCAACAATATATAGGTCTCCTCTCCTAAAGCCTTCGAAGACTTTGGAATTGTCAGCTTCCATAACCACAACACAACGGTACTTGCCAAAGACAACAACCATATCAAGATCACAAAGCATTGAGACAGACATAAGGTTGTATCCTAAGGACTCAACAAGCATGACTTTGTCCATGTGTTGATCCTTTGTAATCACAACCTTACCTAGACCCAATACCTGACTTTTGCCTTTGTCAGCAAAGATGATATGCTTCAGATGCGACGGAGATAATGGAGCATCCATCAATAGATTCTTGTCACCAGTCATGTGGTTTGTACATCCACTATCGAGGACCCACTCAGTGGCTTTGGGTTGATCATCCTGCAGATGAATTAGTGCAGCTTA